>NW_027094040.1:0-438062 GCF_019434415.1 Metarhizium acridum | reverse complement strand
AATAATTAACTTTAAAAAAGATTAATTAAAATAATAAAGAGATTAATCTTAGTAATTAATAAAGCAAACTATTAATAATTAATAATTAAAAAGATCTATAAAACTATAAGTTATAAGAGCGTTAAAATAGTTTATTAAGTAGCTAGGTAATAATATTAATAGTAAATAATATAAAATATAATTAAAGAAATAATAGCGTATTATAAGACTTACTAGTAATTTATACTATAATAATCATAAGAGATATTAATATTAATAGCCCCTAAAAACCCTATAAGTAAGATATATATTAACACTTAATATTTATTATTTAATTATAGCTTTAATTACTTACTTAAAGTTAAGTATAATCTTATTAATTAAATTAAAGTAAAATTAATTTATAAAGTAAATATATTAATAATAAAAAAGTTTTTAAATAAAATACTTATTAAATTTAAAGTTTATAAGTATATTATTTATAATAATAGCTTAAAAATATAGGATAATTTAAGGGAAGCTTTTAAGAATATTAAAGCTTATAGAATTTAAATATTTAAATATAACTTAAAAGTTAACGTAATTATAAAAGCTAGGTATTAATCTTTAGCCTTAATTATATTTAAAATAAAAGAATTAGCTAAGAAATAATACTAGTATTTAATAAGAGTATTACTAGTAAATAGAATAATTATTTAAGTATTTTGTAGAAAATTCGCGTTCTATTTTATTTATAAATAAAAGCTTATATTACCTTTAAAAGTTAAGTTTCTTACTTAAAGGTTTATTAAATAAAATAAGATAAAATTAAAATAAAACCTCTTTAAAGTAAAGGTATACTTATTATAGTAAAAAGTAAAAGATATTATAAAAGCTAAGGAAAAAGTGTATAAGTTTAAGAGAAAACTAATTAAATAAATTAATTATATATAAGTTAAGTTAATTAAAAGAGATAAAGATTAATTAAATTTAAATAATCTTATACTTATTTATAATATTTAAAGGAGTATTAATACATTTATTATTAAAAAACTTATTATAAGATAAAATAGCTTATTTAAAATTATTAATTATATTATTATTTTAAGGGCTTATTAAATTAAAACGTTAAATAAAATTATATTAAGTAAAATAATCTTAGGTAATTATTTAAAGAAGTTTACGCTTAATAAGAATAGTTAATAGTTTTTTATAATAAATAATTAGCTATTAAAGAAATAAAAAGAGATAAACTTAAATGTTATAAAGAGTAATAAGAAGATTAAAAGACTTTATTTAAGCTAGTTTACTTATAATATAAGTAATTAAATAATTAAGATTAAAGATAAGGTTAATTTAATAAAGAATTAAATAAAAAAGCTTAAAGATAAGAAGATAAAAGTTACACTTTCACTTAAATAATACTTATAATAATATCTTAAGATTAAATTACTCTTTATTATAACTAAGAAAAGAGATAAGTTTATCTTAATAAATATATTAATTAATTAAAGCTAAGAATACTTATTTTAAAGATAAAACTATTATTTTTACTCGTTTTATTTTAAGAAGAAAGCTATAATTAAAGTAAAAGATAAAAGCTAAAAAAAAGAAGATTAATAAATATATTAATAATACTTAAGTACTTTTAAAAAGTAAGAAAACGTTAATTTAAGAAGAAATAAAAGCTTAAAAAAAGAGATAAGAGATAATACTTATATTAAATATAAGTAAGCTAATAAAAGAACTATTAAAATAGCTTAAAAACCTAAGAACTTACCTTTATTTTAACTTATATAAATTAATATTAAAAATTATAAAAGTTTAATAAGAAATATATAATTTTACTTTAAAAATTATATAATTATTATATAAGATTTATATAAGTATAATCTTAATATAAGTAATTTTAATTCTTTATAATTAAATAAAGCTTAAAAGTATTAGGTTTTAACTTAAAGATAAAAGCTATTTTATTATTATTTATAATTAATAATATTAACTATTAATAGACCTAATTATTTAATAATTAACTCTAATTATAAGTACTTAAAGCTAAGATAATTAAGGGTATAAAGAGATTAAATAATTTAATATATTATAAGAATAATTATAGGTTAAGAAGGTAATAGTTAAATTAATTTATTATATTAATTATAAAGAGAGAAGCGAATAAGCTTTATTACTTTAAGATAGAACTTCTTATTAAAAAGCCTAATATTACTTAAAACTCCTATAAATTATAGCTAATAAAAGGTATTATAAAGTAAATTAAGGAGGCTAAAAGAAGTAAAATATATTAATATTAAGAAGAGATAATATAAGTATATAAGAGAGAGATAAAAGTTAATAAAATAAGATATAAATTAATTAATTATATAAAGTAAAGCTAAAGTATTAATAAAATATAGCTTTATTTTACTTATACCTTAAATTTAACGTTTTTCTTTATCTTCTTATTAAGTTTTTTAATTATCTTATAAGTAATAGCTTTAATAAGTCTCTTATTATTATAAGAATAAGAGTAATTAATTATAATACGTAAAGCGTTTTTTAAAGTAATATAAGAAAAGATATTTAAATTAATATATATCTTAATAATTAAAGATAAGTAATTCTTTTTAAGAAAGACTTAAATAAGAAACTATAATTAAAATTATAAGGCTTATAAGTTAAGTATAAATATTATTTATAGAAAGTAACGCGTAAGCTATTTTAAACGTAATTATTATAAGACTTATATAAATAGGTTTTAAAGAATATATAATTATAAAAAGAAGTTATAATATATTCTTTAAATATAATAATAGTTTTCTTAAAGAAGTTAAAGTAATTAAAGTATAAAATATAATTTAATCTTTTATATAATAAAATAAGTAAAATATAAACGCGCTTAAGGTAATTAATTATAGCTAAGAGAAATTAACTATTAAAATAAGCTATTTTAATAAAAATAAGAATCATATTATAAGGCTAATAATAGAGTATTTTCTAGTATAAAAAATTATTATCTTTAAGCTTATTAAGAATAAACTAGTAAAAATAATTAAAGGGTCTTATTTTACTTTAATAGCTAGCTTTATTTAAAGAAGTACTCTTTAAAGGCTTTATATAAATAGCTATCTTAATATATATAAAAGCGTTATCTTATTTAAGATTATACTTATTATAAACCTAAAAGTAAAAGGTATATTTAAGTTAAAGAAGGTTAATATATACTTAAAAGAAAACTTAATTAAATAAAGAAAAGTAAAGTACTTAATAAATAATAAGAGAATTAACTTAAAGCTTATTATTATAATCTTACTAGATTTTAATAGTAATAAAGAATATAAATTTATTTTTAAGAATTATCTTTAAGATAATTAAAATAACATTTAAAAGGTTCTTATAAATATAATAAACTTAATTACTTATAATTAAATAATTAAGAGATAAAAAAGAGAGATATTAAAAGAAAAGAGTTATAAAAGAGAAAAACTAATAATTAAGTAATATTAAGTAAAAAACTATATAATTATTTATTATAAAGTTTAAATAAAGTATTTAAGGCTATAATATTATATATTATAAATATAAAAAAGTGCTTTTTATACCTCTTAAGTATTTGATTTTCTTATCTTTTATATACGTTAATATTTTTTCTTCTCTTTAATATAATATAATCTTTATATTTTTTCTTCTTAAAGCTTTATAACCCTTAATATTATTATTATTAAAAGTATTATAAAGCTTTTTTACTTATTATCTTATATAATACTAGGTTTAAGCTATTAAAGATTAAATCTTTTAGCTTACTTACTCTTTAAGTTTCACTTATAAGGTATAAGAAACCTTATAAGAAAATATTTAAGTATTAATTAAATTAAGTATTTAAGCTCTTTAAGCGTTTTTAATTAAGAAAGGTACCTTTAAAGAAATTAAACTTATAAAGTATTTAATTATAATTACTTAAATATAAGTATAAGCTAACGTTATTAAACTAAAAAAGAATTAAGTGTATTTATTTTTAAAGACTAAGAATATAACTTTTATTATATATAAAAGAATATACTTTATATATACTAATAAGCTTTATATAAAAAGAGAGAAATTACTTATTAAGTAAAATCTTATTAATCTTTACCTCTTTTAATTATTATTATATTAACTCTAATAATAGTAAAATTATAAGCGTAAAGTTTATAAGAACTTAAAAATCTCTAATAAGTATTATAGAGAATTATTACTTATATTTATAATAGTATTTAAAGAGTTATAAAATAATTACTTAATAGAAATTTATAAATTTATAGTTAAAAGTTACGTTAAAAAAGAGCTAAATTATTAATTAAATTAATTTAAATTAATAATAATAGGTTATATTATAAAAAGAGAAATTAAAAAGATTCTTAACGTTATATTACACTTATTTATTATATAAATTAAATAACTTATTAAGTAAAAACTATATAGATTAATTAATAATAAGATTAAGAGACTTAATAATACTCTAATAAATATTATATATAACGTTTAATATAATTTATAGAATATTTATATATATTAAAAGAAAATATAATTCTTTATAAGGTTTATATACTTTTTAGGCTATTAAATATACTTTATATTTAATTATAAGCGTAAAATACTATACGTATTTAACTCTTTTATAAGAGGTAAAAATTAACGTTTTAAGTAGTTTATTAAAAGGTAATAATAAATACTTTAATTATTAAATTAGTCTTATAAGTTTAATTATATTCTAGTATTATATATATTATAAATTAAAAACTAAAAATATAATTATATATATCTAGTGTTTTTAATTCATTACTTTAAAGAACTTATAAGCTATTACTTAAATAAAATAATAGGAAAATAAGCTAAATTAAATAATATTTAAGTCTAAGAAATAATAGTACTTAAAGAGAAAACCTTAATTAAAAGTAATTATAAGCTATACTTAAAAGATTAATTATATTTATTAAAAGAGAGTTATACTATAAATAATTAAAGAGTAAACAAGATTTTATAGATTTTATAAGATATAAATATAAATAAGCTTAAAGTATACCTTAAAGTAATAAAAGAGAAAGATAATAACTTTAAATTCTTAGGTTAAAGTCTTTATAAGAGTAAAGGTAAATTATATATACTTATAATAAAGAAGAATACTATTACGTTAATTAAAAGCTTTATTTTAAGAAACACTTATATTAATTAATAAAGATATAATTATTTAAGATTAATTAAATAAACTATAATTAACGAGAATATAATTATATTTAAAATATAATATTATATAAAAAGAATATAACCTAGAATTTTAAGAGAATACTTAATTACTTATAATAACTTATAGTAATTAATTATTAAGCGTAAGGTTAATATAACTATTAAATACTTTAAGGTTATAAGAGATTAAATAAATAAAAAAGTTATTAATCTTATAAAAGTCTAAAAAAAAGTTAAGAAAAATATTATTATATTAAACCTAAAAAAAACACTTTAATAATAGAGTTTTAATAACTTTAATTAAGAGAGTAATAATAAAGAGAATAATATTTAAGGTCTTATAACTTTAAAGCCTTTAAGATTAATATTAAGGAAATTAATAAATTAACTTTTATTATTTAATATTAGTTTATCTTTCTCTTTATTATTATCTTATATAAGTTCTATTAAAGAAGAGAAAATAATAATATTAAATTAACTTTTAACTATTAAATAACTCTTTAATTACTTAAAAGACCTTAAAGAAACTAAAAAGACTAAGAAAAAAGTAAAAATTAGCGTTATATTATTAGCTATAAAAAATAAATACTTTAATTATAAAGAAAATATTTAAGAGGTAATTTTAAATATAATAACCTTTAATTAAAGTAAAGCTCTTATAAATTAAGTAAGGTTTTATTACCTCTCTTTAACTTAGAAAATTACGTGTAATATAATAAATCTTTTATAAGAGTACGTATAAGAATAATTAATATATAATAGATTACTTATAGGTATAAGCTTTATAAACTTAATTTTAAAAAGATTAATATAAAAAGAGTTCTAATATAATATTATTAAATACTATTAATTATTTTAAGAGATAATTATTAAATTTATAAGACGCTACTTTATAAGAGCCTTTAAGAGACTAGAATATTTTAATATTATAAAAGAAAAAGAAGAGAAAATTAAGCTAATAATATTAAAGACTTTAAAGCTAAGTAAGAAAATAAGAGAGTTAAAACTATAATTAAATAATTAATTTATAAATTAAGAGATTATAAAATAGATTTACTTAATTATTACCGCTTATTATTAACTTATAAAAGCGGTAGGCTTTACTTATTTAAAGAGAATTTATATAATAGTATTTATACTTATAAGTTAAAGGAAGTTAAATAATATATTTAATTATAATTACGTTATTAATATAAGAGAATAAGTATATATATAAGTCTTTAATTTAATAAGTTTCGCCTTTATAATTAAGTTTATAAGATCTTTTACTAATAATTTATTAAGTTATTTAATTAATCTTATATAAGCTTATATTATATAGCTAAATTATTTAAGTTATTTAATTACTTATTTACACTTATAATAAGCTATAGCTTATAATACGTGTAATTAAAATTATAAGTATTTTAAAAGCATTTAATTACTCTATTTAAATTAATCTATTACTTATTTAAGGACTTTATTAGCTTTAAGAAGTAAGTTATAAGAATTAAAAAGTAACTAGATTATAATACCACGTATAAAGTTACTAGTGTATGTGTGTGTCGCGTTTAAGCTAATAAAATATATAAATTAATAATATAATAAGATATAAAATAATAATATAATAAGATATAAAATAATAATATAATAAGATATAAAATAATAATATAATAAGATATAAAATAATAAAAGAAGTAACTTACTAGTTATTTTATCGTTTTCTTTAGCTTTTAATACTATAATAGTAGAATGTTTTTTCTTATAATATACTAAACTATTAAAGGATTGAAAACGGCTAGCTAAGTAGGTAAAAGTAAAGTTATAGCTTAATTATCTATAAAAAAAGGTGATTTCTCGTGGTTTTTCTAAATTAACTACTAAAACCTTATAAGAAAAAAGGTTATGTTAAATAATATATGATTTTATACGAAATTAATAGCTCTTATCATTTATATAGTCTTTTTTAGTTAAAGTTTACTAAGAAAAGCTTAAATTATTCGTAATAATAAGAGGTGTAATTCTAAGAGGATTTTAATCTATTATAAAGGTAGGTTTTAAATAATAAAAAGTTTTTATAAGATAGCCTAAATTTAAGGCTATTTAATAATAAAAAAAGTTTAGATAAAAGTTAAGTATTTATAGAGATATTAGGAAATAGAAATTATAGCGTTTTTTACTAAAGTAGGGTAAAATGCTATAGCGTTTTACCCTAGTTAACTTGCCCTACTAAATACCGCGGCTATTATCTTTATAATTAATAGGTGAAATTAAGTGGGGCTAATATTTTAAGATAGCTAAGATTATAAGCTTTAAAATAATATTAATTTTATTTTTAAACTCCTTTTTTTTATAAAGTTATAATAGTTTTAATATATACTATAAAAAAAACTTAAGAATAAAGTTTTTAATATTTATATTAATCTTTATATATATAGAATTAATTATATTAAATCTATATTTAAGCTTATAAAATACTTTATAATATATAAATTAATAATATATATAATTTTACTTTAATATAAATAATATATATTAATTAAATTAAAAAATATATATAATTATATATAAAATAATTTATATAAATTTTATTAAATATATATTAAATAAAGGTATACGTTTTATATTAATAAGCTATTAAGATAACTTATATAAAATATAAAGATACTTATTACTTATCTTTATAGATTTATTTTAATTAAATAAAATATAAATAAAAACTAAAAATATTTTAAAATATTATTTATTTATAATTAAGGTAAAAGAAAATATATTTTAAATTTTTATATTAATTACATATATTATATATATATAAATAACATTTAAAAAGCATTTATTTCTTATTAAGTTAATATCTTTATTTTTAGAATTCTTTAAACTTTAATATCTTACTTATTAATTAACTTATAAAGGATATTTTTATAGTATTATAATAAGCTAAAATTATAGTATTTTCTAGTCATTTATATAAGCTTATAAGTCTACTTTTAAAGCCCTTATAATTACATATTACACTATAAATGTAATTATAGTATAGTTTAACTACACTAAAACTATAAAAACTACACTACACTATAAACTACACTAAAAAACTACATGTAGTGTAGTTTTTTTGTTAATGCTCTGCTTATAGCTATTATAATATAAATTACTAGTAAGTCTTATAATACACTATTATTTCTTTAATTATATTCTATATTATTCGCTATTAATACTATTACTTAACTACTTAATAGATTATCTTAGTACTCTTATAACTTATAGTTTTATAAATCTTTTTAATTATTAATTATTAATAGTTTACTTTATTAATTATTAACGTTATTTCTTTATTATTTTAATTAATCTCTTTTAAAGTTAATTATTTTTATAAAGAATTACTTAACTTTTATTCTTAGCTTTTTATACTTATTACTCTTAAAATTAATTAATCTTTTTAAGATTAAGCGAAATTTTATAATTTAAAGATATTTTAATAAGTAATCTTTATACTTTTTTAACTTAAATACTAATACGTTTAAATAAAGGTTAATAAAATCCTTTATATTTTCTTTAACTTCTTAATTTATTTAATTTAATAGGTTAAGCTCTTTTCTTAAGAGTTTATTTATAATTCTATTAGTTACTTTAAGAATATATTTTATTATAAAATTAAATAATAAAATATAGCTAATTTATTTAATAATTAATAAACTTAATATATTATTAATTACTTTATTAATTTAATAGATTAAAACTTATAAGTTAATCTTTAAAATAAAGTAAATATTATATAAATAAATTTTAAGCTTTCTTAAAGTATAAATAATAGCTTTATACTTTTATTTTATAATATTATACTTCTTTTTAAGTTTTATTTACGTTTTACTTTTATATTTTATTAAATAACATTTCCCTTTAATAATTTATAATAAAGTATATTTTTATTTTATATTATTAATATTAATTATTAATATAATCTCTTTATAATTCTTTAAAAGATTAAGTATTATAGTAATAAAAGCTTTTATTATTATATCTTTTAAGGTTTTTATTATTATTTATTAAGCTTTACTTTATTCTTATTTTATATTTTTTCTTAATAGTTTAATAATTAAGCTTATTATTTAAGTGTATTCTTTAATTTATATTTTATAATAATTTATTAACTCTTAAAAGAACCTTATATTCTTTTAATTTTTACATGTCTTTTATTCTAAAATCTTAAGTATTCTTACTTTAATAAGCTTTTATTTATATATCTTATAAATAAATTCTATTATAATAGTTATTTAATAATAGAACTTTAATTTTAACGTTAATATAATATAATTTATTAGCTTAAGGTTTAAAAGTACTTTATTAATATTAATTAAATATTTTAATATAAATTTTCTTACTTTTAATAGTATCTTTTTATTATTATAGGTATTTATAAGTTCTCTTATTATTATATTATTTATAAAGAGAGCGTATATATTTAATATAAGGTTATATAGAATTCTTTTTATAATTCTTAGAAATTAAGCTATTAAGTTTATAGCTTCTTATAATAATATATAATTATAATAAACTTATTAACGTAAAGATTATAATTATATTCTTACTTACTTTTATAAGTATTATTTAATTATAGCTTAAAAGTAAGTTTATAATAAAGAGAATCTTATATATATTAAATCTTTTATTAAATTTATTTACTTTTAATAAGATATAAATATCTTATATTATAATCTTATTATAATTAATTATTAAGAGAATAAGATATACTTCTTTATTCTTCTTTCTTATAAGAAAGTAAGAATTTTAATATAACTTATAGCTCTCTTTTAAATATTTATATTTTATCTTTTTCTTTAATAATTTAATTAATTTAACTTAAAGTTTTAATAGTATAGAAATTAATTTTACTTTTTATACTTTATATTTAATTACTTTAATAACTTAAAAGAGCGTAATAATAAAATTTACTTTATTATAATAAAATAAGTTTTATATAAGAGCTAATTTATAGTTTTTAAGAATAATTTTAAAAATATAAGCTTTCTTTAATTATAAGAAGTTTTTAATCTCTTTAAGCACTTAATTAAATATCTTTTAGCTTACTTTAAATTCCCTTAATTATTTAAAGAATTTTCTTATAATATATTTTAAGTACTTATTATCTTTTTTAACTTAATCTTTAACTTATTTTTATTTTTTTATTTTTTAATTATAATTACCTTTTAAGATTAACTTATTTAATAGAATATTATCTTTTAATTATACTTTATTAGCTTATCTTTTATATATAATATTTACCTAGAAATTAGTTACTTATATCTTTTAAAGCTTCTTTATTATTATTTTTATTTACTTACTTTATTTTTAATATACTTTTATTATTAAAGCTAATATTTTCTTCTTTTTCTTAATAAATAAAAGAATAAACTCTTCTTTAAGTTTTTCTTTTAATAGCTTATAAAATTTATTATAATTATTAAATTCTTTATTAAAAGTTAAAGATACGTAAATAACTCTCTCTTCTCTTTTTCTTAATACTTTTTTTAGTATTATTATATTATTTCTTTTATTATATTTATTACCTTTATTTACTTACTTTATTTTTAATATACTTTCTTAACTATTAAAGCTAATATTTTCTTCTCTTTCTTAATAAATAAAGAAATAAACTCTTCTTTAAGTTCTTCTCTTAATAGCTTATAAAATTTATTATAAGTATTAACTTCTTTATTAAAGGTTAAAGATACGTAAATAGCTCTCTCTTCTCTCTCTTTTTATACCTTTTTTAATATTATTATATTATTTCTTTTATTATAAATTCTAATCTTCTTAATTTTCTTAATTAAATTATTAATTAAGATTTTAATAGCGTTAAATTTATAATTATAATAATTAACTTATATATTAATATATATAAAATTATAAAATACGTTTAATAGTTTAATTTTACTTTTATAAAGTCTTAAATTTAAGAATAAGTCTCTCTTATTATTTATAGTTTATATAATAGTATTAATTACTTACAAATTAATTAATATAAATCTCTTTTTATATATTTTAAGTTTATTTTAACTATTAAAAGCTAAGTAAATTAACTTATCTTTAATATATTTAATTATTATTAGGTTTATTTTAGCTTATATTATAGCTATTTAATTATTATTTAACACTTATTTTAATATATTTAACTTACTTAAATTAAATAAAGCTAATATTTTATTATATATTTCTTATATTTAACGTAATATAAGTAATATTTAATTACGTTTAACTTTATTTAATACTTTAATATTAGGTAAATAATAGTATTTTACTTATATATTCTTTTACTTTCTTAATGTTTTTTAATTATTAGAATTAAATAATTTAAAAATTTTTAATATTTTTATTATAAGTAAGTAAGTTTTTAATTATATTTTATTAATTATATCTAGTACTTTTTATATAATTAATTCTATTACTTAAAATATAATACGTAGAATATTAAATTTATATTAAATAAGTAACTCTTTACTCTCTTTATTATAATTAAATAATACTTAAGTAAGTCTTATAAATAATATACTTAAAATTAATAAAATATAAATAATATTTAATATAATATATAAATAAATTAAAGTTTATATATTTTTAAGGTAAAGATAAGTTCTTATCTTCTTATATATATATATATAATTTTATTAAAGAATAAAATTATAAATATATTCTTTATAAGTATATATATCTTTAAATTTACTTAAAGAGTAAACTTTATATTAATAATACTTTCTTATAAGCTATTATTTATTAAAATATATATAAGAGAACCTCTATTATAATTAAGTTATACTTATAAGTATAATAACTTTTACGTATACTTAAAAATCCCTTTAAGTTATATAATTAAGTTTACTTAAAAGTTAATTTAATAATTAATTAATTTAAGTATATCTTAAAGCTTTTTTATAAGTAATACTTAAAGTTTTACGTTTACGTTTATTAAAGGTATATTATTTTCTTTATTTAAGGTTTTTATTACGTTTTAATTATTTTTAATATAATTCTTTATAATTAATATTATATTAAATATTAAAATTACTTAATTTAATCTTAAAGTATTTTTATTTATAAATTTAATAGGTTTCTTTAAAAGAGTTATTAATTTTCTATTATATTATTTAACGTTATTAATATTATTAATATAATTATTAATTTTATTTCTTATTAAAGTTATAAGGCTTAAAAGTAACTAATATAAGTCTCTTAATAAAATATTAATTTTTTTAAAGAGCGTTTCTTTATATAATTATATTATAATTCTTTTAATTAAATAATTTCCCTTTAATTATATTATTTACACTTACTTATTAATCTTATCTTTAATAAGTTTAATTATATTTAACTTAACTTTATTATTTTAAGTTATAACTTTACTCTTTTTATTTTTATTCTTAATATTATTTTAATTATCTTTAAGCTTTACTTACTTATATATATTTACGTTTACTTAAAGGTTAACTTTAAGTTTAAAATTATAAGCTTAAGTGCTTTTTATTATATATATTTTAAATATTATAATTATTATAATAAATAAGGGTTTAATTAAAGGTAAATTATAAGAATTACTCTTTTTTAATATTTACTTAAATATATTAATTTACTTTAACTTCTTTTATAGTATTTTAATCTCTTCTTATAATATATTTTATTTCTTTAATAAGGTATTTTTAAAGTGTTTTACTTAATTTAAGTATATATAAACGTATATATTTAAAAGTAATTTAACTTAAAGTATAATAAGCCTTTTTATATAGCTTTTAATAATAAAAAATTAAAATAAAAGTTATAATAATATTATATATTCTTATACTTTAATATTAATTATAAGAATACACGCGTTTATATTATATTAGGTAAAGCTAAGCATTTAATTATACTTTAAGTAAAGGTATTTATTAAGAAAATACCTTATATTATTATAATAATAATATTAAATCTCTTAACGTTCTTTTATATAAATATAATTAATTTTAAAGTAATTATTAATACTATTATTATTTAATTCTTTATTCTTAAATTAAATATAATTAAATTAAATTAATTTTTAATTACTTTAATTAAGCTTATTACTTTTTTAAGATAAGTTCTTTTAATATTACTTAAGTTATTCTCTTAAATTAATTTACCTTTTAACTTACTTAATTAACGTAATTTTTATCTCTTTAAATTACTTTATAATTTTATTTATTTAATTAAAAGAAAAGCTAATAATAAAGTTAAATTCTTTACTCTCTCTTTAATTTTTATTTACTTCTTTAATTATAAATTTATTTTAATATAAGCTTTACTTCTTATAACTATTTAAGTTACTCTTAAAAATACCTTTTATTAATTTATAAATAATTTCTAAGATATACCTTTAATCTTAAAGTAAATACTTTAATTTTAATATAATTAAGTTATAATTTATAAGTTTAAGCTTAACTTATATATACTTATTTAACTTACTTTAAAGTATAATATACTTTTTTAAGATAATTTTACTTTATAAATACTCTTTTTTATTTATAAAGCTTATAATTAAATAATTAAATAAAGCTTTATATAAGATATTTAATTAAGAGATAAATTTTATTTACGTAAAAGGTTTAGCTTTACTTTATAAGCTTTAATAAAAATATAATTAATAAAGAGTCTTAAAAATCTCTCTTAAATATTAAGTATTAAAACTTTTTAACTTATTTATTATAATTTTTATTTAATTTTAATTAATTATATTATATTATAAGAGAAGTTTCTTCTTAGCTTTATTTTAATTATTAATAATTATAAGAGTTTTAACGCGCGTTCTTTTAAGAGAAGTAATATTACGTTTTAATATTTTTATTTACTTTTTCTTTAAAATAATTAAGGTAATTATTTTCTTCTTAAATTTCTTTAAGAAGTTAAAGATATTCTCTTTATTAAAGAGTTTAACTTTAAAGGCTTTTTAAAACGTAATTAAAAATTTTTATTTACTTAAAACTTCTTTAAGAATTTTAATAAATCTCTTAAAGTTAAAGCTTATATTAATAAATAAAATAAGGTTTTATTAGCTTATAACTTTAAATAAGTTTTTATTATAAATTATAATAAAATTAATTAATCTTAAAACGTTTAACTTTTTAATTATAAGCTTTTCTTTCTTTAAGTTAAATTCTTAAAGAGAGTATTATTAATAAAAATATAAGTTTTTCTTAATAACTTCTTATTAATTAATAATAAATAAATTAATAAAATCTTTTCTTTTAAATTCTTTTTAATTATTTAATTAATTATTTTTAAGAAATATTTATATTAATTTACTTAACTTAAAAATAACCTTTTATATCTCTTTTAAAGATATTTTTATTATAAAGATAATTTTATAAGCTAAAATATTAAATATTATAATATTATTTCTTATAATTAACTATAAGATTATAATTATTAAAGATATTATAAGAAATATTATATTCTTTTAATTAATTAATTAATTCTTTCCCTTTTTAATTCTTTTTTAATTAATTTAAGTTATTTTAATAAAAGTTTTCTTTTTAATTATAAGTTTATTAATATTTAAAGGGTAAGTATATTCTTATTTTAATTAAAGACCTTTAAGATAACTCTTTCTTTTTAACTTAATTATAATAATCTTTATCTTATTATAATTTCTCTTTACTTAATTAAATAATTTAAATTATTTTTATAATTTACTTATAATTTCTTTTTTAGTTTTAGTTTATTTTATTATAATTATAATTCTTTTATATTCTCTTAAACGTAAATATTATTAAGCTTTTATATTTATTTAAATTTATTCTTATAATAGCTAAAAAGTATCTTTTATAGGAGATTAAATAATTCTTTTTTAATAAAAATATTACTTAAGTAAAACTATTATTTTTATTAGCTTAAACGTAATATATATATATATTAATAACTTTATACGTAATATTATAATTTAATTACTTTTTAATTCTTATAACTTACTTCTTAAAGCTAATAAGGTTTTTAAATAAGTAATAAATTAATTTAAATAGAGTAATTAAATGCTTTTAAAATACTTATAATTCTAATTACACGTATTATAAGCTATAATTTATTAAGAGTATAAATAAGTAATTAAATAACTTAAATAATTTAATTATATAATATAAGCTTATATAAAGCTAATTAAATAACTTAATAAAATATTAATAAAAGATCTTATAAACTTAATTATAAAAGTAAAACTTATTAAATTAAAGACTTAAGCGTATACTTATTCTCTTATACTAGTAATATAGCTATAATTAAATGCACTATCTAATTTCCTTTAACTTATAAGCATAAATGCTACTATATAATAGTTATAATAATACTCTTTAATTAATTCTAAGGTAAAGTTAATTATAAAAGCTCTTGTTAATTAATTTAGAAAGGGGACTTAAAAGGGGAATTAACTTAATTATTAAGTATTAAAAGTTTAAAAGGGAATTTAATTAGTTATTTACGCTAATAAATTAACTAATAAGCCCCTAAAAAACCTAATAGTATATTATATAATTAACCTATTAATATAAAAACGAAAAGTATTAAGTTAAACGCTTTACCTAAAACTTTATTATAAGAGTTTACCGTTATAAATAAACTTTAAGAACTTCTCTTAGTATTAAAGAATATTATATCTCTTTTAATAGTATATTTTATAACGCTAAATAAAGTAATAAAGAATAAGAAGCCTAAGACTTACGTAAAAGCCTTATAATTAATTAATTAATTAAAATAAAAGATAGCTATTATAAATAAGGTTAATACCTTAAAAGAAAATAAAACCTATAATAAGGTAAATAAAATAAATAATATACACGTATTAACTAATAAGTAAGTGTTTAAAGTTAAGCTAAATTTCACTAATAAAATTAAATACTATAAGGCCTAATATATAATTTAAGGCTTTAAATAAGAGTATAATATTAATTATAATAAAACCTTTACCTTAATAGTTTAATAAAAGACCTATTATTTATTATTTACCTTAATTATACTCTTAAATTAAAAGATTAAATAAATAAACGTAAAGATAGCTTTTTTATATAATTATATAAATAAAATAATTTACGTTAAACTTTTAAATAATTTTAAGAAATCTAATAAGATTTAATAGTTAAAGAAAGCGTTATATAGCTTAAAATAAGCTCTTAAAGTGTAGTTTAAGATACTCTTTATTAAATTAATCTTTTATAAGTTTAAATAGTTTAAATATAATAAGATTATATTTATTAAAAATAATATTATTTTTAATATTTACGCGAATAACTTATTATTCTTTAGCTTAAATAAAAAAGCTATTATAAAAGTAAAGGGTAAGTTATTAAATAAATTTAAGATAATTAATTTAAGTATAATTACGTTTTTTTTAGGTATAATAATAATAAGGGATTATAAGAAAAGAACTCTCTTATTATTATAATAATTATATCTAAAAAGATTACTTAAATAATTAAAGATAAATAATATAAAGCTTTAATATACGCTTATAAACGTCTTTAAAGTATTAGAACTTTATAAAGAGAGTAAGAAATATAATTAGAATAATAAGTAATTATTTTAATATATTCTTAAAACGCTAATATTTATAATAATTAATACTTATATTAATTTAATTTATTTAATAATAAAGCTTAATACGTTTATAATAAACCTATTAATAAAATACTTATTTATAATAAAGTAAGTATTACATTATATTAAATATACATTTAATCTATTATTATAATTTAATAATAATAATAATTAATAGATTATAAGCTACTTTAATATTAAGTAAATATAAGATAAAAGTAACTTAAAATTTATAAACTATTATATCTTTCTATTAATTAACGCTATTATTAGCTAAAAGAGTAAAAAGTAAAGTGTAATAGTTACGTTAAGCATTAAATTTAAGTATATTAAGCTCTTTAATTTAAGACTAAAAGCTGTATATTTAGGAGGCCTAATAAAGAAGATATATAAAGAGTAAATACTATTATAATTATTTATTAATAATAATAGCGCTATAATAATCTCTAATAACGTTAAATTTTATAAATAAATTAAGTATATTTAAATTTAATATTATAAGATATAAGAGCTTATATAAGAAGATATAATAAAGGTTAATTAAACTTTTAAGAAGAAAAACCTAGCGAATTTAAGAATAAAAGTATTATTATAATTAAAGTTAAAGAAGTAAGCTAAGTTTATTAGCTAAAGGTAAAAGGAAGAGAAGAAGAAAACTATTACTTAAAAGAATAATACTAGTAAAGAATATTACGTTAATAGTTATTAGTTATTACTCTTTTTTTCTATTAGATTTTAATAAGAGTAATAGAATATATATACTAGCTTTTAGTAAATAAGCCTTTATAATTACATTAAAAAGAGGTATTTAATTTCTATAATTAATTATAATTACTTTAATTAAATTAATAAGTAAGGTATATATTAGGGCTTATACCGCCTATAATATATACTAGTGTAACTTGTACTTTACATCTCACATAACGGGATAATATATACAGTTGTAATAAAAGGTCTACGGGTACTCGTGTGGGTTGCTTACCCGTAGGCTTTATGTCGCAAGGGATATAAGGGGGTATAACACATAAAATACTGTGGCGTGGCCACGCTCGTTTTTTGGTATTTTTTCGTGTGACAGTTATAAGCTTAGGAGAGCACGCTAAGCCCTAAAACTTTCGGATTACCTAAAAATTACTTTAACCCTAACCTACTAAGTTTAAACCCTATTATAAGCTATATTTAAACCTTAAATGTTATAAAACCCTATATAACGCTACTATTCGTCCTAGATATAGAGATAATTAAGCTGTAGCGGTATAAGATACCTATTACATATAACCGTATACCGTTAAGAATTTAAAGCTTATATAGCTTTAGCTATACGAGTCTATTAGAGCTAGGGGGTGTATTGTAAGGGATATAAGGGGGTATAACACATAAAATACTGTGGCGTGGCTACGCCCGTTTTTTAGTATTTTTTCGTGTAATACTTTAGGTAGGTATAGGTAAGAAAAAAAGACTTAAATAAATTTATAAGAGAAAATAAGATACTTATAATTATTTATTAAGAATATTAAGTGTTTTTAAGTACTTAAATAAGACTTATATAACTTACTTTATACTTTAAACTTAAAACTTACTATAAATATAATTAAATATTAAAGAGTTAATATTAATTATTATAATTAATTATTATAATTAATTTAAAAAAATTAATTTATATTATTATATTATATTATTATACGTTTATAAGTATTTATAAGATACTTATCTTTATATTAAATTACTTATAATATACTTAAATTACTTATATAATAAAACGGGTAGCCCACGAATAACCTAAGAAAAACTTAGATACCCACGGGTACCCACGGGCACCCGTTTTTACACTCTAGTGTACACCGCCAACCGGTTACCATGCGGTTTTATTGACTTCTGGCGCTATAGTCCTGTCTATTAATGTATTACATCGGAATGGGGCGCCTACATTAACTACTATGAGATTGTAATGTCCTGGATGCTTCCCCCTATAGACAGTTGGAGGCCGCTAGTATTGCAGCGGCGGAAGATCATGATGGAGGACTAGACCTGAGGGGAGTACAAGGGCACGAGCAAGATCGAGTGAGAGTTTATTAACGCGATTTTTCGCAGACAGAAAAAGAGATTTCCCCGGGAGAACTCTGACTCAGGCTATCTTGGGGCTGTGCTCAGGCAGCGCTGACTTCAATCAAGTATGAAGTCAAATACATCAAGTAGGTCAAGTAAGTAGACTAGCTACCGTATTTTAAGTAAGTTTAAACTCGATATGCTTGAAATGTCAGATTTTCTGGCTTTTTCCATGTAGCAGTACTTGGGGTGCAGCACGATGCTGAATTGATAGAACTCGCAAGCTCCGAGAAACTAAAGCTGTGACACAACTCCGACTCCGACCAGTTCAAAGGAGGTCCTTGGTTCGATCGATCTAGGGACCTGACTTTTGACCTGGATAAATACACGATATTCTAGGTGTGTGTTACCCGACCTGCATGACTGAGGTATCCGGTTTATAGCTGCCTTGGGCTTTTATCCTTAAAAGCCCGGTCTGACCTCCTGAGTCCTGACCTCTTTATAATCCCTCGTAATGCATCCTTTATGCTGATACAGCCGGTTCTGGCTGTATTAGGATATATTGACCGTCTTTGAAGGGATATGTCGCTTCCGTGTGACACTCCAACTTGCTTTATTTCTCCTCAGGATTACGCATTCAACGCTGATTTTGTAACGTGTTGGAATGGAACATATTGGGAAGCTTTCAGAGGTACTGTCTCCGTACGTAATGTTGCATCATGCTCAACAGATTATACCAAGGACAGCTAGATTCATCTCTGTCCACTTCGTGGTGGCGGACTGGTCCTTCATGGTTACCCTACGCGTGTCGCTCGTTCAAGTGCTCGTTACCTCAACAAAGTGGTGATGTACACGCAGGTACTGACTGTTTGTGGTCGCTGATAAATCATGTTCTCGGCTCGAATTTTTGCTCCGTACACAGCCTTAGCTTCGTTTTTAATATGCTCAGCAGATGTTTCACCATGCTGTAGCTGATGCTTTCTTTGGTTCATGAAGATCACCCACCTTCCACGAAAGCCAGGTGGAGGAGGGTAATGTTCCGCTAATGACTGTCCGTATTGTGTAAGACCGAATGCAAAATTTAAGTCGATCACTAATATGGACAAGTTTGACAACAATGTGCTCCTCTTGGCCACGCACATAGCGTGTAGATAACCCGACTATTGCTCGCCTACCTCACTTAACCCGACTATTACTATTACTATCTTAGGTTTAGTATTGTGGAGTTATACTAGAGTTGACATAAATATTTGATTTTAAAGCAATTAATTAAGGTTAAAGTTTACGTAAGAACTGGTAATATCGCATAGAATACCTTTAGATAATAGTAATAGTTAGGTCGGGTTAGGTAGGCGAGTAATAGTCGGGTAGTATGCATTCCCTAACTAGCCGTCACTGTCAATTGCATTATGGAATATTTCTTCTTGAGTTGTTATGAGCCACGAGTCCACGACCTATCTATCTTTCATACTAACTAGAGTACAGTGTATATATCTTTAGCTTGTAGAAGATATATAATAGATAGAATTATCCTATGTGTATATTCTACTATTAAAGGAACATTACACTTTAATACTATAACATCTCTTAGTGTTACACGAATTAGGTTAAGTAAGGATTAGAAGCCCTTTATTATATAAAGAGATTACAAGAACTATAGGGTATACTAGGTATAAGCCGTTTCTTTTATATATATAAGATAGTTTTCTCTTATCTTTTAACTTAAAGGAAATTAAAAACCTTTAATATCTTATAAAATTATTATTAAATTAAGCTCTTTTACTTTAAGCTTTTTATTAAGCTCTTATTATAAATAATCTTATACTCTTAAAGATAAACCTTTTATTTTTAATTATATAATTTACTTTATAATATTCTTTAATCTCTTATTATTAGTTTCTTTCTTATAAGTAAAGTTATAAAGAAAGCCTTATAAAAATTATTATTAAAAGAATTATTATTATTCTTATTCTTAAAATACTTTAATATTATAAAAGCTTTTACTTAATTATCTTATACTCTTTAAAAAGTTTATAATAGTTTATCTTATAAAAGTATAAGTATTTATTACTTTTTAAATTACTTCTTTACTTTCTTTTTAATTAATATTATTATTAATTAAAATATTTATTATACTTTTAATAATAATAATAAGAATTATAACCTTAAGTTAAGAGATTATTACTTTATATCTTTTAAACTTACTTAATTATTATTATTAAAGATACTTAATTTACTTATATTATTTTTCTTTTAAGATAAAGAAAAATACTTTACTTTAAAATCTTAAGTTAAGCTTTACCTTAAAGTTATAATATTTATTAATTTAAGTTAAATAATTATTTATAATTATCTTAGCTTTAAGGTAATTATAAGAGAAGCTTTTAACTTAATTTAAAATATTAAATTAATTAATTAATTTATAATAATATATAATAATATTATTAGCTTAAATATTTAATTAATTTAAGCTTATAAAGCTTTACGCTTATAAGCTTAATATATTAAAGCCTTTAATTATTATAATCTCTTAATTATTTAATACTATTATTAAGAGATTTATAATAAATATTAAGAGGTTATTACTCTTATAAGGTAAAGCATTATAATAAAAAGAGATAAGTTCACTTAATTTTAATATACTATAAAGAATATTACTTATTAGTTTATTAATAATATATATAATTAAATTATTAAGTATACTTAAAATAATATTAATAAAAAAATTATAATTATTAAAATATAAGAAGTATAAGCTTAAAATTTAATAAAAGTTTAAGTACTTTATTAAGAACTAATAAAAACTTAATATAATATTAAAGATTAAGTTATAAATAAAAATTAAGTTATTATTAATCTTTTAACTTAATAATATATTAACTCTTAAAACCTTAATATTTATACTTAAGTATAACTTTAAAATATTTATATTTTAATTAAATTTATTATTAAGAATACTTTTAAGAAGTTTAAAATAAGTTAATTTATTAATATTAAAAGAATATTAGGTAAAATTAAGCGAAAAGCTACCTTAAACCGCTTAATTTAATTATTTATTATTATTATTTTATAAAGTATTAAAAGAAGTATCTTTACTTTACCTTATTATAATAAAAATATACTTTATATAGTATATATAAGAAATTTACGAGATAATTAACGTTACTTTTATTTCTTAAAACCTTTAATTTATTAGGCCTCTTTAAACTTTAATTATTTAAATAACTTATTTAATAGTAAAGATAATCGTTAAAATAAAAGGCCTAGTAAACCTCTTTTAAATCTCTTAAAGCTCTTAAATTTAAGCTTAAAACCCTTTAATTAACTTAAATAAGTAAACTCTTTAACTTATCTTATTAATTAAACTTATATTATAAAGGGAAATAACTTATTAAAGATCTTTAAGTTAACTCTCTTTAATAAAAGATCTCTTATAAAGTTTTACTTTTAATAAACTAATATTATTATATATATTAACTTTTATACGTGTAATTTACTCTTTAATTAACTTAAAATTAATTAAATAGAATTATTATTAGCTAATAAAGTAAAGATTTAATATTAATAAAAAGCCTAATAATTATAAAGTCTTTAAGTAATAAACTATTAAAACGCGTATATTATTACTATTTAAAAGAGATTTAAAGATATCTTAAAAGTAATTAATAACTTAAAGAAGCTTTTAAAGATTAAATACTCTAAGAATATCGTATAGTTTTTAATAAATATAATAAACTTAAATAAAATAATTTATTAAATTAATTTTACTCTTTAAACGTATATTATTAAAATATTATTAAATAAGATAATTAAATTAATTTACTTAAAAAGAGATAATATATTACTCTTAAATAAAAAATACTTTAATACTATTATTAAAATAAGTTAAGTTTATAAAAATATATTAATAAACCTTAACTTAATTAAATTTATAAGAAAAGACACGCTTAATTTAACTTAAAAGCTCTTAAAATTAAGCTAATTTAAAATTAATAACTTATAAAAACCTTTAAGTTTATTAAAGGAATTCTTAAAGAATTAAATTACAAATAATAAGCTTAATAAAGAAAAGAGATAAAAGTTCTCTTAAAAAGCTTTTAAGAGAATTAATAAAGCTTTTATTAAGAAAAGAAAGAAAGCTAATAATTATTACTAGTATTATAAATAAGATAATTACTCTTTCACTTAATATTATATTAATGAAGATAAAGAAAGTAATACCTTATTATTAGCCTCTTTTAAGATTACTAATATTATAAAATCTAATAATAATAAACGAAAATCTAATAGAAAGAAATTAAAGCTATTATTAGTAAAATAGCTTAAGATTAGTATAATTTTAAGAGATTTAATAGAATATAATTACGTATTACCCTTTAACTTTAATTTAAATTTTTAAAAGACCTTTATAAGTTATTTTATTAAAAAAAGGTTTTTACCTTAAAATAAACCTAATATAACTTTATATTTAAAGAAGCTTTAACCTAATAAATCTTATATTAAGTTATAATTAATAATTTTTATAACTTTAATTAAGTAAGAGAAAGAAACGCCTATTAAAGTTCTTCTTAATATTAATAGCTTTTTACTTATTATATCTTTAATATTAGCTTAAAAATTAAGGATTTTAATCTATAAGTAATCTTAAAAGAAAACCTTATGTAAGTTTAATAATAAACCTAATAACTTTAATAGCTACTAATATATTAGCCTTATTATTTTAAAATACTAAGAAGATTACTTTATAAGTGTAAACTTTAAGTTAAAAGTTATAAGATTTAATTATAATATTATTCTTTCTTACTAATAAATAAAGTAATATTAGCTTATAAACCTTTAAAATAATAACTTAAATAAAATAAAATTCACTTTAAAGTTTTATAAAAAGAATTACGTAAGCTTAGATTTATTAAGACTTAAGTAAATAAAAAATTACGTTATAATAGTAAAATTAATAATATAAGTAGCTTTAAATATAATACCTAAGAAATTTAAGGAGTTTATCTTTATTATATTAGCTAAAGTAGCTCTTTATCTTTTAGATTATTAATCGTAGAATTATTAAATTAAACTAGTAAAAGAGAAAGCTTTATTATAGGGGCCTCTTTTCGTTATATTTACCTAAGAACTTAAAGCTCTTTATTCTTAATTAAATAAAATACTTAAATTTAATTAAATTAAAAAATTTAAAGTATCTTATAATATCTCTTTAATATTTATAAATAAGAAAGACTTAAGAGACTTACTTTAATTATTTATTAATTATAAAGGTTTAAATAAAGTTATAGTATTTATTAGGTACTTAATATTACTTATTTATAAGCTTTAAAACCGCTTATAAGAAGCTATAGTCTTCTTAAAAATTAATCTTAAAACTAAATTTAATCTTATACGTATAAATTTCAGAGCATTAACTATAGTATAGTTTTGTAATTTTATAGTTTTTATAGTTTCGAATATAAAAAATTATATTAAATCTAATAAAATACTTATAGAATTATAAGTTTTACGAATAACTAGTATAAATTCTACATTATAAGCTAATATTAAAAAGGTGGGTCCTTATATAGGATTATAAGCTTAAAACTTAAAGAACTACATTTTATAGTTTTTATAGTATAGTATAGTGTAGTGTGTTTTTGGAAAATTATATAATCTAGTTTTTAAGCTTATAATAAGCTAGAAGAACCCACTTTTTTATGTGAGCTAATTGGTTATAATATTAGCTAATTTATGTATTTATTATTATAATTCAAGTATTTTATTAGATTTATTATTAATTATTTAAGCTTTTTTGAAAATTGAAAATGTAGTTTTCTTGTTAATACTCTGCGTATAATAGAAGGCTATAAATAAAAGATAGCCTTTAAATGTAAATATAGTCTCTTTAAATATATAATTATACTATTAGGTTTTATTAACGCTTTTATTATCTTTTAAGTAATAATAAATAGTATTTTTTAAGATTTAATTAACGCTAATATTTTAATATACCTAAATAATATTCTTATTTACGTAAGCTTTATTAAAGAATATAATATTATAATTAAAGAGATACTTACTTATCTCTTTTAATATAATTTAATAGTAGCCTCTTAAAAATACTATTAAAGAGTATTAAAAGTAGAATTCCTTAACTATATTATCTTTATAAAGAGTATTTTAATATTTAAGAAAAAGGTTAAATATATTCGCGTATAAAAAACGCCTAAAAGTATTAAGAACGTTTAAAGATTTATAGAATTTATTAATTTTTATTAATAATTTATTAAGGGGTTTTTAAAAATTATTAAACCTCTTATAAACGTTTTAGAACCTTAAGCTTAAATAATAGAGTTATAAAACGCTTTTAATTAGCTTAAATGTTACGAACAACACTACACAAGACACGGGATAGGACCGTACTAGCTAGGATAGGCACGACTTATAGGTATAAGAAGAAGATAAGAGCACGTAACTAGTTACGTAACCTAAGAGGCGATTAAAGAGGTTAATATTTAAATATATTAACTAAAGAGAGTTAAACTATTAAACCTTAAGCTAGTTAATTAAAGTTTAAAGGGATTAATAGTTAAGCTAATTAATTTAAGACTATAATAAAGAGATAAATAAATACTTAAGGAGGAAGTATTCTTATAGTTAAATAATTTAATTCTCTATTAATTAATTTAAGTAATAGTTTTATTATTAAGAGTTATACTCTTAATAGCCTTATTATAATATTACTTAAAAGCTACTTTATAGTATTTAACTTAACTTACTTTTTAAGAAATAAACCTATTATATCTTAGAATCTAAGCTATTATTATATTTTAATTAACTCTATTTAATAAGTTACCTTAAAACTTTAAGTAGTAATAACTTCTAAGATATTTACTTTAAGTGAAAAGACTATTAACCCTAAGAAGATAATAAAGTACCTTTATAATAAGATTACTAAAATAAAGAAGTAGAATTAATAGCTTTTTAAACGATAAAATAACCTTTATAAAAAGATTAATAAGTAAGAAGAGAAACTTATAATAGTTTATAAAACTACACTTATAACCCCTATAAATACTTATAATATACTAAAATTTCCTAAACTAGAACTATATAATAATTATAAGGGTAATATAAGGAACTTTCTTATATAAGCCTAAGCTTACCTTTAAGTTAATAAGAAAATCTATATAATATTTAAGTTATAAATTCTTTATATTAATAACCTTTTGACTAAAAAGGTAATAAAATAGTAAAAGTTAACCCTTTATATATATTTTAAGTATAGTGCTAAAGCTAAAGTAAAAGTTATTTATATCTTCTTTAATTATAAAACCTTTAAAGAATAACTTCTCGTTACATTTAAAAACCCTAATAAGTATAAAGAAGCTATATAATAGCTTACTTAACTTAAGTAAATTAAATTTATAGCTTATTATACTAGGGAATTTAAATGTATTATAATAAAACTTAACTAAAATACTAAACCTAAAATAAAAGTCTTTTATTAAGGACTTAAAGAAGAAGTAAAGAATAACATTTATTAAGAAGATTATCTTAAGTTATTTAATAACTTTATTAAAATAATTATTAAGGTAAATAATCGTTTATATAAGTAATATTATAAAAAAAGTTATAGAAAATTTAAATTATATATTAGGTTTAATAAACCTAATAATAATAAGCTACGCTAAATATTAATAGTATACGAGTATTATACTAGACTTATAGAACTTAATACTATAAATAAGGAAAAGGGGAAGACTTATTATAATTATAATAAGGTTAAATACTTTATAAATAAATATAGAGCCTTAAAGAAGCTATAAAAGCTAATTTTTAAAGGTAAAAAGCTTTATACTATAAACTAAGAAAACTTACCTACGCGAAATCTTAGTATAATAAGTAATAAAGAAAGCCTTATATTAGTAAATAATATTAATTTAAATAAAGATTAGGAATTTAAAACCTAATTAATACCTAATAACTTTTAAAAATACTAAATACTCTTATTAAAAAGTAAACTTTTACTAGAATAAATTTAAGAAGAAGAGAATTATTTAATTAAGAAAGATAAACCTAAAATTAAATATAAACTTTTTAATTAAACCTTTTATTATAATAATAATTACTATACGCACCTTAATAGTAAGTGAGATAATAGATAGTTTCTATAAGAATAAAAGGGAAGAAGAATAACCCTTATAATATAATTAAAATTATAATAAACTAATTTAAAGATATTAAACGAGAAGTTATATTATACTAAGAATAATATATATACTATTTAAGCTATAACCTTATAATATAAGAAGAAAGAGAATTATATAACTATAAGTAACTCGCTTAGCTTAAGTTTAATTAATATAAATAATAGATTAAGCGATTACTAAGAAAGCTTTAATAATATATTAAAGAATAATTATTAATAATAGCGCCTAGAATAACGCGTTAAAGAATAATATAAGAATAGAATTAATAAATTAGAAAATAACCGCTATTATTATAATTAAAATCGATTTCTTAACGAAGATCTAATAGGTTTTTATATACTATAAATATTAGTAGTATAGTATATCTTATAATTAATATAATTATAATAGAACGAAAGATTTAGGTAATAATTAATAGCGGAGTATAAGGAAATTTTATCTTACTAAATCTTATTAATAGATTATAATTACCTTAAATACCTAAAGATAAGCCTTATTAACTTATAATTATAAAAGAAACTATAGTAAAGTATAGCTAAGAAGTAATAAATATAAAAGTTACGTAGCTTTTAGTTAATATATAAGGCATAAAATATTAAGTTATATTAAATATTATAGTAATTTTAAAATATAATATTATATTAAGAATACTCTAGTTATAAGCGAGTAATCTACGAGTTAATTAAAGAACTAGCCAAATTTAATAGAATTTACTAGAATATAGTTATAAAGTAAAGAGTAGCCTATAAAGAGTACCTTATTTAAACTATAATAAGCCTTTAAAAATATACGTAATTACTAGAGAGCTTAAAGCTAAGATAACAAAGATTTTTAAGAAATACTTAAAGTATAGTAAGCTATTTAATAGAGAGCTAAAAATAGAACTACTAGAGTATTTATACTAGAATTATAAGATTAAACTTTAGCTTAATATTAAATTAACGTTTAATAAAATTTATTCTTAAAATCTTAAGTAAGATAAAGCACTTAAGAAGTATTTAAAGAATATATTATAAAAGGGATATATATAACTATTAAAGTCTCTAATAGAATACTTAATTCTATAGGTATTAAAGAAGAATAAAAAACTATAATTATATATTAATTACTAATACTTAAATAAGATTATAATTAAGAATTAATATCTATTACTACTTATAATAGAAATTAGAGATAAAGTTAAAAAAGCTAAATAGTTTACTATACTTAACTTAAAAGAAGCTTATAACCTTATATAAATAAAAGAAAGCTATAAGTAAATAATAGTATTTTAAACTAGTAAAGAATACTATAAATATCTAGTAATACCTTTTAGGCTTATTAACGTATTAATAACCTTTTAAAGAATAATTAATATAATCTTATAAAAATAATTAAGAGTATTTATAATTATATACCTTAATAATATTCTTATTTACTTAAATACTCTTAAGAAATATAAACGATATATATATAAGGTATTATAAACTCTATAGAATAATAAACTCTTAATTAAAGCCTTAAAATACTAGTTCTACTAAAATACTATACACTTTTTAGAGTATATACTTATATATAAAGAAATATAAATAAGCTTAAATAAGATTAAAATTATTAAGAAATAGCTTATATTAAAGAATTTAAAAGAAGTTAAAGGATTTATAGTATTTATAAACTTTTACTATAAGTTCTTAAGCGAATATAAAGATATTTTATAATCTCTTATAAACCTAATAAAGAAAGAAGTTAACTTTTAATAGAATAAACTAAAAGCTATAGTATTTTAAAAGATAAAAGATTTAATTACATTAAAACCTATATTAAAAGCACTTAATTAAAATAAACCTTATAAGCTTAAATAAACGCCTTAAACTTTATACTAGGTAAATAACTTAAATAATAAGATAATTAAGAAAGATTACACTTAATTATATTCTTCTTAAAGAAACTTTATAAACCTAAACTTAATTATAGGATTTATAATAAAGAACTTATAGCTATTATTAAGTGCTTTAAAGAATAAAAATATTATCTTATAGGAGTAAAGCATTAAATTAAGGTTTATATTAACTATAAGAATCTTATATTATTCTTAATTATAAAGAATTTAAATAAATAATAGATTAAATAATATAAAACTCTTATAAATTATAACTTTAAGATTATATACTATAAAGAATCTAAAAATAAAAGAGTAAACGCGCTTAATTAAAGAGAGAACTTAAAATTAAATAAGTAAGTAAGTAATATACTCTTATTACACGCTATTAAAAATAAGAACCTTATACTAGGTATTTAAGAAATTAATATAACCTAATAAGTTAAGCTAAATAAAATATAAATATATTAGATTACATTATATATTAATAATAATAGCTATTTAAATAATTAAGAAATAAAAACGTATTTATTTAAGAAAGGTAAAACCTTCTTATATAATAAATAGTAATATATTTCTAGTACACTTTAAGAATAGCTTATTAAGGAAATATATAAGTACCTATTACACGAATATTAGGGTATAAGGAAAACGATTAATAGGCTAAGAAGGTTATATAACTTTTTAAAAAGCAGAAAAATAATATAAGAAGTTATTAAGAAATATAACACGTGTAATAAAGTAAAATTAACGCGACACGCACTATATAAAGAATTATAACTAATATTATTACCTAAAAGAGTATAGTAAACTATTATAATAGACTTTATTATTAGACTATTAAAGTTAAAAGAACCTATAATAGGAGTAGCTTATAATAGCATTTTAATTATTATAAATAAACTTATAAAATACGCCTATTATATTTTATATAAGAAATTAAGTAATACTAAGAACTTAGCGTATATATTCTTTAAAATAGTTATTATATAATATAGATTACTAATAAAGCTTATATTAAATCGCGATAAATTATTTACCTTAAACTTTTAAAAATACCTTATAAAAACTATAAAAATTAAATAAAGCTTATTAATAGTATTTTACCTATAATTAAATAGGTAAATAGAAATCTTAAACTAAATACTTAAATAATATTTACGAAGCTATATTAACTACTAATAAAATAATTAGGTAAAATAGCTACTATTAGTATAATAGGCTAATAATAGCTTTAAGATTAATAATATAAAGATATTATTATTTAAGGTAAATTACAGATTTAACCCTATTATTAAAATATATGTAATATAAAATATAAACGCGCTAATAGCTATAACGTATATAGTAACTATAATAGAAATATAAAAACACTTATAATAGAAATAAATATTTTTATAGAATTAAATGAAATATTACGTGAATAAAAAGAGATTACTAGCGCTAATTCTAAAGGAGAGATATAAAGTATATTTTATTTATAAAAATATTAAAACTAAGTAACCTAATAATAAACTTAACTAAAAGAAGATTAGACTATTTCTTATTAAACGAAAAATCTTAAATACTAACTATAAACTATTATTATTAAATAAAATAAGAATCTATCTTATATTTTATATATTATTATTAGAGAAAGCATTAAATAAATCTATAATTACTATAAATATTATAATAGAAGATACTAACGAATATAAAGTTAAATAAATACTTAAAGTATAAGGAGATATAAAGAATTATTATTATCTTATTAAATAAAAGGGATATTTAAACTCTAAAAACATTTAAAAACTAGCTAAAAATCTTATAAATTACTTAACGTTACTTAAATAGTTTTATTCCTAAGAAACGCATTTTAATTAATCTTTTAAGTATTATTTAATAACTTAATATTAAATTTAATATCTAAGAAATAAACTAAAATAAAATCTAGATTCTTAGAAGGAGTAAAAAGGACTCTTATAGTCTTTTAAAGCTATTTTACTTTCTTATATTTTACACGTTTTAACTATTTAATATTATTAATATTACATGTAATTACACGTATTATTTTCTTAAACTATAATTTCTTTTATTTTTATAAATGTAAAACCTTTTAATTCTTAGCTAAGATACGCTTCTTAGCTTCTTTAAGCTCTCTCTTAAGCTTATAATATTAATTTATAATACTATAAAGCTATTAAGAGGTTACCCTTATAATATTATAATTCTCTTACTTATTTATTATACACTTTATATAATAACTTAAATTAAAAATAAAGGCTTTATATTAGAGAAGTCTTATATAAGTATAGTAAGTATAAGCCTTTATAAAGAATAAAGATAAATTATTAATTATTATAAAAAGAAGGTTATTTCAATAAAGAGAAGAAGTAAATAAACCTTTAAACCGCTATTTTAAGATATAATTAATTAATATAATAGTATATAATAATAGAAGAAAAAAAACGTATAACACTTAAGCTAGCCTATTTTAATAGCTTTAAGAATAAGACTAATAAAGAAAGGGTATAATATTATAAACAATACTATATAAGATATAAAATAAGATTATACTAGCTAAAATAAGCATAACCTATAAGTATAAGAAGAAGGTAAGGGCACGTAACTAGCTACGTAACCTAAGAGGTAATTAAAGAGGTTAATATTTAAATATATTAACTAAGAAGAATTAAACTAATTAAACCTTAAGTTAATTAATTAAGGTTTAAAGGGATTAATAGTTAAGCTAATTAATCTAGAATTATAATAGAGAGATAAATAAATACTTAAGAAGAAAGTATTTCTATAATTAAATAGTTTAGTTCTTTATTAATTAATTTAAGTAATAGTTTTACTATTAAGAGTTATACTCTTAATAGCCTTATTATAATACTACTTAAAAGCTACTTTATAGTATTTAACCTAACTTACTTTCTAAGAAATAAACCTATTATACCTTAGAACCTAAGCCACCGTTACATTAAAGTAGCCTTTTATATAGCTTAAATTTTAATTTATTTTAACCTAACCTTATTTTCTTAGGTTAAAGTAAACGCTTTAAACTTTATCTTAAGTGTAATACTCTCTTAGAAAGGCTCTAATAGAAAGTGGTATTTTATATTATTTCATTTAAGAAAGCTAAATAAACTATAAGATATATAATAAAGAGCTTCTAAGTTCTAGCTATAATAGACTTATTTAAACGCTAGCGGTAATACTTAAAGGGTATTATTTATTATATTAAGGTTTACTTTAATTACTAAAACCTTAACTACTTTATAATAATTAAAGTTCTTAATTACTATTAAGCTTAATAGGCTTAAAAGCTAATAGAATTTTAATTTATTATTAATTATTAGTTAAAAAAGTCTAATAATAAAGTAAATATTCTTTTTTAACTCTCTTAATATAAGTTAAATAAAGGGAAAGGTAAAAACTAGCTAATATTAATAGTCTTATAAAATAAACACTTTAATTCTCCTTTAATAACCCTATTAACATTAAATTAAATTTATAGCTTATTAATAAAGAGCTAAAACCTTAACTTTCTTTAATAGCTTTAAGCGTTAATAAGAAATAACTTTACTTATTAAGAAGAATTAAGTAAGCTATTAAAAATAATAATAATTAAGAATAATCTCTTATATAAAAAAAGATTACCTTTAAGTTTTAAAAGTTATTTAAAAGAAAGTCTTAAAGTTAAAATATAACTTTAAGATAATAAGTTACTTTAATATAAATAAAATAATAGAGTTAATTATAAGATACTTTTAATAGTTAAATATAAAGATAATAATTAAAAACTATATATATAATTACCTTAAATATTAAAGAAATAAGAACCTATAATATATAGCCTTTAAACTTCTTTAATTATTAGAACTTTATTATTAGCTTTAATAATTAATAATAATAAACTTTATTATAAATTTACTTTTATTAAATAAATATAACTTAATTTAAGTTATAATAGATCTCTTTATTAAAATAGCTTACTTTATATCTTTTTTAATAAAAGAAAAGAGAATAAAAGACTTAATTTAAATCTTTACTTAAATATATTAAAAGTATTATAAGATACCTTAAGATATTATATTAAATAAAGACTTATAATTTATAATATACTTATAAATTAACTTTCTTAAGCTTATAGAAATTAAAAGTTAAATAAGAATTACCTTTTATTTATAAATTAACGGATAAATAAAGCGTATAAATTAAACCCTTAAAGTATATCTTTAAGCCTTTATAAACTATAAAATATTAAACTAAAAAAACTTTCTTTTAATAGTTAAATTTATATATAATAACTTTATATTAGCTTTAATTAAAATAACGTTATTTTACGTGAATTATAGCTTTTACCCTTTAATAAGTAACTTATTTATATTATAAAAAGAACTTAAAAACCTTAAAAGTAAATTATACTCTTATTAAATAATTTAAGTATATAAGAAAGCTAAGAAATATTTAAAATAAAGCTTATAATAAATAAAAGATTAGTTTAATTAATAACGTATAAAAGCTCTTAAATATAAAGTAAATTAACTTATAATATTAAATACTTAAAATATTAAGATAAAGTAATTTATTAAGAAATTAAATAAAAAGATATTAAAACTCTTTAAAATAATTAAGGTAATTTTTTTAATAATAATATAATTAACTTTATTAGCTTCTTAAAGAATTTATAACTTCTTTTATATCTTTTTAATTAAGCTATTTCATATAAATAATAATTAAAAAGCTTTTAATATTATATAAATTCTATAAAACGCGTTATCTCTTAAAGTAAATAAAAATTATTAAGTAAAAGTAATTAAAAACTTTTAATAAATTAATAATAATAATATAAAGTACTTAATTAAGTAAAAAGATTAATTAATAAAAAGATATTAAACTTAAAAAATTTATAAATACTTCTTAAATAAAAGTATAAAGTTTTTATTATAATAGTATAAGTTAAATAATTCTAATAAACCTTATAATTAAAGAGTATAAATAATCTTATATTACTTAAGGTTAAGCTTATAAAAGAAGAGAGCTAATATTATATAAATTAAATTAAGTAAGAATTAAAAGCTCTTTATTATATAAAGAGATTAAAAGAATTATAAGGTATATTAAGTATAAGCCGTTTCTTTTATATATATAAGATAATCTCCTCTTACCTTTTAGCTTAAAGGAAACTAAGAACCTTTAATATCCTATAAGATTATCATTAAATTAAGCCCTTTTGCTTCAAGCCCTCTATTAAGCCCTTGTCACACTTGGCGCCATGTGAATGGGTTATCTGACCGATACACGTTGGTAGTTAGGCTCTACACCACTAATGTCGTAGAGGAAAAAGACCTGGGCACAGCAACCTTATTAATCAATTCCGGAGGTCGAATGAAGCTCGCGTGTTGCGAGTCCGCGAATCGTAGAACTTGCTAAAGATAAACTGGCGACGGCATTTTCGCCAGAGTTTGCTAAGCCCAGGCTATTCGGGATGCAAGGGAGAAGCTTAGCGCGGCTTAGGTTGAAGGGAAGAAGGCCGATGTCAATCAGGTTGCAAACCCTGCGGATTGGATTGGCGGAAAGACGGAGGAGAAGAGTAATAGCAACTTTTAAAATGGCTACATAATCTCAAGCCGGGCTCAAAGGTCTAGATGTCAAGAACAGATGAGAGCAGCCCGATGGTTAGGCGGTAACCAATATTTTAGGCCTAGGGCTCAACTAAGAAAGGTAGGGTATTCTAACAGCATTACATGTATAAAGGTAAACTTGTGACTCAAGTTTAGAGACCTCTATACCCCACATAAATGGGATCAATTGATAGGTTAGTAGCTAGTTTACTTATTACGGAGTACTAAAGCTTGCAACTTAAGTTTCATCGCAATATAGGGAGGTATGTATGCTGCTCAATTAGAGCGCGTTGTTTTTGTGACATGAAGTTTAGAAACCATTGACAGATTCCTCAATACATGTCAGATTGCCTATTTTGACCCTTTTTCTCTGGAATGTAGCCGGCTGGGCCGTTGAGGTGTACTCGGCTCATGCCGATGCAATGACGCCACCAAATGAAGGTCTCACAATCTGCCCGAGCATCGACTATGTAAATAGATGCCCAGATCCAAGCGAGCTTCCCTCCCTTTTTATCAGGAAGAATTCTCCTTAAAGTATGAATCATAACACTCAAAACCGTTACCAGCATCATTTCACATGGAATCACCAAACACCGGGACAGGCCGACATGTTATTCCTAGCCAAATGTTCGCAAGTGTCTCGAACGATGCCATCGGACATTACAACACGAGAAGCCACAATTCCTTTTGGCGCGCATCGGATCTGATGATTATCCAATCAACTCCTTGAGCGCTGACTTTGGTCGATGTGATATTTTCAACGAATGGAGTATCTATGCCTCAAAACATGTGCAGCTGTGAATGTTGTTGTCATCCCCATCTCACGATAGACCTCGATCTTCGGAGACATTCGACATGAAATCTCGCAGGCCAAACGTCACCCCGTAAATACTCAGGTATATAAGTTCGTCCTGCTCCCGGAGACTGTCTCCTTCCTTTCTAGTGCGTCAAACTACCATTTTATTCCGACTTTTTAAGTATATCAACACGACAACTACACCATCGTCTTATCCCCCTCCACACCATGTTCATCAAGACAGTCATCGCCGTCCTGTCTCTGGCCGCCCTCGGAGGCGCCAATGCTGGCTGCGGAGATGAAGAAGACATCTTCCCCGACTTCAAACATTTACGAAAAATGGGCCATCTGCAAGGCGCAAATCACCACAGCGCGCTTCCCAACCCTCCAAGCTCCCACCGGCGGCTGCGTCCGCTACTACCGAGGCATCGATATGACTGGTGTTGTCACTGAGCTACACTTCTACTTTAAGGATGGCTTCAGAACAGCCTGTGACTGCGCCGCGAAATGCCTGGAACGATCCGACAGTTGTAATAACTGGGTTTGGAAACACACCTTCATGGAGGGCGATAGCGGCAGGAGGTCTTGCACGCTCTACAGCAGCCCCAACTTGCCGTCCAATGTGACGCTTGCGTACAATCTGGCGAACAGCAGTGGCTTTGAGCCGCTAGATCCTGCGAATAATCCGCAAGCTGGGGGCCCTTCGCCGTTGACATTCTTGGATGCGAATATGACGGTGCCGGACCCATTTGGGGTGTCTGGGTTTACGGCCATAGATCAGAATGGTGCTCTTTATTGCTAAGGGTTCTGCTGGGTTCACGGCCATCAGATTTGTGTTCTTTATTGTTAAGTCTTCTACTGGGTATGAACAGAACTTAATGTAGCTTAATTAACCACCTTTTCTAAAGCAACAACCTGGTCGGCACCAAATTTTAATGAATGCATTAGGACGCAGGGCTACCTGCGGAAACATGAAGACACGGACAGTGAAAGCCCGTAAATAATATCTCTCATTTTGCGCTGTCGTGCCACTTCATCTATAGTTTGCCGTTTGTATATTTAGCCCTGGCCTCCAATTGTGACGCGCTAGCACCATGTGTCAATTCTTACGGGGCTTCAACAGATATTTCTGCTCGCAAAAACTAATCCCTGACTATCCACCAGGAGCTAGTTCCAGTCATCACACGCCTGAAAGGTTGTGTCAGCTTGGAACGGCTGCCCTTATAAGACCTACAGGAAATGACGGGGACATGAGACTCTCCATAAGTGAGCCCGCCTTGGAATTGACTTACAAGTGGGACGTTTGGAACACGGCACATTCAACCAGCCAATGAATTCACATCACATTAAAAGTCTCAGCAGACTAAACCGGCCACAGAACGGAGGGACCAGCACAAGTTCTCGGGCTTAATAGGTAGATAATCGAGTTAGGCCGGAGGGCGGTAGTATTTTCAAGGAAGAGCGCGATATAGGCACCTAATGAAGACACTTGAATGACAGAACAACAAGTCTGGAGGCTAAAATCAACGATGTTGTCAGGGAGATAGTTTAGTATTAATATTCATGCCTTTCAGCCCTGCAGCTCACTAAAAAGGGACATATCCGCAGCCACTAGGACCCCTAATTGTTGTCAGTTTATACGTTATAGGGTATTGCTTACGCAGCAGACAAGGACGCCTCTGCAGCTTGTAGGACAAGTTTGTGCGAGCAGTGAACCAAGGAAGTGGCGTCGTGCCAACATACATTATTGCGTGTACTTGCTTGTAAAACGACAAGCAAAGGATAAAAACACCGGTCGGGTACATTACTGACCCTTCCGCGCTAACAAGGTCAATCGACTAACGTCGACATTTTACGTTACCACACGCATCCGGACATATTAGCAGAGCATGGCTACCAATCTAGGTCTATTCTTTGAAATAATGCCAAGAGGAAAATACACAATTAACAAGCTGGAAGCCAACATCTAAATACTTCCCATCTGTGCCCAGGAAGATCATCTTCCTCGCTCAACACTCATCGTCATGATGTGTCGCATACAGCAGTCCAAGAGATAAAGACCACAGGCGTGAGCTCACTCACATCAGGGCGATGCGCAATCGTTTTATATAGAGAGATACGCCACAGCAGTTCTGGTCCCCAGTTGAAGCCGGGGAATAACTACATGTATTAGTGCAGTGTCATTGTGAGAAGATGGCTTTGAATCAGGTCCAGAGTCAGCAACGGCTAGACATCGGTCGGTATATTTTCCCATACTTACAGTGTTTCACCCCCTTTTTCGTTTGCCCAAAAGCCAAGCTGCCCTTGGACCCTGTAGCATTAGATTTAGATCGCTTGTGCTATTCTAGTAGTGGCTTTGGTCTTTGCGTGCTGTACCGCCGGTACCTTCCGATTCCGCTCGACGTCCGCATCGGCAGTCTAATCTATGCGAGCGCTTGCCGAGGTTCCACGAAGAAAAATTGCTTTATTGCCGTAGTAGAATGGAACATGGAGCCTTGGGGCGCAGAATCGCTGTCGTGCTTCGACTGCCTGCCCGTCTACCACTTTAACGGGGGTTCCTGCCGAAATTCTCTGCGCCGACTAATTTTGTATTCGCAGTCCTGTCAAAGTTCCTCGGACGCTTTGATGACGGTTTCGTTTATCTCTCCCATTTCGCGGATCAAGTTGCGTTCTCGGGTCTGACTGGCTTCCAGGTCCTCTTTGAGTTCGATTCCCTTCTGCTCGCCGGTTTTGAGTAGTGGCTTTAATCTCATGATTTGTTCATCCATCTCCGTCATGACTTCTCGGGAAGTCTCAGAAACTTCAAGCTTGGCGAGTCCTAGAGTGGCGAGTTCACTCTGGAGTCTTTCGATCTCAGGCTCACATTTCTTGAGGTGGGCGGACATTCGACCAACGTCCTCTTTAGCGCTGGCAACTTGGGACCCGAACTCTCGCTCCGTCGACGATTCGACGTTTTTGAGGATCAGTCTTTGCAAACCTCCGATGCATCGTCGTTCTGCCATGCGCGTGATACTTCAACGTTGTGCTTTGCCCTTGCTGGCGTGACAGGGACTGCATGAGCTCTTCGAACCACCCTGCGCCTTCCTCTCTGTAGGATCATGCCAGTGCGATCGCATCAAGTATTATAAACATGCGCTGCCCATTCCCGGACGGGTGACATGACAGCAATGTCTCGCCAACCCTGCAAAACCTTCGTACCTGTCAGGCAGTGGCCAAATCGTTGAATGATCTGTTTCATTTGAAACAGCACGTAATATCCTCCATGTTGCAAAGTCGCTACCATTCTTGGCTCCAATGCCCCAGAATTCAATGGACAGTTGTTCCAAGTTCGTAAAACGTAGTGTTTCGTGAAGAGCCTGTGGTCATCCCTCGCAAGCTCAGATACCGGAATGCTACTTGCAGAGTCCCCAAAATCGCCAGTGAGAAGTATGTTGACCTCATCATAAATTCATTTTCTTGGTAGAAATCCCCCGCGCTTCTTCTGCAAACTGCCTCTTGCCGTTCCCTGCCTGCTCCATGAAAAGGCGCAAATTGCTCTCCACTGGTTCTGGACCTAGGATCCTGTACTTATCCAGCTGGAGAGGCTCGTCAGCCACCAAATACTTGGTAAAAGCAGTGCGTATCTCTTCGGCAGACAATTCCGCCAGTTGATCAAAGGTTTCAAGTCCAAGTCAGGTCATAACTGGCAAGTAATCGCTGCTATTTATTGGCTTAATATTGAGAGACACTATATCCCCATGTTCAGAGACTTGGGTGAGTATGAGTGAAGGAATGACTTGTTACAGCCACCCTTGACGAAAAGAATTGGGCTGAGGGTTTTATTCCACTGCATAATGACGTAGGAAACTGCAGGACAGATGCACGGTTACCCATGGAGATGAAGCCCAACTGAAGTCCAAGCTCCAGCCCATATGTCATCTTGTTCTGAAACACCTGATCAAAAATTTTGCATCAATCTCCATTTATCCATTCGCAAAGTGCGTCCCCGCGCGAGAGTATTCTACCCGTCAAAACCTTCGGCCGACTTTCGTCCTGCCAGTTCGAATCTATGCATGTATACAGTTCGGGTTAGACAGACCCTCGGGGAAACAAGGAAACCCTCGGGCCGTCGACGATGAGAATGTAGTCGCCCCTTTGCAGGCATCTAGAACACCTTTCGGCACAGTCTGACCGCGCCTGTCACCAGGGCCTCCACGCTGACCATCCCAACCAATCAATCAGCTCTAAATGCTCTCATGTGGTAAATACATAGTTATATACAGATTTGCCTTCGTCGTGGAGTATAGCTTGTCCATTGTCCTCAAGCCATTTTCAGCGGCGCCCTGGTAACCATGGGATCATCCGAGGTTTTCCTGTCACTCTTTGGATGGGTTTTGGCATGCTCTGCGACTGAGTGTTGCTCGTTCGCATCAATTAGGAGATGATGAATACGCTGTCGAAATGTTTTCTCATCGTAGGTCCGGTATCGTGGCATAGAACGAGACATTCGAAGGTCTCAACGCAGCGACCACCGAAACAAAAACGCGCAGCTCCCCTAATAGCATGTCGGTTTACCACTGGCCAGGGATGCTCCAAAACTTACTCGAAAGTGTGACTGGGGTAATCAAGAAGCTTTCTTATCAAAGTTGTTCGCCAACGAACGTTGCCACGGGAAAGAAGACTGTTCACACAGCCAGTGCCAGAGCCTTTTCCCACCTGGTTATGCTGGAGTGCCGGTGCGGGGAAAGGGTTTCCAAATGAAGAGGAGAGCTCGACGTGGCGGCAAGTCCATCTCGAAGGTTCCTCGAGAAGGTCCTCTTGCTGGAGAAGGCGACACAAAGACATGGTTATTGTGGATGTTCAGTCTAGTAATGAGTCCTCGGTCGGCACACAATCAGGTGAACGAGACTGGGAGCCGATTAGTAGTACTAGTACACGACGACACCAACGATCCACCTTCCGGCTCGGCTAGTTGGCTGGGAGCTTTGAACATCAGTGTGATGATGTGAATCTGCCACATGCAGCGTTGACACGAGCTATCGGGCGCTGCGATTTAGACCAGTACCGATTTGCAAACCCATCCTTCGAGCCTGACAGCCAACAATAATCTGCTCGTCGCAAAAGGTTCGCAGTACCGAATACAAGAATTTCCAATTTGCTGGTTTAATTACCCTCCTGGTACTTGGGGGGCTTGTTGCTCCTGAGATCATATCGTGGAAATGGTCCACACTGAAGTGGACGTCTTATGCGACGCTCCAGTTACTTAGATTGGTCATGGAAGCTGCTGGGGGAGTAGTCTGGGATCGTCTAGAAAAGGACATTGCTCTCTTGATTCCACGAGATGCACCAGCCGGCGACTCGGATGTCGAACCAGACGAATATGGGCATGTACACCCAAGATGATGCCTTGTTGGTGAGCAAGCACCATACAAGTTGATGCTCAGGACGATGCAGATGCTCTCCTTGGACAGGTTGCACCAAATGCTGGTGTTTCTGACGGCGAGGACATTGCGCTAGATAATCTTGCTTTGAGGCAGTGAGTATGAAATTGCAGTTGGAATGATGATCGTGCAGGATTTGGCGCACAGCCATTGGTCGTACGTCGTTGAACCAGGCCAGTTGACGTTTCAATGTTCCTCCATGTCTGGTGGAGCTCGTGCTACCAGTTGACCTGCCAAGTTAAACACCCATGTCGACACAGAATGGCATGTGGTCTGGATTTCTTCCCTCTACACAACTTCCACAACCACCAGACCACATGGCCGAAAATGGCAAACAAGGAGCCTGCAAAATGGCAAACCCCGAGGCCCCTTTCCGCCCCGTGACGCTCAGTCGCCTGCAGCAAAGAATGCTCCAAGATCGCACGCGTGCTCTTTTTGGCGATTCACCGCCCCCCAAGCGACAGCCTGCCCCGTACCCCGAAGGCGACATCATCTACCACTGCAATGATCGCTATGTCGTGCGACACGGTGATGCTGTCACTAAATATACCGTATCCCCTCATGGTCTTGGCGTAAACGACCATCCCAACGAGAGTGCAGCGCTGCGCTTTATCAAAGAACACACTACAATCCCCGTCCCCGACGTCATTAGCAGCGACTGGGACCGTATCACCATGGAATACATCGAGGGTCAGACGCTGAAGCAGGCATGGCCAGCCCTTACGCTTGACCAGCGCTCCGAGATCCTGGCTCAGCTGCGGGACTACATCGCGCAGATGCGACGCCTGGGCGGCATCTACCTCGGCCGCGTCGACGGCCAGGGCGTTGTGGTCCCGAGCATCTTCACACGCTCGGGAGGACCATTCCGCACAGTGACCGAATTACACGACTGGCTTGTTCGGCCCCCGCAGCGATTGCAGGCCCAGTCCATGTATTGGCACCAGATCACCACCCAGCTCAGTGCCGAATCTCCCATCGTGTTTACACACGGTGATATTGCCGCTCGAAACATTCTGGTATCTGGTGGCCGTATCGTTGCTCTTCTCGACTGGGAATTTGCAGGGTGGTATCCAGAGTACTGGGAATATGTTTTTGCATTACGGGGGCTGGATAACATTGACTGGGAGACACTCGGCGAACATGTTCCATCTCTCTTCGACAAGCGCTACGATCTCGAATACATCCTTGTACAATTCATCCTCAAGCTCTCCTAATACACATAATCAAATAACGTGAATCAAGCAACTGTCCCATCAAGTAGATAGTCTGTGAGCTGCTCTTCCACCAAGTCGTACCACTCGCTTGTCTGTAGCCCTTGGCTCACAATCTCCTGAAGACCCTCGAGTATGAAGTGTTGACAGTTCCAACCACTGTCCTGTCCCCGTACTGGAGTGGCTGCAACGATGTTTACGGGCAACATCTCTTCACCCCTCTGTACCCGCACGGCCCCGGCGTTAACATGGCTGAGGTAGGTAGCGCTCATCATCCAGTCAACCCGGTGGTGTATGCGGTCAACCACCCAGGGGTTTTCTTCATCGTAACGCTGGGCGTGAACCGTCTCGTGGAAGCCCGGGTTTTCAGGCGATGTTAAGTACAGAAGAATATGCCGGTTGAGATACATGTCAGACACTCGTCGGAATACAAATATGGTCAGACATATCGTCGAGTAATTGTCGCTTGCGTCGTCGGATTCGCTCGTCTCTTCGCCCCTTTTCCGACCGGATTTCCCACCAGAGCTTGGCTCTCCCTTGTGGCTACATTTGCTGGAAGGCATTACGGGTGACAGTTGCTTTAGTGAATGTGGGAATGGATTTTATAAAAGATAAGAAGAGGACTGGGGAGCTAGGAAAGAAAGTAGGTTCAAACGTGCACATGGGCTTATATAGTTCTGAGGCACAGTCTATTTTTCAATTCAACCACACTTCGACTCAACCACACTTCGACTCAAACGAAGGTTTCCTTTTCTGTTTGAAGCCATGGCATCCCGTGCTCCAGGCAACAGCAGTTACCGGAAGTTGGTCGTACGTCCTCCAGCCGGTGCATTGTTTTGGGTTGCCTTGCGGCCGAGGCCAAAAACCGGGCTTATGCGTATGATCTGGTTCGATTTTGTCCTAAAGTAGTTGGCTGCTTGCAAGCTACGGTTCCGGGCGGTTAACTATTGATTTACAGAGTCCTACCGGCAACCCAACAGGCGGCATGTTGGTCAAACGGAGTCTGTTCTAGGCCTGTGTGTAAGACCATGCAAAGCTGCCTTTTTTTTCAGTGCCAACGTTGCGTTACATAAAGGCCCGCCACATGGTAGGGGATATCCAATCGTTTGGCGGGCGCTAGATCGCTGCAGTCTACTTCGAAGTCCCGCCTCACCCCAGCCAAGCTTATTGTGTCCATGATGCTCACATGCAACCAACATTGAAGACGTCGACTTCCCTCTCCGGCCGCATACAGAAAACTCGTAGCCGCGGCTCCCACATGACCAGTGGGGCAAAAATGGAAGCCAAGTAGAAGAGCCCCCTTGGCATTCGGGGAATTTTGTCCCCCTAGTTGCCAACGAATGTGGGAAGCGCGCAGGCTCCGTGATTCAACAGACTTGTTGCTATCTTGGCGACTGGCGAGAGCATTACTAGTATTGATTCTTCAAGGCTGCCTACGCTTGCGAGCAGGACCTTGAGAAGCAGCTCTACCCTTCTTACTAAATAGATAAGCTAGACTAGTAAAGCAGTCTTTCATAGATTATAGCGCCAACTTTTATTTTAAAATCGTATTCTTACCCTTATCTCTTCTTTGCTGAGATATAGTTTTAGAATACTAACTCATCAACCCCATGAGGATATCGGGTACATCAGTCAGAGTAGCGTAAAACTAGCCCTCATGTAGATTCTTGTTTCCCAAGCCTCTCTCGGGGCTCAGCAATACCCCTCTCACCAAAGTACTACACAGAACGCGATATAGTTCTAGCACCTCGGGCAAGACACGAATGTAACCTCTCTTAATCACAAGAGCTATATAAACATGGAGATTATAAAGAGCCAGAGAGCCTTCATTCCATTTCAAGCAAGTACGTGTATTGACACGGGCAGAGTGGAATTGGAGCCACCTGTGGGCGGCTACTTTCTCAAGTCACGTACAAGTCAATTCAAGTTGATAATATCTCTAACAGCTAGTCAACTTGAACATACCATCTATAATTAGCTTTTGCAGAGATAACGGCAAGTATAGATATCAAAGTTTCTTCTATATATCACACGGGCAGCAGAACAACTAACCACAATTTCCAACATGCCTGCCCCTTTTCTTGCTAGCAACAGGCCCAACAAACTACGGAATATTACTCATCTTGACCATTTCAACTTGAAACTGTGGATGTGGACCTTCATTGTATGTACACTGTGCTTCAACATGGAGCCATGCTTGGCTAGTCGCGTGCACTCTGACCGAAAGTATTCCAGGGCGTGTTTAATGCGTCATGATTCTTTTTAACAGTCATATTTGGGTAATTGACGACAGACTAAAAAGGGAGTTTGGTTAGTCATATCAACAGCGGCACGAAGTAGTTGCTTTGCTATTCATATGCTCCTCTCAAATTGTCCTCCAGAGATTAATGCCACGATCCCCTGAATGGAGGCATATTTTGCGGTGAAGACCATGTCTTTTTTCGTCATCAAATCCACTAGAGAGTTATGGAGCCCGCAGCCTCAACACGACGTACGGCTTTATTTTTTCATATAGCTAACAAGATACCCAGGCGCTTACCACGGACTGTCATTGGCCGTTGCCCAATATCGCCCATGGCTATTTCTGTCCACCCATTCTCTGATGTCTTGATAAACCGCGCGAGTATCTAAATCATCTCGAAACGGGACATTCTCGGGCCCGTATATAATTCCATCAATGCCGGCATTTCCAAACAAAAAGTCAAGCACGCTTCTTTTTTCCCCTTGATGCAGCGTCCAGGCAAAGACGCGCCCAAAGTTTCCCGACTCACGAGCCTGGCGAAGAACCGTGCAGGTGTAATATTCCTCTTCATAGCAGTTTCCAGATTCCCACGTTACAGAAGAAGCCCCGTACGACAGGACTCGTCGTGTAACGTCCGTCACGTTGCTGGTTCGAAAATACTCTTCGAGGTCTTTTCCCTTGCCGTCCAAATTGAGAGCTTCATTCTTGTTCATGTGGCGGGAGACAAAGTCGTATCCTACGCCCCAAACGTTCTGGTCCGCAAAGCCGTACAACACACGAACACCAGCCGGTTCCAAGATTTGGCGTGCTTGTTCCTGCAGAGCGGCAACCGAGCAGTGTCGCCAGTCCTCGTCCTGTGGATCGCACCAGTTTGGGTCTTTGATATCCAGCCAGACAAAGGTCAGGTTGCTCCCAGTCTCCCGGGCCTCGGCAGCGGCCCGAAAGAGCTCCTCGACGGCATCGCCTACATTTTCCCAAACCCCGTCATGGTCCCCGAACCACCCTTCCTTCCAGGCCGTGACATCAATCTCGAGCGCATTCGCGCCCTGACGTAGCGCCTCGCCGACTTGTTGTGTCGTCAGCACGCGGTGTGCAACTGCGTAGATTGGGCGAGGGAGTGCGGCATCGGTTGGTAGGGTGTCGGCTTGGTGAAAAAACTCAAAGACGGTGAGGAGATGTAGCAGCGTAATGGTACCCAACAGTGTCAGGACGATGATGAGGGCAGGCGAAGATTGCGATTTCCGTGGCCGCTCCATTGTACGACAAGCTTTACTCATGACAGCAAGAGTCAAAATACTCCCTTGCATCTATTCCCGGCGGGCAAGGACGGTCCGGAGCAGGAAATTGTCAAGACGTAAGTCAGCCACCTGTGAAACAAGCGATTTCACGGCTTCATCTTGCATATGCGGAGCGATATTTTGCGTCGGAAATGAACCGTTGATTCGAGGGCAGCAACGACGAGACTTTTACAACGGCATGGCTCGGGGACTGGGGTCCTTTTTCTAGGCCGACGTCTCCGACTTCACTCCCCCGCCTGATGGCCATGTCGAGACCAGACTAACGCTCGCGTTAGTGAGAATGAACAACTGTCGCAAGAAAGTGTGACGCCACAAAATAGGTCGCTGGACTCATCCTCGGCCGATTGCGTACGAATCCATAATGAAAAGGCTGAAAGCAGGGCTACTAATCAAATTGGACTAGATCGGCGATATCCACATTTCAAGTGGTCAAGTATTGCAAACGCGATACGTAGTTGTGGTTATTCCCGGCTTTAAAACTCAACATCTTTAAGCGGCAGCAGCAGCACAAGACGCCCGATTCGAGCAAAAACGCCATTTCCGCTGTTTTATATTCAGAGGCACAGTCGATCAGGCCAGCGATTGGCTCTGGGCTACCTATGGCTGCGTCGCAACGATGAATACGTGCAACCACGAGCTGCTTCTAGTAAACTGTATTTCTGTATCATTCCGATTGGCCTCGTGACTTTCGTGGCTGTAAAGGAAATAAAGAAAAAAAGCTCCTCTTCCGTTTGCGTGTGTAGTCATCATACCAGGCCTCAAAGTTACATGGCCACTTGAACCGGCTAAAAGAATAGTCTGCAGCGCTTTACCAACACGAAATAATGACACGAGTAGTATTTATGAAAAAAAAGAAAAGGTGGAAGTATTGCTGTCCGAAACCTAGGCATGACAGCCCGTGCGACCATTGTGCTCATCGCACGCATACACTGTCATAAACTACATGCTTGTGCTTGTGCAATGATTTTTTTTTTTTTTTTTTTTTTTTTTTTCAAAAGTACACAAATACTAGACAAAACAAATTCCATCATTCGCCACCACTCTTTATACCCTTTCCCTCGACCGCCCCGACCGGGCTTGCTCATTTGGGCAACTTGAATTCACTTAGAACCGCAGCATGGTCCGACGTCCACTCGTTATCTGCATGGTACGGCTCCGGCTTCGGGTCGCCGACGACGACGACGTCGGAGTGGAGCGTCTTCAATTTCTTGTGGTAAATGAAATCGATCCGATCCATGGGCTCGGGCCTGTCGCCGTTGACCTTGCGGATAGGCGACCAAGTGTTGCCCGGGACCTTCCAAGCGTTGCGGTACACCTCTCGAAACGAGTCTGTCCACTTGCCGTCGAGCACAGTACGCCGCGAGACGGGCCAGGGAAAGGGGTCCTCCCTGCCCTTGCAGTGCAAGTCGCGCGTCTTCTTGTTGTAGTCGAGGTGGGAGGGGGAGCTGAAGTCGCCGGCCAGGATCTGGGGGAGCTCCTGAAACTCTGGCTTGCGGACCTTGTATTCCTTGAGCCGGTGCACAATCTCGTAGACTTGCTGGACGCGGCGCGCCCACTCCTCGCGCCGCTGGATGTAGTTCGTGCTGTAGTTGGTGAAGCACAGGTCGTACGGCCCGTAGGGGGCATTGTTGAGGTGGACGTTCCACACGAGGAGCTGCCGGTCGCTGCCGTCGAGGTCGATGCGGACGGTGCCCCCGGCCTCGATCTCGCGGTACACCCGGCCGATCGGGTACCGCGAGAGGATGGAGACGTCCTTGCTCTGCCAGGCGTTCCAGCCCAGGGCCTTGGCAAGACGGAGGCCGTCGTGGAAGTAGCTCTCTTGCAGAGCGACAACGTCGACGTCTTGCGAGGCCAGGAACGAGACCTGCTTGTTGTGGTAGTCGATGACGTTCCTGCCGCCTAGCCAGAGATTGAGCGTCAGGACCCTGATGCTCCGAACCAGAGGCTTGTGGCGCCGGGCCACGGGGACGGCCACGGGCAGGACGGCGGTGTTGTTGTCGGCGCTGGTTGCCCTGATGGAGAACTTGCTGAGTCCAGAGTGCTTGGGCACGCCCCCTATGACGCCCTTGCTCGAGATGGATACCCAGTCCGCATTGCTGGGGGGAATCACCGCGTAGGTGATGTTGCCGTTTTTGACGTTGGTGAGAAGCCCGCTTATATCGGCGCTGAAGCTATCCCCAACGCGCCCATTATGGGTGGTGAAGTCGTCTGGTATGAACCGCATAGAGTCAGCGCGGGAGATGAACACTTCGACTGGTTGAGCCAGCCACTTGTAGCTTCTCTCGCCCAGGAAATAGGCCAGGTATCGGCCAGGCGGGAGATCAGAAATGTCGACCTGTGCGGAACCATGGGTCCCTTCTGCCCAAGCCCACGTCAGCTGATCCTGAATCCAAGTGTTGTTTTCGGGGCCGCCGTAGTAATCATGCCAGATGCCAATCCAGTTCTTCGGATGGGGCTGGGGAGTTGAGAACTCGAAAGTGACAGCAGGACCATCAATGACGGCAAAGTGTGTGGGTTTTGTCAGCTCGGGAGGGCGAGTGGGAAGGGGAGGGAGAGCATCCGAGCTTGAGCTTGTTGTGTTTGTGTCCGTGGCCGCTGCAAGGGCCGCGTGTGCCGCAATAGCGGTTGAGATGAGAGATGAGAGACGCATTGCAGCAAAGTCGGCGCTTGACTGAGTCTTGCAAAGAATTCCTCCCGGCCACGAGGCCATGATGAAAACCACCCTCGCCGTGGTACGTGTCCATTTATACACCCGGGCAAAATCCTTCCATCACTTTTAGCAAAGTTTCCCCTTGACAAAGTTCTTGTGTCTACTTAGAGTCCGAAACATAGATGGGAATCGGCATGCCGGTTTAGACGTCGCCCGAGCTACGCGCTTGACTACGCTAGACACGGCTTGGGTCATTTTTGAAATACAAGATACTCGTACATTAACACGCTGTAGCTTGCAGTTTCGTGCCTGTTTCCATGTACATTCTCCAAACGCCCTACTGTGTTTGCTACTCATGGGCAAACTCTCTTGTTACCATGGCCTTGAATGGTGTGCGTCGCTTGGGTTGGCGTGCGGCGTCGTGCAAGGCACCATCACCACATTGGGAGACGTGTCTCTCGACCGTCTAAGAGTTGTGAAGAGTCGTCACACATCTCTACTGTTTATTGCGGCCTGCCAAAGCTGGGCATCGCATGCAACTGCGTGTATTATGAGATACGGCCAGCATTTCTTTTCGCATCCGTGGTAACACGAACGAGAGTCCTTGAAGGCCCACATGCCACAATGTCAGTGAATAGACTCATCCATAGTTGTATGTTGCTATGCTAATAATGCCGACTCTTTTAGCTCCGCCTCTAGGCAATACAGCTTTTTGACCATGAAACGCCGCCTCGTGTCCGGCATTACCTATTCGTCCCACAATGCGCAATCATCCCTAGCAGAAAACCTTCAGGGCCACAAGATGTTTTTAAGTTTGGCAAAATACGGACCTTATTCTTAACCTTTTTTTCTTTTCCCTTTTTTATTTTTCGAATGGCCCCAAAAGCTTTTTCTAGTGCGATGCTGACTCACAATCTCTCTTGACACACATCGTGCATCACGCGGATAAACAAGAGCCAACACATGCAGAGAAAAGGGCAGCGGAAAGATTATAACATGAATCTCATCTTGCGGCGGACAAGGGGACTGTTGGAGGTAGAGAATGACACCCTGACGCGTCGTTCCCGGGCTCCAAGGCGTCGGCACGTCCAGACATACAGTCAACGACGGGACACGGGGTCGTTTTCTACTCTATTGCACAGCACCCACGGCAATGATGTCATGGTTTCTTATTGCCCTTCCATGGATGTTTCGCAGAGCTGCTCGGGGACGCACCCGGGACGCCACATGGGTTGGCACCCCCGCCGAGTACGCAAGTATCAATTGATAGTTACAACCGCGTCAAGACGGCGTCTTTCACCACCCGCCAAAACAACACCTAACTAAAGGATATCAAAAAATAAATCCATACACAAGCACCGGAATTGCACGCGACGGGAACAGGGGCACTCATGTCTTGCATATTTATGCCACGGGATAACTATCTATATCCAGCGGGCTCAGTTTGCCGGACGCAACCGGGGGTACGAGAGCATCTGACTAAACACTTGGCCAGGGTTGGCTCCCGACGTCGTATGATGTGCGTGTCAATTCATCCCCGGCATCGTCCGCGAAGGCCAATTGCAGGGATGGCCGACATTAAACGTCAGCCCTGTCTGTCTATTGCTCCTCCACCCACTTTGCGCAACCCGCGACGTGTACTGCCCGCAGCCGAGATGGCGAGAAGCTTTGCGAGGCAGAGAGCAAAAAGAAGACGAATCTGGCATTGAGGAGTACCAAATCCAGGAAACCCCTTAGTAATAGCAGATGCTGCATTCACCGTAAACTTCGTGCTCGTGGCTCGTGCTAACCGCGTTTCGTCCCGCCAGAGAATGAACCGGCACCAAGCATGTTGGGCCAGGATGCGAAATCCCCCACAATCACACCACCATCTGCTGTTTTTTTTTAGAGCCTCAGGGCCAAACCTTGCTTTGATCACCTTGCTTTGATCACGGGGTAGACGGGCGCAAAAAAGCGGCAAAAGGCGTCATCGTGTAGGTCATGCAATGAGTGCGCGTCAAGTGGCTGGTATTATATACCGCGGAGCTCAGTCGCGGCCGACCCCAAGGCAACAACACACCCCAGTGCCTCGACTTAAATTCCAACTTGACTCTTGGTAAGCCTCAGTATACAACGGCGACAGCGGACAGCCCGATCCCTACGACAGCGACAACAAAACACCCTCCATCGCCGTAACCAAGTCTCTCAGCATGGCTTCGCCGGTGCCGATGAAGCACATCGACAGAGAGGATCTCTACACCAATCTGGAAGCCCGTATCCAATATCTGCATTCCTTCTTGGACTTCTCAAGCAGTACGTTGGCCTGCATAGCCAGGGGGGCCAGCTCATCAACAAGGGAACAAAGCACACTGACTCTGCACGATAGATGACATTGAAGCGCTCATCTCGGGCGCAAAATACATCAAGGCCCTGGTCCCGGCCGTCGTCAACATTGTCTACCGCAAGCTTCTACAGTACGACATCACCGCAAGAGCCTTCACAACCAAGAATACAACGCAGGGCGGGGAGGTCGGCGAAACCCTCCACGAGGATAGTCCCCAAATCGTACACCGAAAGATGTTTTTGCGCGCATACCTCAACAAGCTATGCTCGGATCCAAGCAAGATGGAATTCTGGGAGTACTTGGACAAGGTTGGGTAAGTAGTCTCTTTGAAAAGAAGGAGCTGTCGCACAACAGAGGTTGTTGGCTGACCGGACACGGGCAGCATGATGCATGTTGGACTCGGCAGAAAGCATCCGCTGCACATCGAATACGTTCACCTCGGCACATGTCTAGGCTTCATCCAGGACATCATGACCGAGGCCATCTTGTCGCACCCGCGGCTCCACATGTACCGCAAGATTGCGCTGGTCAAGGCTCTGAACAAGGTCATTTGGATCCAAAACGACTTCATGGCCAAATGGCACGTCAGAGAGGCCGATGAATTCGGCCTGTTGGAGTCGGACGTGCTTATCGAGAAGGAGGGATATTTGCATGGCAAGAAGATTTTGGACGACAAGCTCATGGCCGACGCCAGCGCGGGACTGCCAACACCCACCCACTCCGATGAACCCAAGAAGAGCCAGTGCCCGTTTGCGAGCAGTCTGCCTATTCCATCTCCCTTGAGGACCAGTATTGAAGTAGACAGCGAGGACATGAGCGTGCCCATACCAGAATCTCCCAAAGTTGAGGTAGAGGGTAGATGATGGTGCGTTTGTGCGACGGAATCGAGAGGGGCGGGCAGGCACGCCTTCACCTGGGCGAGACGGCATCCTCTGTCACTTTGCGGCATTTTTTTCATTTTTTTTTTCATTTGTATGTATATACCTATTGGTCATTCAGTAATACAGCCATCGTCATGTGGACTTATTCTAGTAGCGTCAAGTCGCCACTTAAAATCCCAAACAAACTCTCTATCTCCTGCGGCCGCAATTCTTAGCTCGTCTGCAACTTGTCCCGTAACAAGCACGTATGCATAGAGCAAAGCATAGTCGCTCTCGGAAACGACAGCACCAGGCTCATTCTCCCCATAAGGGACGCTGGTACCGTTACTACTACCCGTTCGGGCCCGGTCTATGTCGGCCCGCAAAGCTGCCATGTTCTCCTCTCTGAATCGAGAGATTTTGCTCAGCAGGCGGTCGCGAGTTGTGAGTATATTCGGTAACGCGTCCGTCAGTGGATACTCCAGCATCATCGAGCTGGCCAGAACCTGAAAGATGTGGCAGATGCGGTCGCAAAGAACCGCTCGCTCTTCAGCTGTGACTTCGAGCAAAGCCCTCTCGCCCCGTGTCAATCTCCCTCTCGACTGTGTCACCAGACTCATGGCAAAAAAGCTGTCCAGAATCCTGCTGGCGCTCTGCATGATTCGTCCATTCGCTTGAAATGGAAATGGACCCCGTAGTTCGAACTCAGAGGCGGCGGACTGGCGGAGGCTTTCAAGGCGGTCTGCATATCGTTGCAGGGCAGCCTGCTCGCCAGATTTGAGATAGCTCTGGGAGCAGTCGCTACGTAATAGGATTGCTAGAGGCCCTCGTCTCCAAATCAGTCCCATCTGAAGGAGCAGAACCGATATGCCTTCCTTAAACTTCCTCCGAGCAGATATGGGCCAGATGACACGACACACAATTAAGCCCCAGAGAATGCCGGTTGTAACAGAAATCGCTCGGTGCTTGACAATTTCCATGATGAGCGGGTGTACTCCGCCCTCGTCGTCATCCGCGTCGTCCACTTTCTGGCTTAGGCTGTATGCGTACAGGGTCGAGACATTGTAAGCCAAGATGGTCATTCTTCCCAACGGCGCTTGGCCACGTGCTACGATGAGATAGAAATTGAAAAAGCTGACAGCCCACCCCAGAATGGCGAGAACAACAGCGTTCCCCTGGCTCAGATTCCAATTGATGATGGAGAAGGCCGCGCCGAGAAAAGTGCCGACAAATCTGGACCAGCCCGTTGTGTTGGAAGCTCCCACAGTCATGGAACAGACAATCATGAAAGACAGCAGGCCCCATTCCCCACGGTAATGATTATACGCGGGCCGCGTGGCATCCAAGAAGGCAAACATTGCCCACAACGATGCTCCAATCCCTACTTTGATCCCAAACAAAACTAATGTTCCGTTAGCTTATAGACAGTCACCTGCTTTGGCGCAGAAACTTACTGTCGTCCCGGGCCACCTTTCTCAACGTTCTCAGCACCATTCGCGACATCCTAGCGAGCCATTTATTCTCATCGGGAGATGCCTGCCAACTATACGTGTCCCTCCGCTGCAACATTGACTGGGGTATTCCCTTGGGCATCGATGATTTCTTAATGGGCTTGATGAGGTTCTCAGAGTCGGACGACTCGAAGGGAGGAGCGGACATGCTGTAGCTCCGAGGCGTGTCGGCCCTCCACCACACCAGCCACCTCCAACTTCGCTTGGAATGGTCGGTGACATATCTTAAATCTTCTAGCATGTCCAAGTACTTTTGCATCTCCTCGCCAAAGGACTGGAGACTGAAGCTAAAATGCCCACAAGCTGCTGCCATTTCCTCCAAAGCGACGTTATTGGGGCTCCGGTTGGAACCAGTATGGCGTGTTACTAAATCGTAGACGTGTTGCAAGGCATCAACTCTCGAGCTTGTGAATGTGGCCAACGACACTGTCAAAGCCGAGCGAAAGCCTTCGTTGATGTGTACTTCATACTCGGGTGGGCCGCCGAACACGGGCTCCTGAAGAACGAGGCAGAGCGTCTCCGTCATGTCTTGCATTGACGGTCGAATCATGTCGGTAAATGTCTCAAAGAGATCTGACGCAACATGCGAAGGATCAGCGAGGTTGCTGTTGAGGAGCGTCTGTTGCGTTTTTGCTGCACTCCTAAGGCCCCCGATGGATTGGGCCAGTGTCTCCATTGCTTGGACGATTGATCGCTCGACGGCGTAGACTTTCTCGCGGCCGAGTAGGTACTGCTCGAATTTTGATTCTCTCAGATTCTTGACAACTGTGGCGTGTGTTTGTTTGTAAGCGGATGATGCTTTGGAAATATCGTTCGGGTGGTCGTGCCAGGCATCACCTCGAAGGAAGCTCGAGTTAACAGCGGTCAGCACGTCGCCAAGTGCTACCGACGCCTTCACCATCGATTCCCGCAGCTGCGTTCTCGCCGACACTGGCCAAATGAGTAAGTTGACTGCAGCCGCGCTTGTGATACCCATTACAAGCATTTTGAGAACCTGGGCTATCTTTTGGTTGGAAAAGATGTTGTACACGACGGCATTCTCTTTGGTGACGACAGAAATAATCGCGATGGAAGCCAGTGTACTGCCGACATTGACAAGAGGATTATTCATTCGTTGCTTGACCCATCCCATGAAGCCAAAGCCACCTCCTATGAAGACAATCACCACCAAGGCATGGGCAAGAGTCACCAGGCCCATCTGGGCTCCAAACAAGACTGAGACCACCATGGAAAGAATCGAGACAATTTCGGCGTAGGCGACGGCAATAATGGCGATCAGGATAGCCTCTATCATAGAACCGGCGGACCTTGCAGCATGGAAGTACACAGTGATGGTGGCCACGACATGTTTACCATCTGGCTTGCCCAGGAAGTCAGAGAGCGGCCCAACGAAGGTAGCCAAGCTGGCCAGTGTGTAGGCAAAGGTGCATTTTAGCACTCCGCGGCCTTGTGCCGAGTCGAGCCATTCCACAAAGCGCAACAAACGTGACGAAATTGTCTTTTTCACTTGCTTGTAGTGCTTCAGGATATTTTGTTGCTGGGGCAAGTGCGGTGACGAGGCTGTATTGACCGGCAGATTCGGCGCCTCCATCGAATGAAAGGACGGGGTTGTCCCATTTTCGTTTGGGTTGTTGGATGGTATTGTAGGGGTCGTAGAATCGTGATGCGAAGCGCCACCGTCAGTCAGTGTCAGCGAAGAGGCCATACGAGTTGACCTGTTGTGGTATTTTGGACGGCTTCTCTGAGTTGTCGGTCGAGATGCGTGGGGTGGTGAAGGCAGCTATCGCTACATGCAGACTGCAAGAAGGGACAGAAGACGATGTCCAAAGATGAAAAACAGACGGCCCTCTCAGCTCAAGCAGCCGCCGTGAACCCAAACGCAAACGAGACGTTGGAGTTGGGGTCAACGGATAGTAATGCACTTGGCTGATTCGCAATGCAGATGCGCCGTCGAGCCTCTGAGTGATGCCAAGACTTGTAGAAGGCTGGAGCCGCTGGGCTGAACAGTTCACCAAAGCCCCAGGTGCCGGCCACGCGTGCATGCATGTGGGACGATCGGCTGGCAGTTGACCTTGGTCCAATGCTTGTCCCTGTCTGGCCCACACGTGGTGCCGCCATTGGGCGTCCGTCCTCAGGCGTCGACCACCAGTCTCGACTCTTCGACGTTCGTGTCTTCAAGCTAACATCCAATGCTACCATGCAGACAGCTTAGAGTTAAAGCGTCCACCCGTGTCAATGACGATATGTCTGTGACCACAATGTGCGGACGCACTTGATGGTCCAGGCAGCCGACTAGCCGCGGCAGCTCCCGACAGCTCCACGACGAGAAGCCCAACGTTCCGCAGCTTCCATCGACAAACCTCAGCATCAGCGCATCCTGTGCCCGAGCAGTCGTCTGCCACGACCGTGGTCTCGAAAATTGGAACAAAACTAGCATGTTTATATTCGGAATCTATAGTGTCTATTCTAGGAAAGAAAACGTATTAGCTCAAAGACGACTCGGACTTGGCGCTTGCTCTGTCTCGGTCGCGCATAGAGACAAGTTGCAACTCGTCTGTTTCAACATATTTGACTGTGAAAGATTTCTGGTACCATATCCCATTGCCATCCTCGCCGGCTGCGTTGCCATCCCTTCCATTTTGGGAGTCGCCGCCGCCTCGCCGAGACTTTCTCATGTTGTGCGTCTTGTCGCCTGTTCTTCTGTCGGCATAATATTGCTGAGTCGTCTCTCTGAGCCGAGGAAACAATCGAACCAGTAGCAGTCGGAATGACGGCAAGCAGACGCATATCATACTGACGTTGATCTCAATGTCGGACCAGATACCAACATTGAAGAAATCCCACGTTGGATTTTCGGTGCTATAGGAGAAGGCGATGAGTGATGTCAGGCGCAGAATGCTCACAACGGTTACACTAAGAAGACATACAAGTTGGCCCAAAAAAAAAAAAAAAAAAAAAAAAAAAAAAAAAAAAAAAAAAAAAAAAAAAAAAAAAAAAACGTCACGCGGTACCGCATTTGAGGTTGTGGGAAAACGTACAATGCACCAACGGAAAACATGGCAGCCACTCCGGCCTTCTTTTTCCATCCTAGCCTGAGAGTCCTCAGCTGCCACAGCGGAATAGCCAGCATCCAAACATCCATTGAAATGCTTATGATGGCATTTGACCAGGTTATTGCATTGATATTCAGGCACTGGCCCTTGTGTTCGCCGTCCCACATGACCCAGAAGTAGTTGACGGGACTGCACTGGAAGACGGCAACGAGAACAAATGCCAGCCCAAAGACAATGTCAAAAGCAATGGTGCCCCAGAGCAAGCGTTGGACATTTCTGCTCGGGAAGATGCGCATGTAGAAGAAGAGCAGCGCGAGCTTGGCAAGCGACACTTCGGCCAGGTAAATGATTTCGTCCATGTAAAAGTACAGGCTAAAGTTGGTGATTTGTTCTGGTGTCAGAGTCCAGATATCCCGGCCAATGCCATTGACTGTTAAGAAATGAGCGTTGATAACGGTACTCGGAATGCCCGCCACAAGAGTGAGCAGAGTACACCAGTCGTCGAGGCCCAGCTCAAGGCGCGTGTAGAATTTGAATGCAAATCGTTGGACGATGAACAAGGCGGCTATGATGACGAGCGTATTGCTGACAATTTGGTATCTTGCTGCCTTGTCCCGTATCGGTCGATTACACGTTGTCTGTGTCGTGTTCATCGTGGCTACCAGATCTCGGTGGTTAGCCTTTTAATCGTTTTTTTTTTCTTTTTGCCCTCGCAATTAGCGACATACCCAAACCTTGTTTGACGGTGCAATTCTTTTTGACGCAGCTTGTCATCTCCTCGTTGATCGTCTTGCTCTCACAAATACATGTCTGGTCTGCCAGCGTGCAAGGCGAGTGGCTTACAGTTGCGAACAAGCAGTCAATCTGTATCAAGTCGCACAAGTGTTATGAGGCAGTCCACATACACACGATACAAGCGGTTTTGGGCAACGTGCACTTACTGCACATTCTGGCATATCGCCAATCGCAGGCAGCGATGAGTTTGTATCAGCGGAGCGGGAGAGTTGGACCGAGGCCAGCACGGCCAATACCCGAGATACCGCTACCATTCTGCGCCTCGGAAAGCTTGACCTTTGCCTATTCCGAAGCCAAATTGCGACAATTTGGAAGGTAAGGTGCGAGGAAGACGACTCTAGGTGGTGAAAACGGCAAAAACAAGAGTAACCGCTACGATGCCCACATCGTCACCCATACATCCATCTACAACAATGGAAACATGGAGGACTTTGCAATGGGGAGGTTAAAAAAAAAAAAAAAAAAATCTCAAGTAGATTGGTCCCGAGGTAGAGGAGTGGTTTCCAGACTCGCTCAACCCCGAACCCGCTGCAGTTCCAGATTCACGGCACAGGTAGTATTCACACGCGGAAAAAAAGCAAAGACGCAGGGATTCCGGGCGAATCGGGCCCAGAGAATCGTTCACCTGCAGAATGCGTCAACATGTTGTTGGAACTTTCTGCAGGCTAAAGGGCCTGGAGACATGCCAAACTGCCCGAATGGGAACCTCTTCCGTGTGGTGTGGACCTTTTTCTGGATGCAGGAGCGGCTTTTACATGCACAGTCGAGCGTGAAGCCAAGGCACGGGACGGAACAGATGAAACCTCTGTGTCGCGTCTCCCTCCAGAACTATTACATTGTATCGTAGGGCGCAGCTGAATGTCTCTGTATGTCCCATTTGGCGACCAGACATTGTTCGACGAATGGCGTGGATCGTGGCAATGTCTCACGCTTCACATCGCCAAGCCGTGGTTGCGCGGGTTAGCTGGAGAAGTTGGGTCGGCCTTTGAGCTCCCTGCTTGACGCGAGCAAGCGAGCCTGGCAACTTAATGCTCGCTGGTCCGCATTTGGCACATGGAGACTGGGACCGGGAAGGGTTGCACGCCGGCACGGCATGGTTTTTCGATGAAGCTGCGATATTCGCCACTAGGGCCCGGTTGTAACACGAATATGTCAACAGGTTCAAATGTTACCGTCCCTTGAATGTGCGCAGGTGCCTGTCATGTTTTTACTCCACTTTCCTGTGATGATAAGTACATCTCTTATGAGGGTTAGCTTTCTTAAACAACAGTAACTTCTTATATATATAAAATTAATAATACTCTTCTTATCACATAAATTCGAAGGTGACTTACCAGTTGACCTTTTAATTTAATATCTCTAATTGGTCAGCATCATTGATCTACTACATGCAGTGACACTGGTCCGCGGGGCAAACGGGTCGGCGCATTTACCCTTCTTGGCAAGACTTGACAGGCGGGCTGTTGGTTCCTGCGACAGAGGAAGCGTTGTAATCTGCTGGATGCAGCAAGGGTTTGACCGTTTTCACTCATCAACCGACTACTTTCCCCTATTTACCTTGCCCAACTTGACTCAGCCATCTGCGCCGTTGCGTTCGGGACCCAGTAACTAATTCCCGGGGATTCGTGAGCAGGGTAACTGTCAACTGGTTTTTGACGAGTGCCCAGATCGTTCCCACCAGACTTACAAATGCACTAGTGCTCTTTGCGGCTGGCAAGAAACTAACGCCTCTGTGCCTTCACCAAAAACAGTGTGTATGGAGTACGTGCACGGAGTACGTGAGCGTCTACAACGACTGGTGACACGGAAAATGAGACTTTTCCAGAAGACGGGCAGAGATTATGCACGGAACAGGGCTACAGCACTTCCCCACCAACAGCTCCAGGTTTTACTCTACCCATTACTCTATTATAAGAGAGTAGCTCAACCTTGGAACCTAAATAGCTTAAATTAAAGCTTTCTTAAGAATCTCTCAATGTCTTTGTAGATGTACAGTTGTTCGAGTTGCGCTTAACTGCCCTTATGCCCATATTATTACAAGTTACCTAGTTAGGAAGTTGTAACTTGGGCAGGTTTAGCTCGCTTTATTAGAGATATTTTAATTGAAGGCTTCCTGTCACGCTGAACATAAATCTTTTAAAGTCGGCACTTCGTAATAGCTGAGAGATTAATATTTGACCATCTCCTACCCTTTAGAGCTACACTTTCGTTGCAATTATAAATTCGACAATAGCCATTCCCTTAAAATACAATACTCCTTGGCGCTGTATAATTTCTGCACTCTTTCATACAAGCTCAAGCGTAGTCCATGTGAGTCGGATTAAAATGTAACAGGTAATTCTTGGATGCCAACGTCCTTGTGTAGAGGTGTATACTTGATGTCAGAAATGGGCACGGCAAGCTTGAGATTTGGCAGCTGCTGGAACAGAGTCGCTGGTAGTAGTAAACTTGTTAGCACCCCTCCATGCCATATTCTCTTGGCGATTGGTACTTCTGGGAAGGAAAACTTACAGAACACGGTCGTCAGCTCCGCCTTGGCCAGACCCTCTGCGATGCATCGATGCTCGCCGAAGCCAAAACCGAGCGGATCTTGGCTCGGCCACTTCCGGTGCATATCGAACTCGTCCGGGCGTGTAAATATCTCTTCGTCTCGATTGGCTGATTGGTTCGACGCGATGACGCCTTCGCCCGCCTTTATGAGCTGTTTACAGGGTCCTCGTGTCAGTATATTTAAAGCTTCCCCCTACTCTATGCCCGCGTTTTGGGTTACTACCTTTCCCCCGATCTCAATGTCCGTTATAGCTGTGCGCTTAATGGCCATGGCAGAGGCAGTGTGATAGCGACACAGCTCTTCCACAAATGCAGGTGCGAGTGATGGATCGGCCTTCAGCTCGGCGAGTTGAGCCGGGTGCTGGAAAAGTGTCACGACGCCCTGCCGAATGTTAGTCACAGGAACGATTGCCGAGCTTTTCTTCTAAAAACCTGTTCGTACGAGCGCTATCATGTTCACCATGGTCGCATTCCCTGCAACGAGAAGCAGGAACGCATTCTGAACAACATCGGCCTTGGAGATGTGTCCGGGAATCATTTGCTCCACTACCAGCTTGCTGATGAGGTCGTCCTTCGGGGCCGCAGTCCGCAGATCGACCAGCTCTTCGAGATACTCGAGAAGTCCCCTAACAGCACAGTTAGCTACTTGTCGCAACCAATCTCCCCTTTGCTCACGTGTCCAATGGCTCATACTTGCTAGCGGCCGATGCCTCTCTCGCGGATGCACTGCCATTGGTTCGGATAGCATTTTGTTCCGTGAGAAACTGAAGGTCTTCAAACGGGACTCCAAGAATACTGTAGATGATCTAAAACCATGTTTAGTAAAGTGGAAGTCGGCGCTATCGTGGGGGTCGCATTACAAATGATGGCACTGGAAGTGCGAATTCCTTGACCAAGTCAACGGGCCCAGAGGCACACCCTTTGGCTTTGAGCGCATCGAGGAGGTCATCCACCGTCTTCTGGATATATGGCTGCAACGACTTGATATACTCAGGGGTGAAGAAGTAGTTCACCATGCTCCTATAAGAGGGTATTAGACAGTGGAAATTGTGCACTGGACGTTTAACATGCCTATATTTCATGTGCTCGGGGGGATCCATGTCGACAAAAGTCGGTTTGGCCTTTGCCGCCTCTTTGCCACCAGCGCTCAGCTCTGGGAAACCTGGACGAGTCCTAACCTTGAGCATCATGTTAGTTGTCCATACCATGTAACAAATTTTGTCAATGTGTTTGTGTTTGTACGTCTTACCTTGGACAGCCTATTATCCGTGGCAACTAAGGTCACATCTTTGTACTTGGTTACTAGCCAAGCGAGACTCCCGTCAAAGAGCTCAACCCTCGACACCGGATCAGTAGCCCGTAGACGAGCATACTCGGCGGGAGGCTCCATGCCTGATGCCCTCTGGAAAGGAAATTTGGGTGGACGAGACATTTGGCCACAAGTGTATGCGAAACTCCTTGCTTGTACAGAGCGCGCTGGGACCCGGATGGCTGACACAGCTGGCTTACGTCGAATAGACCTTTGTAGGCAGTACATGTATATAGCCTGATTCGATATAATGTGCACACGCGCTGGAATGATTATTCCCAAGGTTTGTCGTGGAACGACTTTCGGCACTCGGTCGTGTTGGAGGATATTCGTAGAAGAACCAAATGTTGCGAAAACAGCGACGACAGTATTTATAGCGAATGTGACCAGCAATGATAGCGGCGCTGTCTGTAATGAGTCGCCATGGTGGCGACTATGTGCATTGAAATGTCTCATGGCGAGCAACATTGTGTAACAGAGTGCTGACCTGTTGATTGGTTTGTTATGCCTCATGATCGTATGACACTCTGGACTAGGTTCCAAGCCAATATCAGACTATTCATTAATAATAATCGTTGCAGCGAGCCGGGGTAGTAGGGCTCCAACGACTCTGCAAGATTCCGGGATCAGACGGGGCAGTTCCCGTCGCTATAGCCTGAACTTCGTAGTTCAATAGCTTGCCTCTCGGGCAGCCCTGTATCATTGTGTTTGCAATTCCGCAAAGAGCCGGTAAATCGCTTCGACTGGTATTGTCCACTATCGACCAACTCCTAACTTGGTTCGTTTGACCTGGCTTCATTGCTTGATGTATTATCGACCAAGAACTCCAGGACGACAATGCCCACATGACTGTCAAAGCGCACAAACGTTGGCAACATTCCTTTGACTGGAATCTATATTCAGACGAAGAGGAGAGAAAGCGACGCGATCAACTATCCCTCTGTAGATGATGCGACTCCAACATTCCACAGGGTGCAAATATGCTAGTCAGCAGTGACGGCCTGTCTACGAGGGCTGTCGGGAAAAATCGGCCGTTTTGATTACCCTTCTCAAGGTCGTGTCGAAAACCGTTCCATGCATAAGGAAATAGACTTGCGCGGAGATGCATATTCCATCCCCAGGGGACCCGTACGGTGGCATATTAGCTAAGGTTCGCAGTTGCTGCCATAACCCCACATTTAGCATTTTAAGCGATTTTAGCGGTTTAAGCGGTTTAAGTAATTTAAGCTATATATATAAAGTTAATCTTTACTTTATTAATTCTTTTATATAAAGAAATTAATTATTAACTTAAAATACTATAAGAAGATATTAATTATTATTTTAAATTAAATAAAATTATTATTTAATACTTTTACTTAAAGTTACTTAACTTAAAGCCTCTTTAATTATATAATAAAATAATAAGAGATATAATATAATAAGAAGTATATATATAATTAAGTAAATAATAAATAAAATATATACGTATAAGCTTATAATATTATAAAATTTTACTTAATTTTATGCTTATTTAACTTAATTAACTTATTTTAAGTTCTTAGTCTTTTAATTAAATTAATTAATTATTCTTAAAAGTTAATACTTAATTTTATACGTATATTTGTTATAAGTAATTTACTTTAATCTTTATTAGAGTAAGAAAACGCGTAATTAAGCTATTTATAATTATTATACGTATTATTAAAATAGCCTAATAATTATATGTAAATAGAAAATAAAAAGGCGAGTTTATTTATATCTTAAGCTATTTACTTATAATAATAATTATAAGAATCTTTATATATAATACCTTTTAAGTAAATTAAAAAGATATTAATATATAAAAGCCTTTTACTCTTAATTTACTTAAGTTTAATATAATTTTTAAGAAATTATACGTTTTACTTAAAAAGCTTAAAAATAATATATTACTCTTATAAAAAAGCATATAATTTAAGATTATTCTCGCTTATATAAGCTAAAAGTAATTAAAGTATATTAAAAATAATACGTATAAGACTTTAATAAAATTATTAATTATTATAATAATAGCTTTATTAAGTTATTTATACGTATAAGGTTTTTTATTATATTAAAGTTATAATAATAATAGCTTTATTATTATTAATTATATTACTTATTCTTAACTTTATAAATATAATAAATATTAATAAATACGTATAAAAATATGTTTTTTTTATTTTATAAATATTAATTATATAATAATAAAAAAAAGAGAGTATTATACGTATAGTATTATTATTATTACTATTATTATTTTAAAGAAAAAAAAGAGAAAAAAATCGTATAATTTAATAGTAATTAATAGGGCCTTTTAAGGCCTTAAGTATATAACCTTTTTTCTTTTTTTCTTATACTAGCTAGTATTTAATTATTTATAGCTAATAAGAGATATTTATAATTATTAATAAAAGAAAGATACGTATATATTATACCTTATATAATTAATATAAGCTCTATTATATTATATAATATTAAAGCTATAATATATTAAGGTATACTAATATCTTTTTTTATACTTTTTCTTTATTAAATTTTTCTTCTCTTTTTATCTCTCTTTTTTATATACGTATAATAGGTTTAAATAATTAAAAAAAATAATACCTAAAAGCGCTATTACATATATATAAAGAGATTTAAAATATATACCTTAACTCGCTTTATTACTATTATTATAATAAATTCTAGCTTATATTAATTTTAATTAATTCTAATAATAAAAGCTTTTTATTATATATAAAATCTTAGGTATTAACGTAGGTTTCTTAATTAATAGCTTTATAAATTATATTATTATTAAATTTAAAGCGTAATTATATAATAAACTTTTTAAAATTCTTTTAAGCTTAAACCTAAAAAGCTATATAAGTAACTTATTAATTCTTATATAAGAACCTATAAAAAATTTAATTAAGTTACTTATTTAAGTAATTTCTTTACTATTATTTAAGATTATAATAAGTAGCTTCTTTATTTTAAAGATATATATAAAGCTTAATTTATATAAGAAGCTAGAATTTTAAGTATATATTAATATAAAATAGGTTTTATTAAGCTTTTACTTTTTAAATAATATAAGAAACTTTATAAATATTACCTAATATTAAAGAATAATTAAATTTAAGACTTTATATAACTTAGCTTTAAAATATATTTTTATAATTAAACCCCTTAATAGCTTAAAAGAACTTAAATAAAGTAAGCTAACTTTTATTAATTAAATAATTTAAAATATATAAAAGAATATATATTATTTAATCTTTTTAAATAAAATAATTTATATAATTTAAATATTTAAGATAATTAAGTTATTATATATATAAATTTTTAAGTTTTAAAGAATTAAAAGTTAATTAAGAAAAAGATAATTAATAATAATACTATAATTAATATATTATATATAAAATTCTCTTTTACACGTATAATAAGCTTATCTCTTAATATCTTTTAAAGCTCTCTTTTAATTATTTTAATTAAACGTAATAAATTTATAAGCTTAAGTTAAGCTTCTTATATAAAATTAATAAAGAAAGTAAATAATATAAAATATAATAAACCTACTTCTTATACGTAATACGTATAAAAATAATAACCTATATAAAAAGATTAAAAATTTTTTTAATCTCTTTATTTTAAAAGTCTTATAATTAAGCTTAAAGATCTTAAGATATTAAATCTTTTTAAAGAGTTAAGTTAATAATAGGCTTAAAGTTTTATTAAAGAAGCTTATATTAATTTAAATTAACGTATAAGAAATCCTTTTTTTTAGTTTTATACGTATAAATTATTAAGCTTCTTTATAAGAAATAAAGTTAAGTTATAAGATTAATTTTTAATTACTTACTTAATAAGCTTAAATTTATTATTATAAAGTAAAATAAGCTAATAAAAATAAACGTAAATAATCTTAATTATTATTACTAATATTAAGGTTTTATAGCTCTCTTATATATTATTCTTATATTTCTTATATTAAAAAGAAGTTAATATTAATATAATAAAAAGAATTAAGTATTATACGTAAAACCTTTTAATTATTAATATCTTTATTAGTATTTAATAGTATACCTTAATTTTAAACACTTTATATATAATAAAGATTTATAAGAATACTTAAAATAATATAATTTTTATTCTTTTACGTATAAATTTTATACTTATCTTAAAGCTAAATAAAGTTTATAAATTTATCTTAAATTATAGGTATATAAATTACGTATAATATAATTTAATTTATAAGATTACCTTTAATAAATAATACGTATTTAATTAATTTATTAAAGAATAATATTTATTAATTTAAGGCGCTTAATTATAATTACTATTATTAACTTTTAATACGTATATTTCTTATATTAAAGCTATATATATAATAAAAGCTAATTTAATTCTCTTAAGTATAAGAATATTAGTTTTTATTTATATCTTTATATAATATATTAGCTAAATTTACTTAAGCTAATATTACTTATATTATTACTTATAATAGAGTCTTAATATTATAATTAAATCTTATAAAATATAGCTATATTTAAAGGTATTATATTATATAAAAATACTACTTTAATATACTTAATATAATTGTTATAGAGTAATTATAATAAAATTAAATAATATAATATAAGTATATATTAATATATATATACACTTAAATATTAAATCTCTTTAACTTCTTATAATTATTAAGGTATTAAAGAAAGTTTAATTTTAATATATAAAAGTTTATATAATATTTAAGATTTCTCTTTTAATGCTATTAAATCTCTTTTAAAAAGATTAATTAATGAAAGTTATAAAGCTAATTTTATAAGATTAAAACTTAACTTTATTATTATATATAATAATATAAATAATTATAATTAAAGCCTTATATAGCTAATATTTATTAAAGGTTAGCTTTAAGAAATTAAATTATATTTTAAAGAGTAGCTTTTTACTCTTAACTTATATAGAAACGTTACTTTATATTATACTATTAATAAATTTAATAAATATTATAAAGTATATATAATAGTTAATTTTAAACTTAAAGATTTTAAAGAATTAACTTTTTAAAGTAATTATATAAAAAGAAGTAAAATTATACACGTTTAATTAATTTATTTATAATTTATATATAATATTATTATAAAAACTCTTAACTTTAAAGTTATAACTTAAGAGTTTATAAGTTAATTATTAAATTACCTTATTATTAAAGAAGCTTATTTATTATATAAAGAATACTTTATATTATATAACTTTATATAAAAAGCTTAAATATCTCTTTATAAAGATTAAAGAGAGATATTATAGCTAATATACGTAAAAAACCTTAAAAAGAAAGCTAATATTAAAAGGTATAAATATTAATAATTTATTATTCTTATATAAAAAATAAATTATTAAGGTAATTAATAATCTATTAATAGGTAAGTTCTTTATTTAAAAGAGTATAAACCTTCTCTTATATATATTTTAGGTCTCTTTATAGTAATAGTATTACTCGTACACAGGTAATTTACTTAAAATATTAAAAATCGCTTAAACCGCCTAAACCGCTAAAATCAATCAAAATACTAGATGTGGGGTTATGGCAGCAACTGCGGACCTTAGCTAATGTGCGACCGTAGACCCGTGATTTCTTGCATGCGGGTGACTCAGGCCAGCAGCGAATCATGCTGGGTGCATTAACTTGTCAATGGGCCAAGACACATGGACTCTGTCATTCCATTCGCTTTGATTGGTGCTTTTGAACTGGGATTGACTGAAGACGGCCCCATGGGGACTAGTTTCCGACGCATGAGTTATGGGAGGTATCCTGAACGTGGTTCCGCGGGAACATGGGATTGCCCGTCACTTATTCGAGCTGCGGCTGGTTTGGCTCAAAACCAGTGCGCGGTAGGCCACCTGGGATCGGATGATCGATCATGAGATCAAGGACCCAACATAAATACAGGCGAATATTCCCGTTTTCTCCGAGAGTATGCCCATCATATCATACACATTTTTGGGCAGGGGTTGACGTATGCTATTGTATTTTTAGGCACGACAGAATGAAGAATGTTTGGCCTTGGCTTTCGGGAGTGCTAGAGGCATCTCCTGCTGGTTGAGGTTCCAACACGCGTAGAGGATGTCTATTGGTCACGGTTTCCAAGACTTTCGTCGCCTTATTTTCCCGAGTTCCTGGCGAAAATGCTCATGCAACAAATGCAAGTTTGGACTTGACGTGTCCAACTATTTCTTCAACTTATTAGCACGATTACATGCTCGTTATCGACCATGATCACGCGTATTGCAATCTGAACAGGTCTGCTCGGCGCACATTTTTGTGGCTTAGTAAGCAAGGGATTACTTGATTTCCATCTTGAGCTGAAGCCAAGACAAACTAGCACGGGTTTGCCATTTTGTGCAATCAAGAGCTATCTCCTTTAATTTGAAGTTTATACTGGCACGGTATTTGCCTTATATTAGCTTTGTTCACAGTTGTTTTGCCTTGCCAAATGCCTAAAGAAAATACCTATCTAGCAAAGCTATGGAACTATATCCTCCTTCGCCTCTTTGAGAGCTAGTTCTACCCATTGCCATAATACGTGGTCGGCAAGGAAACCCGGGTTCATCTCCGACATCAGTGTCAGCTTTCGCGCCACAGCAATGGCGTCGGAATTTGTATGTCTGGTAGGAGGCATAAAAAGTCGCTCCTTCTCCTGTAACTCTTCTATGGTGAAGTCCTCCTCCTGTAACTCAGCAACAAGCCTCTTATTCTCGTCCCTATTCGCTCGTCTGTGAACTAAGCACAGAATTCCCTCTCCCTCAGCGCTCGGCTTATGCACTAGCTCGAATAACTGTCTGAAATGCTCGTAATCATTCCTTGAAAGCAATCGAACTAGTCGAGAAAAGTGCCACATACTATCCGATATCTGCCAGAGCTTTGAGCGGGAGAGTTGGGGACCTATCTTGGTGGCTCGACGGCCAAAAGCTAACCGAAAAGCGGCAGTGAGGGATCTCGAAGGCGGTCTAGCTGGGCCCCCTAATGCAGGAGTTGCAAGCAGCTCAGTGATGGGGCCTGATGATGTTGAACTCCAATCAATAATACACGTGATATTGAGGTCGTCATCGACATAGAGGTTGCCGACGTGAAGATCCGGATGGGAAAGAGTGAAGCAGCTCTCGAGTCTTGAGGAGAGGTGAGGGATCATTTCAAGCAAAAACTGCCCCGCAATGCAGTAGAAAAGTCTATTCTTGCTATGATCGATTTTCTGGCCAATTGCCACAAAGTCATTCCAGCGTTGCGCTGCTGTCCTCTGGCTGTCTATTGTCTTGTAATGTAATTCGTCAGGAACCGGTGCATAAAAAACATGTGGCGCCAGCGGAAGCTCCTTGGCATGAGATGTGAATGAAAATATGAGAGAGACCAAATAGTCGCGCTCTTGGCGAATCGGACCTCGATTTAGGTCAAGCGAGTCCCTCTCTTGCCAGGTGAGAGATGGTGAAAGGCATTCACCAATAACGAAACCGCCGTGTCCATGGTTGAACAGCGAGCCAATCTCGTCAAATCGATGGTCAGACAGTTCTGCCATGATGGAGTCAAGCTGCGCCATGACTTTTTCTCGGCCGTTGTCAGAGAGGGGCAAAAGTGGGCGAGGTTTTCGACTGCCGGTTACTCGTTCCGGAGATTGAGACCAGTCATAGGCCCCCTAAAGAACGGCCGGTAGCTTTGCTCTGAAGGATATATGGCACACCGATGCTGTTATCGCTGCTTGCACTGGAGCGACGGTCAGTTCTGACTGGGTTCCTCCACGGATCACAGTACTTACCTGTACGAGTAGACCTCGGGAACCGGTATTGAGGTGCGAGCTTTTAGATACATCAGCGTAGACGCTTCGCTCTCGACTATCTTGGAAGCAGTCTCATCTGAATAGAAGCGATTGTGACCAGCCATTGGGGACCGAAACACCCACTCGATGCCATCGTCGAAAGTTATGAAAATGACCCAATTAAGGCTGCCGCAATTGGGCATCTTAGCTACGTCGCAAGTGCATTTTCGGTCCCGAAGTTGCTGAGATAGAGAGAGAAGAGCTTCAAGGCTGAATTTGGCAAAATAGTAAATTTTGTCTTTCATGGCTGTTCGTTCGTTCCCTGCGTCACGTAGTACTGGATGCTGCTGTGGCTGAAGGAGTGGAAACAACATGGAAGGCTGGATTTTAGTCTCGAGTCCCAATGGCAACTGCCGTTTTGGACAGACAAGGCTTGGGCCAGGAGCCTTGGGGAAGCAGATCTAACATTTGAACCCCTGAGACAAATAGTTCTTTCATTTTCCGTCCTACGGTACACCGTAACACAACTTCAGCCTCCATGGCAATAGAGACTTATAACCAATATTAAATGAGTTATTCTTACTCATTTTCATCAGTCTCCACGCGAAAGAGTTGCTACTAGAAAGGTACGCTGAATGGCGATTAAATCAAGCACGGCATATGCAATTCGTCCAAATAGCACGGGGCTTGCACGAGGCCCATTAATAAAATTAGGGATTGAATTTGCAGAGTAAGTAATGCAAATTCTTGCAGGGATTCGATCCACCAGTTGTCCTGTATGGCAAACCGCTTTAGCAGGCTCGAAGTCTCACAACTGGGGAAAGGAAGGATAGACACGGCCACTCACGATGGTGGACAGCCCTCGCTATTCTTGAAATTCGCAGCATAACTTACCTCACTATCGTCGAGCATGTAGTAACATGGATCAGGCTTCCCTCGGCATTCGGTTTGTTGTCCAATCTCTCGATGAAGGCTTTGAGATGTTTCTTTCGCCTTTCATCGCTCTCTTGGCCCTAAAATTTGCCACACATCAGTTTTCCAGACTTGTCATGCTAACTTAGAATAGGATAGCACACAGATATACCTCACGGATGAATAGACTCACATGGTCAAGCTGGAGCCATGTTAGCTAGAGCTGAGAAATAAGTATGGGACTTACTGCAGAGTGGTCACCAACCTTGGGGAACTCGAGTCCGCCAGTCCGAACGAACTGGATCAGCCCATCGAAACCGCATTGTTCCCGGATGAATACAGTGATATCTGCTTCACTACTAAGCTGGAGTTCCCGATTACATCCGTGCAGAGGTCAGGCTTCTTCCAGTCCCACATCTCGACATTAAAACCCCGAGCTGCTTCCTCGATCGCCGTGTCGTTGTGCGGCCGGGTCCCGTCCTCGATCACTATGACTTTGATAATACTTTGCCACTGGAATATCTGATTCAAGTCGACGCGGCCTTTCTGTCCCCTATGCCGTGCTCGGGTGCTAGAATGAGGCTTGGGTCAGCAATTCTATAGGGAAAAAGGAGGGCAATAAGATTACCTATCTGCCGAGCCAACGGCTGCCGAAGGCGGTTCAATGGCCAGTCTAGGGAGTGCAACGTGTTTGAGAATACTCTTGAATCGAAGATGTTTCGGCAGACGGTCAAGAAACGCCTTGGAGATGGTGGGACTTGGTAATCCGGCCAAGTCGAAATCGATATGGAGCTCTGACTTTTTCAATCCCCCGCTTCGTGAAAGATACGAATATGTGCTGGCAGACCTTGTCCTGGATGGTAGAGACACTTCGTGATCTCATCTCGAGTGAAGTTGTGGAGACAACATAAGTTTATCGTGCTCGCAATAGGATCTCCGATTACCACAGAACGGAACGCGTATTCTTCCAGCTCCTTCGATACGGTCGTATTCTGCGAGACATATGGGGAAAAAAGCATACGGAACTCAAAGATACCGCGTTGATACGGTGTCCGCAGAATTTTGGTAATGGAAGAACTCGCCACAAACAAGGCCTCCTTGCAGATCTTGATGAGCTCCTCCACAACTTTAACCTGGGACATGCCGCTCTGACCGGCGCTCTGACCGGCATTGTCGTAGGGATGGATAGACTCCAGGAGTAGTTTCGAGATACGTTCGATACTGAGAGAAGGTGAAGTATCCTTGTTAAGCTCGAGAAGGATCTTGGCTGATTGGAGTTTTCATAGTCCCCATTTTCCTTGAGCTTCTCTTGAATATCTTCTAGAAACAAAATTACCGCCTTTCGCCTAGCATCTCGTTCCCTGTCTTTGGCTTCTCCATTCATCCCATTGTAAGTATCCGTCTCCGCTCTCTGCAGGGTTATAATCTTGCCATCCAAGTTGGCAATAGATGCGCGTCGTTGTGCAGGAGATTTTGCGGATTGGACGGTCGTCTTGATCTCCTTCAGACGGTTCTTAGTGACTTATCCAAGTCATGCACCTCGGACACCGCCACATGGAGCGGTGTATGGTTCTCATTATTGTACCCTCGATTCCAGAATTGTGTGAAGTTGATGCATCATGACATAAATTCGGGAAGAAGCTGTGATTCCCCCGATATTGCAAGTTGGACATATGTGCCCTTTCCACGTCTGCCTTAGTATCTGATCAAGATGCTTCTGAGTGGCCAACATTTGATGAGAGAGTACAGCTTTGAGAAACGGAAGATTGTCATTCTTAAGCGCAAGGTGTAAGGGAAAATATTGGGAATCCGACATCTTAGCGTATAAGAACGAAGGGTATATTCGTAAAAACCAGCAGTACGTTACCCTCACTTAAGCTGGTTTCGTCCTGGTCGTCCTTGAATTGGTCCTGATATTTGATCTTGAACCCATCTCGTTCCTTGCTGCTCAAGCCAAGGTCGATGGATCTAGCCCCATCCGCGTTAGTCTTAGGTGCGGGCTTGTCGTTTGTTTTAGTTTGGCCCTTTATGAAGAAAACTTGGGTGGCTAGACACCGCTCATGATGGCCGTCATGCAAGGGGACACAGACCTAGTAAAGGCGCTGCTCTCTCGTAAGGCCCAGGCCAACAACCTCAATGTCCAAGAAAACTCGACCCTTATCATGGCTGTGAGAAGCAACAAGCCCGAGATTGTCAGGTGCTTGCTGGAGAGCGGCAGTGCAGATCCCGCCATCTCGGATTGCCGAGAACGGACTCCGCTGAGCTGGGCATGCTGCGAGCAAAACAAACCCATATTTTTTGACCTCTTGAAGCTGACGCTTAGCAAAAATCACGACTTTCTAAATCACTATAGCTGTGCTTGAATGCTGCTGCTGCCGCACCCTTTGACAATGACAACTTCGAGGAGATCGTGCGTATCGACAAAATCGACCTGGATAGAGCGGATGATGATGGCTTGACATCGATGCATACCTGCTGGACCTACCAGCATCGGAGAAAAATTGAAGTGCTTGATACGGCCATGTTGCTTGCTTGGACATTAACAAAGCTGCGAGAGCCAGATTTGAAGTCACTTTCTGCATGGCACCCCCTGGACAAGTCTCCCTGTATTAAAATCCTAGAAAATGGGCTTACAGTAGAGATTGGAGGTATGTATTTTGCCAAACATGTGCAAGCCGTCCTTCGACTCAGCGTATCCTCCCGCCCCTCAACCTGCGTGTATAGAAGCTAATAACCGCGACATCTGATAGACAGGCCCTTCTGTCCTTTCGGCACATACGAGGATTCCGCAGTAGTACGTGCTAATCATTGCACGCCAGGGCACGGCAAGTATTACTTCGAAGTTACGATAGAGGAAGATGCATATCATAAGTACGGAATCTCTATAACTTACTTTAATTTGGTTCTTGACTTAGAATACCATTGTGGTAAAGGCTCCAGATCATACTAACACCTGATTTTATTTCCATGGGCTTGTCCTGTTGGCTTCTGCGAGGCCGATGCCCGGCTTGATCGGTTTCTTGGATGTGATAAGGCGTCGTGGGGCTATCTTGGCGAGGACGGGAGCTTTATGCACGAGCGAGCGGTCGAAAAATCCCGGCCTTTTCATAACGGGCAAACGGTTGGCTGTGGTGTAAATATGGATACTGGAATCGCGTGTTACACCTTGGGGGGACGGTTTTAGGTTCGTTCTAGCCCGCCATGAGTTTGCAGGCTTGCTTCTGCTGTTTTGAATTTTAAATCACTGGTTGCCATCTCTAACGCTTCGCGCATAGTTGCGGCGTTTTGAACAAAAGGGAAGCTCTACCCGGCAGTGGGCTTTGACATTCGAAGCCGCGGGGTGCGTATCGCGACCGACTGTGGCCAAAGAAGCTTCATGTGTACGAACTGGGAACAGCAACAGCATGAAATTGGGGTGACAATATCTTCGCCTGCTGTAAGCGAGCATTGGTATAGCTCGGACGATAACCTGGATTGGGATTTTGACTTTTAGCATGGCGCAATTTATAATTGAAATATACCTCGACTTATAAATCGATAATCTTTAAGAAGAGAACGTGCTGTATCTTAAAGCTAGAACTCTAGCATTTATTTATTATCCTTACGTCACATGTAATCTACCGATCCCTACTAATCTTGTCGTTTCTGCCGCTATTTCCAGTAAGAAGGGCACTAGCATCGCTTTAACGGAAGATCGCAAATATGTAAGCCGGCAACGCAGGGTAAAAGAAAGCTAGGCAGTAGCAAAATGGAAAGCAGTCTTAATTGATTAAAAAAATCTGCTGTTTCCTCGATGTATATAGGCATATCTCCTACACAACAAGACATGGGATTGGGTTATCGCATAAGCCTCCAACGTGCAAGCCCGCATCTATTGATAGCGCGTGAGTCTTGACTAACGCAGCACAATGCGGGACAGACTAGAGACACGGAGTCAAGTTTGGCCGAGAAATATACGTCAATAGCCTCATTTCTATGTCAAGCCATTATTATCACGTTACGAGACTTATCATGAAGCGAGCTTTGCTTTATTCACCATCCATTCCTGTTGTCCTGCTTTCTATCCTCCAAAAGGGCTCAGGTAATTAGTCATAATAGGTTCATTAGGTGGCCGGAAAGCCTTCTAAAGCTCCGATATCTCTAATGATTTGATACGCAGCAATGTCTAGTCTTCATGTTCAATCAACAGAGTCGAGGCGACCTCTTCCGATGTACACCAACGAGACACTTCTTTTAAACTGCCTTCATGGCGCTCGAAGTACTTCGGGTGCTTAAGTGAGCGGACGTTGTGAGCTTTTCAATCCATTCAGTTAGCCGAGAATCTTTTCTGAAATGAAGTGTAGGCTGTGTAACTGTGCCTTTTCCCGCCTGTGGTGAACGCTGATATTGTTTCTTGACTACCACAAACATGGCGGCCCTATTTAGTAAGTGACCTGAGCCAATACATCCGTCGCTACTTACTACGTATGGTATATGACGCTCCTTCGGCTTGGGATATCGCACATTGTACAGTCTTCCCCATTGTTGGAAGTACATGATACGTGGCGTGGTTAGGTGACCGTAAAACTCGGAATGGAGGTACCCTTTATTAACGCATTGTCAGAACGGTACCTCACAGCAGTAAGTACTCTGCAAGGCCCTTGATATTGTCCCTCCTTCATGCCGCTCAATTACTCGCACATGAAAAGCTCTGTGATGAGAGCAAGAGCATCAGCACATTCATCAGCTTCCACAACGCCGACTCGAGGCTTCGGCAGAGTGGGTGGCTGGGTATGATCATAGGATTAAAACTGAATGACACACGTTGAAAAGAGGTTATGAATGAAGGATATTGATACAGTCACCGATATGGGTGATGCTAATATCGGTGAGATATCCCTCAATCTTGATTTCAAGTCTTCATCCCTTATATTCAATTTAGGTCCTTGCCGCAATAATACGCCTTGCGGATGAGGCACCTCAACACGCAATTCTTGCTAGTCTTAATCAGGCTAGATAACTCACCAATGTCAATTTACTATAGCTTTTTTGCTCTAATCTCACTGCCTGATTAGCGCCTACTTTGAATTGTCTGTATGTGTGTATGTGAGTTACAGTTAAAAATGCGTTTTTGAGATATGTGTATTTCAAAGTTAGCAACGCCGCTGTGCCAGCGGCTCGTATTCAATTTGACTAGCAGCTTCGTTAAGAAGGTCTCCAAGGATTGACTGACTTGATCTTAGTGTAAAAGCAGATGCTCTGCCGGCAGAATCTTCTTCTATCGACTTCGATCAAGGGAGGTTGGTCCAACACGCGAACAAGCCCGGCCATGGCGTTTGCCTGCCCACAGCAAGCTGAAGCCGTAGATTCATGTTGATATGTAGCCACCACGGCTGCTAGAAGCTGATGTTGACGCTCGTGATGTTGCTATTGCGGCAGGCTTTTGACTGTAAACCGCACGCGCGCACACACACACGCATATCAAGTCAGAACTAACAAGTCTGCGAATTTGAGCAGGCGAAAGCCACAGCAAGTTTACACGAGTGGGTTATCCAGCCTGATTAGAATAAGCGGTCTTTGCGGGCTTAATTGCCTTTGTGAATGGAATCCAGGCAGTAACAGGTTGTGGAAACCGATGAGAACGTCTAGGTAGCCGCTCCCTCGTGAGTTTCTCCGTGAATTGTCTTGTTTGGGAGTCAAAGGTCTTATCTAAACAAGATACGTGATATCCCATCTTTGCTCCCTTTATTTTCACTGTCTTTTTTCCCTTTTAAGGCATCAGCCACCATAAAGAAAATGTTACAGGCCGTCTTACGCGAGTCTAGGTTCTTCCACAATCGGTTGTTGTCTTCGTTTAGGCGTCCCTTATCTGCTCTTATGACTCTTCATGCTGTTTTAGAACTTGACCACTTGTAAGACATGGTGTCTCGGTAGGTGCGTAGAAGTAACATCAGTTATATGTCGTGCCACGGCAGACATGACTCACTCACACGGCAAGGTGAATCCGTCCCATCACGCTCTCCCTATCGGCGACCGGAACATTTATATGAGCGCCCTAAGCAAAGTGTCTCAAGCACTTTCGTCTTGTATTTGTACTAGTCGGTCGCAGTTATTATCCCTAGCAAGCGGAAACGGAGCCATATTCTTATGGCAATAATTAATCGCCGCCCGTATTCAAAATGATTTCTTTTATCGAAGACATGGGAGAAGAGTCAAAAGAGTCAAGCACAAGAACATAGGAAGAAAGAGGGCACCAAGGGCGAGAGCTTGGGGTAGAGACATCCTTTCTATTGTTTATTCTTAGGCGCCTGTATTTCACGTCCGCAAGACTCGCCCAAGACCGCACAGGAAACTCTTTACACATGAATATATGCCATTAGCCATTCATAGACAGTGTCTAGCAGATCTGTCTCACAGAACATCCGGTATGATCACGCCACGACCAAGGTCACTTCAAGACCGACTATCAATGTACTAACTCGACAAGATCCCAGCAGAGTATCTGGTGCGTCTTATCTCAGCAACGTCAGCACATAGGGCTGGCTGAAGCGATGGTAGTGTGGAGCGGCTGCTACATGCCTAGTGCGGTCAGACGAGGAATATTAAAGCACCAGACAGGCCTCGCTGGAACATACAGGATAACAGTTGAAAGGGCCGCCCGCTACATATATACACAGCGCTGTAGTTTTTGCCGTAGAAGTCATTCGCTGGCTGCAAGGTAACTGTGACATCAAAAGCCACCACCGATTGACCAGCTGAATGACTAACCTTTTCCGACCTTCCTCTTGGACTTTAAAGGTGTCTGAAAGTAACGGCTGGAGGTTCCGAAGAGATGAATATCGGTACGAATACTAGAACACCTGATCCAAGGCAAAGCAGGGGGTATTATTAAAGCCCGCATAGTAGCAAGGCGTCAATATTCAAGTGCTTACCATGTCTTCTACAAGCCAAGAAAACGCTAGCCAATACAACACGACTTGGCACTAATAATCTAAACGAGCTAGGGTCCGAACTCAAACGAATAGAATACCACTCCGCCCTAACGGTCGAACTGCGGGACCTGTCTTGGGCCTTTTACTTCCCCGAAGAGATCAATTGATATCAATTGACATCACGCTTTAGGTGATTCGCTGCTTCCAGCGATGGTAGAGCAGGGTTCTGACCCGAGTAGATTGGACGGCAGAGCTGTCCGAAGGATGGGTGCGGGCGTCACGCACAATGCCGAAGGTCTACGTAGCACTATTAATACGTAGGAAATGGGTAATCCATCCAATCATATTCCGTACTACTTGTGATGTAGGTACTATTATTGAAAAAGGATGGGGACCATGTCAAATTCTGCATGTTCCGCTGCTGTCTTGGCATACCGTTGCGGCATGTGACACGGCATTAGACATCGTGCGTGATAGACTTCGCCACCAGACTTCAAGTGATATATCTAGACGGTCATGAAAACACCTAAATCTCAGTTCAGATGGCTGAGCGATGGGTACAACGGAAGCGTACGCAATTCGCAGAACTAGTAAACGTCTAGCTCCGGAGCCGAAAGAAACGTAAAACAGCAACTTGCGACCTATCTACTCATACCCTCGGTCTTTTTTCCGGCAAAACGATAGAGACAAGAAAGAATAATTATGCTGGTAGGCATTTTCTCTTAAGTCTTAAAGACAAACGAAATGATAAAACCCTGATTACGTGTTTCGTGAATAGTCTGACCTTTACCGAGCTAAGAAGATACGGTGCGGGAGAGAAAAGCCTTCTTACGCGAATTGCTCCCGTCTTAGCTAGGTTTATGAGTGGTCTAGCCAGGGATAAAGGTGCAACCAAACGGCCCTACTGTAAGTGGTGCTTGCTCGTTCTCTCCTCCATGTCCTAGCTCACAATCTATAGTAGACAAATAATCTTAGGACTTAGTGGTCGCATTCAGACGTTAGAGGTAATCCCAAGACTCCATGAGGGACACCCTGTTAAATCGCATTTCCTAATACTTGTTTCAAGTCGTTTATGTTGGACAATCAGAAAACACGGAAAGGGCCTGGAAGTGTGGCATTACCTACTTTATTTGGCAGCGATATGAGACAATTCAGCCACACAAGGCCTTCTGGCTTGCAATCACGAGACGTGGGAGTCAATCCTAGATTCACCAGGCCCCAGGGGACTTTCCTTACGATACCTAGTCAAGGGTTGGGTGAAAAGTTATTCGGTCCCACGTCATTGGAGTCGTTAATGCTCAACTTCACGGACATGCTTGCTGATGTTCTTGATTCTGAGGCGCCGTTATTGAAGGAATGCACTCAGTCAGCCCTGCGCGATGTTGGTCTTCCGATGAGCCAGCGAGAAGAACTTCCCGCGGACGAGTCGTTGCCCACGGCACGTCCGTTAGCCATATTGAATGCCATGATTGAGCCGTATTTTACTACAGTTAATCCTCACTTCCCATTTTGGACGAAGGAATAGATTAATGAAATGGTTGCTACCCTGGAATAATCTACATTTCCCGAACGGGACGCGGCAAGCATTATCTGCTGCAATAACCTCATTCTCATGGCCCTGACTGCGAATTCGCTGCGCTCTCAATGGGGAAAACCCTTGCAAACTAAGCATAAACGCAGGAACTTGTCTATCGACTCCGACATCACGGCAGGTTTCCTCATGAACGCGAAGCGGGCCATTAAGCACGTTAAGCTATCACTCTCCCCTTGCCTTGTTAATGTCCAGGCGCTTTTGTCTTTGGTAAGTTGTAGGGTGTAAAAGGTCCACGGGTACCCGTGTGGGTTGCTTACCCGTAGGCTTTAGGTAAGTATAGGTAAGAAAAAAAGACTTAAATAAATTTATAAGGGAAAATAAAGTACTTATAATTATTTATTAGAAATATTAAGTATTTTTAAGTATATAAATAAAACCTATATAACTTACTTTTTTTATATTAAATTATAATAATTATTATTATTAATTAAGTATTAAAGTATTATACTTTACTTTATATAATACTTATATAAGTATAACTTAAAACCTTTATTATTATTAATTAACGTTTTATAAGAGTTTATTAAGTTATATCTTATTTCTTTATTTAAATATATTAATTTTTATATTATTTATGTTAAGTATATTATTATTTAATATAAGAATATTTAACTTACTTATTACTTTAATCTTTTAAGATAAATATAATTAATTTAAGAGTATATTTAAGTATATTTATTAAGTTTTACCTTATCTTTTTATTTTAGAATATTAATCTTGGTATTATTTACGTTAAGCGTATTATTATTTAATTTAAGAATACTTAAATTACTTATTATTTTTAAGGTAAATATAATTACTTTAAGAGTATATTTATTAAGTTATATAATAATTAATTATAATAATTATTTTATTATATTTCTCTTTATTATAATAACTCTCTTTTAATTGATTAAATATTTCTCTTAACTTATATATATAATATAATAAATATTAAATACTTAATATATTATCTCTTTTATATATAAGTATTTTAAGCTAATATTAAATTAATTAAGTAAGGTTTTTTTAACGTAAAACTTATTAAAGCTAAACTTAAACTTAATAATTAAGCTTTAATTTAATCTTTTAAGTATATAATAATAGTTAATATATTAAGTGTATTAAAAGAAGTATTATTTTTATCTTATACTTTAAGGTTTATACTTTAATTAATTTTTTAACGCTTAGCTTTAATTATTAAGTTAAAGGGCTTTAAGGTATCTTTAAGAGGTAATAATATTTTATTATATATAATTAATAAAGAAGAGAAGTTATATAATATTTAACTTAAAATATTAAAGCTTTTTATTTATTATATATATAACTTATTCTCTTTAAGTTAATTTACGCGTTAAGTAAGTAATTTCTTATTTATATTATAATTAGCTTAATTTAAGTAATAAATATAAAATAAGTACTTATATTAATATTATACTTATTTAATAAAAGATAGCTTATATTATTAGGCTTATTTAATATATTTAAGTATTTAAGCGCCTTTTATAGCTTATATAAGCGTTATTATTATATTATTATTATAATATTAGTATTTAAAAAGTAACCTTTTAATAGTAATAGCTATTAATTACTCTTATAATTATAAATTAATATTAAAAAACGGTTTATTAATACCTTAATTAATAAATAATATTAATTATAATAGTTAATATTATAATAAATACTTTAAAAGCGCTTTAATAATATAATACTTAATTAAATAATAAGGTAATTTTAAGTTATTCTTAAAATATTTTAATATAAAAGTTACTTTAAGATTTATTATTAAAAGCTATAAATATCTTTTAATATATTTTAATATTTATAAAAAAAAGCCTAATAAATAATATAAGAATACTTAAAGTTTATTACTTTTATTTACAAAATATAATATTATTAATAAAAATAATTACTAAAAATAATTTATAAAATAATTATATCTTTTAAGAGTTAAAGTTAAAGACCTTAATAAATAACTTACTTATATTACTTAATTATCTAAGAAATAATAAGATTAAATACACTTAATAACGTTAATTTATATACTTAATATTAACTAAGATAAGTAAAGCTATAATAGTATATATATCTTTATCTTTATATAAAAGAGTATTATACTTATTAGCCTTTTTCTTTATATTATTAATTACCTATTATAAGATTATACGTAAGACTTTAAATAAGCTAAAATTTTATATATTAACTTAACTTTATATAACCTTTTAAGTAATATTAAAATATTAATATATAAATTATATTATATTTTAAGAGTTTAAAAGTGTTAAGCTATTATTATAACTTATAAAATTTATAAGTTATAAGAAAATTACGTTAATATTAATAAGATAATTAACTTATTTTTAGTTCTTATTATTAAATTTACTCTCTTAAAAAGTTATATTAGTATTAAAAGAAATATTAATTAATTAATAAAGCTTATAAGCTTATAATAATATTAAAGTAATTAAATTTTATTAAGTAATAATATTACGTATTAATTATAATAAAGTATACCTTAAGTGTAAGTTACCTTATATATTTATAAAGGTTACTTATATCTTATTACTTTAAGAAAAATATAAGATAAGATTTTAAATTTATAAAAGTATTAATAAAAATAATTAATAAAAATATTAAATTTATAATAATAAAATATATAAGAGTGTAAATAAATATATTATACCTTAAGAATAATAATTAATATTAAATTTATATATATTTTACTTATACTTTTAATAATATCTTAAAGATAACTTTTAAGGTTATTATTAAGCTTAATAATTTCCCTTATTTTAAGCTTATAAGTATTATTTTAATAATTTATACTCTTTTTAATTACTATTATCTTAATAGTATAAATAATCTCTTTAATAATAAGATTTAAAATATACGTAATATAATAAATAAAGTAAATTTTAGGTTATTATTATTTAAAAGAAATATACTATAAAATAGCTTTATAAAGGCACTTTAACTTAAGGTAAAAGCTATTATTATTAATAATAGATTTAACTTTCTTTAATAAGTAATATAATTATAAATTATTCTATTAAAGGTAATAGATAATCTTTTAGTTTTACCTTTCTTTAAATGTATTCTTAAATATATTAATTAAATTAAGAGTAATTATTTAAAGATTTCACTTTATATTAATAAAGTAATATAATATATTAAGTATTATTTAAGTTTAAATATTTTTAGTTTAATTATTAATTATTAATAATATTTATAATTCTTTTATAATATATTATAAAAGGGATTATTATATTAATATAATATAATTATAAATGTATTTTACTATTAATAAAGTACTAGGGATTATAATACTTAAGTAAAGAAATTTAAGAATATTATTAAAAGTAAAGTTTATAATAATATTTATAGTTAAGTACGTTTAAGTAATAAAAACTAATAACTTCTTTTATATTTATTAGTATTATTTTAATATTTTAACCTATAAATTAATTAATAAAATTAATATATATAAATAATATACTACTTATCTTAAATTCTTACTTTATATCTTTAAAAGGGTCTAATAAGTAATTAATTTTATAAAACCTAGCTTTAATAAGATATTTTAATATAATAAATATACTATTATTAGTTTAAGAAGTAAATAGGTAAGTAAGTATAATATAATAATAATTATATATAACTTTTAGTATATTATTTAATTATTATACGCCTTATATAAAGAACTTTTATATATAAAACTAATAAGAGAATTAAAATATTCTTTTTATAATTAAGCTTAATAATAAACTTATTAAATAAGTAATTATTTATTATTAATAGAATTTAATTATTAACTATTAAGTTATAGAGTTTAACTATTAAATAAAGTCTCTTATATTATATAAAAGATAGTTAATATTTATAATTCTCTTTAAATTAATATTTAATAGGCGAATTATTAGTAATAAAAAAGAGAAGAATAAATACTTTTAAATATTATTATTAGAATTAAAATTTATAATAAAAAGAAATAATAAAAAAGATTTAACCTTAAAGCTTTAATAAAGAGATAATAAGTAAAAATAATATATAAAATTTCTATTAAGTAAAAATAAGCGTATAACTTATAATAAGGTAATTAATAGATAGTTTTATATAAAATTTTCTTATTATAAGCAGAGCATTAGAAGTAGTGTAGTTTTGTAGTTTTGTAGTTTTTGTAGTTTCGAATATAATAAATAATATTAAATCTAATAAAATACTTATAAGATTATAAGTTCTACGGATAAATAGTATGAATTTCATACTATAAGCTAACATAAAAAAGTGGGTCCTTATAAGCTCTTATAAGCCTAGAACTTCAAAAACTACAAAATGTAGTTTTTGTAGTGTAGTGTAGTGTAGTGTGTTTTTAGAAAATTACATAATCTAGTTTTTAAGCTTATAATAAGCTAGAGGGACCCACTTTCTTATGTGAGCTAATTGGTTATAATATTAGCTAATTTATGTATTTATTATTATAATTCAAGTATTTTATTAGATTTATTATTAATTATTTAAGCTTTTTTGAAAATTGAAAATGTAGTTTTCTTGTTAATGCTCTGATTATAAGATTATACGTTTTTATTTTTTATCTCTTTTTACTTTTAAGTTCTTATTTATTAAATATAAAATAATAATTTTACTTATATAAGTATTAATTAACTTAAGTAATATATAAGTAAGTATTATATATTATATTTCTTATTCTTTTAATTATTTAAGATTAGTTTAATTATAAAGTAAAAGATTAAAATATATTATTATATAATAAAATTTAAGTTAATATTAAATTATAAAACCTATTAATAGCACTTAAAAGATAAGTGAAATATTATATATAAGTTTACCTTATATATTTATTTAATAAATAAATACTAATATTTCTCTTTTTAATAAAATTTATAATAAATCTTCTTAAAAAGGCGTATTAAAAGACTAATATTATAATTAAGTTTATTTTAGTATACTATTAAAAGAATTATATACTTAATTAATCTTATAATAAAGTTTCTTATAATAATAATATATATAATTTATAATATACTAGAATTATATAATATAATAATTATTACTTATATAATTAAGTTAAATCTTTAATAATAGGTAACTTAAAAAGGGAAAAGAGTTATTTATATTACGTATAATATTTTATATTACTTATAAGCTATAACCTTATAAGATAATATAAGCTAAGAGTTATTAGATTTATATTATTAAAAAGTTAAGCTAATAATTAATTATTAAAATTAATTAATAAAAATATACCTATAATTTATTTATTATTCTTAATATTTTTATTTTATAATATTACTAAGAATTTTTTAAATCTTTAACTTTAAATTAATATTAGAATAACTTTCTTATTTTATTTTTTAAGTATTTAATACTTTATATTCTTTAATTCTTTTAAGAGTTACTTAAGGCTTTTAATTACTCTAATAATTTAATTATTAAATATAATAAACTAAAAATAAGTTAAATTAAGTAGGTTCTTTTACTTTAAGAATGTAAAGAGTTAAGTTATATTAGAGTTATATATATAATTTTAATTATAAATATTATAAATTATATTAATTTTACTTAACTATTAATATAAATAATATAAGTAATTAATTTATACGTATTATTTAATTAAGAACTTCTAATAGATTTTATAATATTACCTAGAAATAATTAATAAAAATAATTATAATAATTAATTATTAAAAGTAGGTATTTTATTATACTTAATAACGCTAACTTAACTTATATAGTATTTTTTTATAATATAAGTAGGTAATAAAGTATTAAACTAGTAACTTTATTAAATTAAATACCTTTAAAGTATTTAGCTATAAGAGGCGCGTAAAACTAATAATATTAAATATTTATTATAGTATTTAATATAAAGAAAAACTCACGTAATATTAAATTATTTATACTTTAAAATAATAATCTCTCTCTTATAATTAAGCGAGTATATATAAAATTATTAAATTTTAAACTAGATTATCTTTAATATCTTATTAATTATATTACGAATAAGCTTAAATATAATATAATTATTATTTTAAATTAATATTAGTAATATAAATAAAGTAATATAAATAAAACTTACCTTAATTTTCTTAATTTAAATATTTTAAAAGCTTATTTTTATTTCTTAAATATTTACTTTTAAAATGCTTTTATTAGAATTTCTTATTATATTTACGTGATTTATAATATTATTATTAATATTCTCTTAATTTAAATTCTTATTATCTTTATTTTACGTTAATTTAATAAGTATTATATTATAGCTTTAATTTAAACGTAATTACTTTTTTATATTAAATTAATTAATATAAATAATTATTATAATTAAATAATACTTATTACTTTACTTAAACGCGTTACTTAACTTTTTCTTTAAGAGTATTATACGTTATCTTTAATACTTTTTTATACTTTATAATATCACGTAATTTTTTTAATTTATAGTATTACTTAATAAGTATAATATTTTACTTATTTTCTTATTTACGTTTAATAAAAGTTAATTATAATTAACGTTCTCTTACTCGCTTTATATATACGTTTTATAAAAGCTTAAACTTAACTTTATACTTTTTATTACTTAAATTAAAAGGTTAACTTAATAAGTAAAAATAATTAATATAATTATATATATATTATTATAAAAAACATTAAAATTAATTATAATTATAACGTTAAACTAATATAATATTACGTTAAAATAAAACCTTAAAAAAAGAATTTATATAATTATAAGTATAGCTATTAAAAATAATTAATAAAATTTATATTTTATAATAAAAATAATATTAAAAGATATATTAAAAGTAATAAAATAATATATAAAAAGTTAAAATATATAAAATCTAATAATAGAGTAAATATAAGAGTAAAGTAAATTATATACCTAAAGACCTTACTTTTAATATAACTTTTATTAGCTATTAAAATTATATACCTATAAGCTTTATTTTTAGTATAGCTTTTATTAACTATTAAAATTTCTCTATTACTCTCTTTTTTTTACTTTATTACCCTTTACTATTAATTTTTCCCGCTTATAGCTACTTTAATAAGTGTTTTTATTAGTTATTTTTATTAGTTATTTTTATTAATTATTTTTAATAATAATATTATAAAGTATTTTAAGTAAAAATATAATAATTACATGTAATTAATTCAAAAAAATAATAGGTAAAAGGCTATTTAATTAAGTAATTTTAGCTAAAAGATTATACTACTTTAAATCTAATAGTAAGTATATATAATTATTATAAATAATTATTATAACTTTAACTTTAAATTAGCTATAATACTCTAGGAAATTTAATGCTATTAAAGGGATACCTTACTTATTATTTTAAGAGTATTATTCTAGTATTTAATAAAGAAAATTATTAATAATATAAGTACCTTTATTTCTTATTAGAATTTTAACGTAATTTAAGCCTTATAAGAGTTAATTAAAATAGTATTAATTTAAATATTAATTAATATATAAATTATATATATATTTAATTACTTATTTACTTATTATACTTAATTATAAATATCTTAAGTTAATATATAAAGTATATTATAATTATATTTAAGAACTTTTACACTTTACATAATATATTAAATATCTTTTAAAAGTAAAATATTATCTTTTTATAAGATTATATAAAAGATTTATATAATTATATTTATTTATAATAATTATTTATATTAATTATCTTATAAGTAATTATAATAGTTTATAATAAGGTAAAGAATTTAAAAATATAACTTATATAAAACGTTTATTAATAAATAAAGAATAAAGATATAAAGAAAAATTAAATAATATTAAAAGAGAAAAAATACTTAAACTTACACGTATAAGAGAAGATAAGAAGATAATAATTAAGTGTAAAAAACGTTAAAAATAAGAGAAAAAGAGAAAAAAGAGAAAAGAAAGAAAAGAAAAGAAAGTAATAATTAATTCTATTAGCTTTTTAATTAACTCTTTAAAACCTAATAATTAAAGTTATATTAGATATTAAAAGATAATACTTTAAACTTAAAACTTATTATAAATATAATTAAATATTAAAGAGCTAACGTTAATTATTATAATTAATTATTATAATTAATTATTATAATTAATTTAAGAAAATTAATTTATATTATTATATTATATTATTATATATTTTATAGGTATTTATAAGGTACTTATCTTTTTCTTAGGTTACTTATAGTATACCTAAATTACTTATATAATAAAATAAGTAGCCCACAAATAACCTAAGAAAAACTTGGATACCCACGGGTGCCCACGGGTACCCGTTTTTACACTCTAGTAAGTTACAGTCAGTTCATGCAAGCACCGACCGCATCACTAATAGAGATGGAAATACGTGAAGTACATAGTGGCACAAGAGCATCTCTCCTCATATCTTGTCGAGGCTATATTTTCTCTGGCCGCGCAATGCGCAAAGTCCACGGGTACTCATCAATGGGAGCTCTTTCGTCGTCATTTCAATGAAGAAGCGGTCCAGGAGAGGCGAAGCGTCTCCTACTGCTTATACATCCTCGACAAGACGGTTTGCTGGATAACCGGCACGTCCTCAAGCATACCAGTGTCTGATTTACTGTTGGACTTTACGTTGACGCCAGATGATGAATGCACGACGGCCTATCTGTTACACGGAAATGGCTGATTACACAAGGGCTACGGTCACGAGACCTAGGGCTCACCGACTTCTTGTATTTATAGCGACCTTTGGTCCCTCAAGGACTTGGAAAACCAAGGACCTTTGATACCAAAGACTGTTATTAGATGAATTGAGCTATTAGCTCCAAGCCCTCCTTGAGCCCTTGTCACACTATCTGTGCCAGGACAGAGTTGGCTGTCATTTGATTTACTTCAAGGTATATTTTAATCAGATGGAGGCGAGAACGGATGAACAAGTTCGTCAGATCGCGGCCAAGATCTCCCAGAAACTTCAAGACTGGATGGCTGTTTGGCGCATCCACTTGAATGAGGTGGAAAGTCAGAAACAGTCCGTCTGAAAAGCCAAGCTAGCGCCCGCGCTCGACCTTCTTTGTGTGTAGTTGCTGCTCATCTGGCCTTACAAGGATCATCCAGACGCTCTATTCCAGCAGGAGACACACATCGCCAGGCGATGCATGAAGCTTTTGCTGAACCTCTGGCGGTCTACCCAAGAACTGGGGCATGCAGCCATTGCACGGTCAGTATTTTACACTCCCTCACTTCCTCGCATGTCTGCTTGTCCTTGTCACCAATTGTTTAAACCAGAAGCATAATGCTGACTTTGGTGAATTTGTGCGTAGCCATGTTGCGTCTCATCCACCACTATACCTACATGCTATGTATATGGGCGGCAGGGCGCAAGACTTTGGCCAAGATTTGCTGCGGGATTACACCGAAATGCTCGAGGCCATTACCGACTCACAGGGAGAAAACTGCTACAACAAACGCCTGTGCCAAATTTCACGTTTTCGGGTGCATATAACGACCACTGTCAAATAAGCGGCGGAAGCTTGACCCGCGTGCAAAACTCGCAACGTCGATTCCATCCCCTCAGTCCGGGAGCAGTCGCTCGAATGGCTCGCCAATACAAGCAGTTCGCCCAGTCAGACGCTTCGAGTAGTGGCGCTTGAGCGGCACAATCCGCCAAGTGACCTTTCAGCTGAGGGCTGGACGACTCACTTAACCTCTTGAGTCCCTCAGAACAAAGCAACATGGGACAATCTCAAATTCCGGCTGACGAGCTGGACACTGTGACTGGTTATACGAACGGTATGATGGAGCACTACGGTGCCCTAGATTTCGAATCCAGGGCGGCAGACGAGGACTTTGGCGTCTACGACAATTTGTGGTTACAACAAGGTAATTTAGGTCAGCCGTCAACATCACACTCCCCTGCGTGGTATGCAGTAGGGGCTGACTGGTCTATGACTGAGTTTCCCCAGTTCCGAGGACAAGCATCGTACACTGAAATGGGCGTCTTACCATTTGCCTTGCAATTACATCACCGTCCACGTCCCTTTGTTAGCATAGGAGTCGACGCTTGAATCTTGTTGCAGGAAATTAGCCACTCTTGGCCACATTTTCTTCCAAATAATAGCTTTCATGGCTTAGGGTGCTACAAAAATGCCAGACTGACCGCTCCCTGCATTCTAGCTTCTCCTCATAGGACCTTATATGGTGCGTAAAGAGTCAACTAATTAATCCGTTTCTAAATAGTTGCCGAGTTACTCCCGTAGCTTCCTTGCCACCGCGATGTGGAAAAATTCACCCACATGACCTTCAGACCCTCAGGCACTGGAACTCGCGTCCTTCCCAATCGTCGACCAGAGGGGTGGACAGAATCCCCATGTCGCTAGCTCTGTCCCACACAGGATTCGACGTGATTTTTTCGAAGAAGTGCTTCACGAGATGCTGGATACTATCTTGTTACTAAACGCATGTTGCAAAACGTTAGTGACGTAGTTTGACTAGCCGTGTGGCAACCAAGTGAAAATTCGGAATAGGTGCTGCTTGTCGTCCACACTTTCCCTTTGTCGCTTCTCCATTGCGCATCAAGTCATAGGCTGCTCGAATACCTGTAATCGAAGGAAAGGAAGGGCCAGTGGTGTAGATTTCTTGGCCGCCCTCTTATGCCAGGAGCGGGACCACGGCGGCCACGCCTTAGCTGTGCGGACGGCTATAGCGGCTAACGGTGAAGAGGGCCTTTATTCATAGAATTATTATCACTATTATTATTCTCGTCTTCTTAATCTAATTTAGAGGTTAGCCTAGTTTCTAATAGCTTAAGATACCTGCGTGGATAGGCGGGAGAAAGTAATACTTTAATACAATTCTTAGCGTTAATATTAGACTCTAAGAACAAGTCCCTATTATCTTCTCTCTTAGATAGTATACCCCTAACTTAAAGCGCACCTATTCGTAGTCGATCTCAGCTCATATCTATATCTATTAGTCAGCCCAAAGATACTACCAACTACAGCGTAAGAATAGATACCTTCTCTAATAGCCTATAAACCTTAAAAGCTTCCCAACCAAGATATTATAGGCGTTAGTAATACAGTTCTCCCTACACGCCGTCGTGAACGATAATCGCGCTGGATAGCGGCTAGCTTCACCCTCGCTCCGGCTGTGGAAGGGTCATCTTACCAGTTCTTGCCCCCTTTACGGTATCTATTTTCCAAGTAAGCGTGATTCACACTGGTTATACTCCTTCGGATAATAGGTGTATCAGACAGTGGCACGATCGGAAGGGTCGTTCGCTGCACGGCAGGTGAGGGAGCTAGTGTCCGGCAGAGCTGTGAGCCTTGCTAGGTTGGCGGCAATAGCGTCCCTAGCTCCACACGCGGCTGGCTTATCGCGGCTTCAAATAACGTACTCGCTGTAAAATACTACGCCACCCCTTGCACGTTAGAGCTGTGGGTGCAAGGGGTACGATCATCCGAAGGCTGGGAGTCCTTGGGCCAAGCAACTATTAAGCCATTACATTTAGCTAGCTATCTAGTTATGCAGAGCCGTGGTCTGACCTATATGGATTCCGTGTAAGGACCTGTCGTCTTCTATGCCGCTCATCCCTCATCTTCATCTTCATACCCTCTGGTGGAGACTCGTAAAACAGGTGACCACGATCAAAGGGCGCATCCAGCATCAAGCCCTGGAGCGTTTTTACGCGAGAGACAGCTACGTAGCTTAAACCAGTCTGAAAGTCCCGACAGGAGAGATCTGTCACGATGACATCTTCAGTGATGCTCTGCGACTTGTGAACCGTAATGGCGTAGCATACGATCAGGGGAAACTGCGTGCGAGTGCAGAGAGTGCTTCCGATGAGGAAGTCCCTGTCTACTGGGAGAATCGGGACAATCTTTCTGCCATCAGCGGTGGTCAGGAACACAGGTCCACTGTACTTGTCAAACTCCATCATGATAACACAGGGAGGGTCTTGGACTGGGTCAGCCCCCGGTGCCCAGCCGATATCGTAAACGGTACCGCGAGCGCCGTTGCAGAGACCAACTGGCTGCCAAAGGTTAGATGTCAGCATCAGACGGGCGCCAATGCATATAGGGATCTGCTTCGCAAGGTTGCCCGCCTTGTCATCAGGCGCCGCAGCCGCGCCAAGGCCGACATTCTTAGCCTTGACCTGAATGACTGGCCGGCCGAGGCGGTCGAGGTGGTAGTGGTTATATTCGTTCACCCTATCTTTCGTGGCGTATACTCGCAAGGCGTTGGCGAACCTGGCGACCTCCAGATCATCTAGCTTCGCCTGTACTCGACCGGAAAGGAGTTTCCAGGACTCGACTGACAGTTGGAGGAGCCGCAATTCCTCGAGAGCTGTGCGAAACGCCTTCTGATCGTCGCCCCGTTGCCGTTGGACAACCTTCAAGAAGACTGATTTATCGAAGCGTCTATATGCGTTCCTGCCTTTGATCTCCACTCCCTGCACCTCTTTATCGTAATAGAGCGGCTTCTGTAGCACGGGTGGAAGCTGGAAGAAGTCGCCAACCAGAAGGATGTTAAGACTACCAAAGAACTCCTCATTCCTACTCGGGAACGCCTCGCGCAGGCGGTCATCGATCCAAGAAAGCTGTCGCAGTCCCAGCATGCTCTTCTCATCGATGATCAGGTAGTTGATGTCCTTCAGCTTCTTCTGGAGCTGGGCCATGTCAGTGGGCGAGAGGGGCTTGAAGTCCTTGTTGATTGGAAGGTGTAACAGGGAGTGCAAAGTAGTGCCCGATATCTGATTTCCCGCGACGCCAGTGGGCGCGGCACGCCAAACAGGTGTCCCTCTCCCGGCAGCAGCGGCTTGGAGGTGCGCGGAGAGCAAATTAATGAGGTATGACTTCCCGGTACCACCTCCACCATCCACATGGAGCAGCAACTGAGAGGGTTCCTGATTCAGGAAGTGGTCCATCACGGTATCGTATACTAAGCGCTGATCCCGGTTTAGGGAATCTCGAGCTTCCAAGGGCTGATGATCCACATCAAGGTCAAGGCGGTTTGCCGCCTTGCGTTGCTTCCAGTAGTCGCCCTTGAGAATACCGTCATCAGTATACCGTCCAACGTGAGGGGTCCAATCATAATTGATGTCGATGTCTCGGCGGCCGAGCATGTCGATATCCTCTTCCTCCAGCGGGCGGTCGGGAAGCATGCGGGCGAGTTCATGCCAGTCTTCATCCACAATGGGCTCTTCATGGACCTCAAGCTCAAATTCGTCGTCCTCAGCCCTCAATTCATTTGTATCTGGCTCCCCATAATGATCGTCCGCATGGGTGTCACGGTGCTGCTCTCTGCAAAACCTGTACGCAGCCGCGAAGGAATCGAACCGCTGCCCGCCCACGGTGAGCAACTCCTCTGGAGAGCGATGCGGATGAGCCATCATCAATTTAACACGGCAGAAGTCACCAAACTGGGGAGATGCCTCCACGGACCTGTATCGAGGAAAGTAAGACAGGACTCTCTTCTTCGCGTTGGCAGCGAGTCTCCTCCACGTCTTGAGATTATACGATTGCAGGTACTCGAGGTAAGTTGCATCCTCGTGCTGGTCATTTCTCTCGAGATACCTCCTGTAGCTGCCGACGGTCTCGTTGACATCTTCATCCACGCGATACGAACGTGCATGTTGCTCCAAAGGACGGCAGTCGACAGAGACCACCATCCGCGTGCCTTCCTGCAGAGGAATGTTAAGGAGAAGATGGGAAATCTCCTGCGCCGAGTAATCTCTCTCGGCAATCAGCTTATTCATCAGGCGAGAGGAGAAGGATAATAGCGGCTGAAGGTGTGCCGTGTGCGGCAAAACCTGGTCTGCAAGCTTACAGTAAGGCTCAGTCTTCTTCTCAGATTTGCTGCAATACTTGGCAGCGTACGTAATAACCGCCTGTAGGCTGGTGCAAGGAGATATGTCGATATTGGCTAGCCAGCCTAGTATAATGGCGGGATTGAAGTGATTCATGAGGTTGTCATTCCGCGCCGCCTCGAAGACATAGTACGACTTGCCTTCCTTCCTGATCACTGCGGCCAGCTCCCGCAAGGCACGAGGAAAGTCAAAACGACACTCCCGCTCTGGATTGGCCGCATTGGCCGCCTCGATATCTGCAGCAGCGCCTTCCATATCCCTCGCCAGATCAACGGTTCTCTTCCTTACGCGTAAGCAGTATGTGGTATTGCATCTGTGGCGCTGGCAGCGGTTGACGATTTGTGAGAGACGCAGGAATGTCAGTTCTGTACTCAGTGGATCTACGCTCAGGGGGTTACCCTCACCCTGGGGCATAGTCCTAGTCGGCTCAGGATTAATGGCAGTGATGTGGAATCCCCACGTGCGTGCAAAAACATCACGAGCGGCTTCATCCACCATGTCGACTCTTGGGCAATTCTCCATCCAGTACAGGCCATGGTTGTGCGGACTGCCACGCCCTTGCCATTCATACCGATCCCAGTAATCCGTAATGTTGAACTTCTTGCTTAACACGATATCTCGAAAGAAACAGTATCGGCGGTAGAAATGGAAAGCAGCAATGTGAGGATTCTGACGCAAAAGTTGGCGCGAGAGACCCATCCTCTCGGACTCGGACGCAGCCAGCCATTCATCATATCGGGGCATGTGCTGGTAGAGACTCCGCCAGTGTAAATCTGCCGGGCTGAATGTGATGAATGCACCAGGACATCCAAGGTTGTAGGCATAGGCCTCGAGGTCCTGCCTCTTCCTGTTCCAGAAGGGGCGCGTGCCGCGAATAGGTACCGCATGTCTTGTGATTGAGTTGATTAGCACCTGCGCCTCAGGGTCCTCGCTGTGCTCCAGTGCCTGAACAAGCTGCTCCCGTGTGAGCGGTTCATGACTACCATCGTGTTGCTTCACGAAGAATTTGGACCGTGCACGGGCCTGTGACCGCATCAGAGTATTGAAGGCGACGAAGCGGAAGGTCGGGTGGCGTGCAAAACGCCCGTCATGCCAGCGCATCGCGTGCTCGATGTAGTCCTTGTAGTCGATTGACCGTAGCCGAGGCTCAACAAAGTCGGCTCTCCCGTCAGGAAAGAGGCAGGGAAAAGCTAAGGAGAGTAGGGCATGAGAGCGATTGAACTCATTAATGGGTGTGCGCCGTATATTCGGAAGCTGCAGCTCGTGCTGCACCTGCTCCTGGAAGCTTGTGGAAAGCCTTGGTTCAGCTTCTGGTTCTCCGGCAAGAATAGACCGCAGAGCATCGAGCTCCGTGTCCTTGGCCAAAAGGTCCGGCACCGCAGCCTCGTCCTCCAGGTCCGGTTCTGCCTCCTCATCTTCCTCGGGTCCAACTTCGGCAGCCTCCACCTGGCTCTGGGGGATGTCGTCCAGGACATTGCCATCTTGAGGCAATTGACTCAGCCGCTCTTCGTCGATGACGATGCATCGATAGCCAGGATGATGGCGCCGGAGGTAGTTAAGCCATATGGCAACTGGCTGGCGGCGTACACGGAACTGGCGGGTGAATTGCCGGCTAAGGTTTGCATGGGACGACGTATTGGAAGGACGGAGTAATACAGTGTTCAACTCCCGCGGCAAAAGCGGGAGTTGGTTGTACACCAAGCCAACCTCGCGGAGAAAGTGAACAACATGTCCCCGATATTTGTACTGCTGGCCCCGCACAAGCATAATATTCACGTGGACGTGAACACGGCCTATTAAAGACTCTTCAGTAGGTGTAAGCTGAGGCAATTGAGTCGGTACGGAGCCAAAATCCAACTGGTTGTCCACAGAGAAGAAGTACGGCTCTTCAGGGCCGCGTTTATCATCCTTTCGACAGCAACGCGCACAAATGCCATCAGAATCGATCTTCATCTGGAACCAACGCTCTTGACATCGACCACAAAATTGCATTTGGTCATTGTCCAGCTTTGTCCAGAACTCACGGAGGATTGCTTTATCACGACAGGTCAAGGCGCAAGCGTCCAGGTCCCCATTCCACACCGGATCTTGTGCGTGAAATACGGCCGATTCTTCAGGTGGAATCATCACTGGACTCCGGTACCGTCGTGGCGGCCCCGACGATCGAGTTTGCCTTTGAGATTTTTTTGGCCGCCCTCCTGTACCAGGGGCAGGACCACGGCGAGCACGGCGACGAGGCCCTGACTTTCTGGAAGGCTGCCGCGAGCAATAGCGAAGAGGGCTTTCGTCCAAGGCATTGCTATTATCGTTCCCGTCTTCGTCCCCTAGATCGGAATCAGACTCTACCCCTAGGTGTTCGAGGTACTTCCGTGGTCGAGCAGGTGAAAGCAGCAAGTTGAAATAGTCCTCGACGTCAACATCAGATTCAGAGAACTGTCCCCTGTCATCCGCTTCCTTGGTCATTCCATCCCCATCTGGGAGCTCATTTGCCTGTAGTCGATCTTGACTCCCAGCTACGTTCCGTGGTTAGCTTGAACAAACTGCCGGGACCACAGCACAAGGATACCTTCTCCAGGACCATCAGAACCTTCAAAGACGCCGAGTTGAGAGATTGTGGGAGTTAGTGACACAGCCTCCCCTGCACGGCGTCGTGAACGATGGTCGCGCCGAATAGTGGCCTGCTTGGCCCTGGCGCCGGCCTTGGAGGCATCATCTTGCGAGTCCTTCCCGCCCTTGTGGAACCTAACAGCCAGGTAAGAGTAGTCCACACCAGTCGTGCTGCTTCGGACAGTAGATGGATCAGAATGTGAGGCGACAGGATCGGTCGAGGGCGGCACAGGCGGTGAGGGAGCTAGAGCCCGGAAGAGCCGCGAGCTCGCTTGGGTTGGTGGGATCGGCGTCCCCAGCACTATCTGCGGCTGGCTGCCTGGCTCTCCGAACAAACTCCTAGCTGTATGTTGTTGCCGTAGCTTCTCTGGCGATGTAGGTTGGGTTCCAGATCTCTGGTTAGGAGGCGATAGGCCAGCGTCTCTGTCGGTTCTTTTCGGGGCAGATCTCTCAGCTGAGGTAGGACGGACAGCCAGCTTTCTCAATGCAAGGACGGCACCTTTGGACCTGGCACGCTTGATCAGGTTAGGGAGGCATATATAGTATATCAATGGTGTCAGTTACCTCGGAATTGCGGTGGTCCCGGCATTCCAGACAGGTTGTAGTTGGATTGGCAGATTTCCTCCTGCTAACGAAATTACTTGGTGATTTTGTTCGGTCGCAAGACGGGCAATGGACTGCCAATTCAGATCTAGGACTAATATTACCCCTAGAATCATAATCCATACCCAACCATGCGGTACATCTGTTTCAATAATGGAAGAAAGGCTGCTGGCCAAGCAAACGAACAGATCGCTGGGCAAATTTAGCGATTGTAAACGATTGTAAACGATTGTAAACGATTGTAAACAGAGAAGTAAACAAAGAAGCACCGACAGACGGTGGCTGTCCTTTACCCACTTTTCTAGAGCCACCAACCAATCCAGCCTTCTTTCGCGATTTCCCATACAAAATTTGGACCAATAGAAACTTATTTGTCAAGCCTGCACCAAACCCTCATTATTCGGAAAACTTATGGATTAATGTAGAGTCAGCCTTCGGCTGAATGACATTACCGTACCCTCTCCGACCATGTAGGCTGGGTTCCGAATCTGTCATTTAGAGGCATCTTCTTCTATTCTATTAAGAGCAGGACTCTCGCCTAAGGAAGAGCCAATAGCGAGGTTCTTTAACGTCTGAATTACGTTCCTGGATCTGAAACGCTTCGCTTAGTTGGCGCTGATTGTCTTACGGCGTGGGGAGACGGAGCTGATATGAGAGTTACTGGAGTTACGATAGTCCAGACAGTTCTTGGTGTTATTAGCAGATTTATGTTTGCTTACAAAGTCGCCTGTCGGTTTCTCCTCGCTATAGCGGGCGCAAATAACACAAATCCGTTATCTTGAACCCGTGAAGGAGACCCGAACTTATTATGTCATGAAGAACATGAGGCGGAGTTGCTTGAATGAAGTTCCGAAGCAATTTAGGGGCAGATAGGTAGGGCCCGCTCTTTTGACGCTTCATCCAGTTGCGCCTTGGTTTGCATTGAACCATACAAAGTTTGAGCCAATCAGATCGGAGGAAACTTTTACGCATCCCTGTCCGCACTAAAGCCTTATCATTTAGGGGAAATTTAGGAACTAATATAATCCCCCAGCCTCTGGTGTGCGAAGGCTCCAGTCATGTATCTACGGGGATAATACGCCAATTAAGAGCCGTAAAATAAAAGGTACTTTATTCCACACTTAAATTCCACTATAATACAGGTCACTATAAGCATCCAAGTTACAAAAAGCTACATCATATATCACTAGATCTAAGCTACTATTATGTCGCTTGAGGTCACTAATTATAGCCGGGATATTATGGGTCCACGCGACCTGCTTGGAGCCTTCGCACACCAGAGGGGATACAGCATTCGGCAAATCCAAGTAAGTGGTGACGCGGCCGTCCGGTGAATCATCATGCTAATGCTATAAAGATGGAGCAGTCTCTTATGCGCATGAGGTGCGAGTGTCGGCCCCGCGGGAGGGGGCGGGCGCTTTCACGAGACGAACCGCCGGAGTCGTTTATCACGACACATGTCGACAGGGTCATGCCGAGGCCTCACATTTTCTGACAGAAGCTAAGCCAACTTACCTAACAGTAGCTCCACATTCATCAGTAAATATACCCCTCGTCATGCTTGGACGCGACCCAGCAGCCTGTGAGGACGGTTCGGGCGGCGAGTGCCTGAGGAGCTTACTTCATGTTTGTTTTCGACGTCTTGAATGGTAAGCTGAGCGACCGGATGCTTGTCGCTGAAACTGAATAGATGCTAGCGAGAAGGAGGAGTGGCTGAATACAATAAAGCCGATAGCCGGCAACAAGCGACGACGAATGAAAGCTGCCGTGGTCCAACGTCCTCATCCACAAGAGATTTGGCTATTTATGGAGATTCTCCCTATCTAGCCTATGATTACCATTTACCCATAATAGTGGGAGAGCAACACCTACACGATTCATGCTATGGTCCCGCGTCAACTAACGTAAAATGCTGCATCCCACCCGAGCCTAACAACGACACATTACTCAAGCGACAGCTGCTCAGGGTTACCAACCGGAAGTTCCGGCCTCGCCCGTCAATGCAACCCCAGTCATTATGCGTGGTGAGTGGCCTTAGATTTACAGCCTGCTCACTGACGGAACCAGATAGTGGGACAATAATGGCTTACATACCAGGACCTGACTAGTATGAAGATTTTGCCATCCATGTCATATGTGCATCCCTCCCTGTTGACACCAGTAATGAGACAAAGGGAATTGCTAGAGGGTAAATGGCTCGGGATACGTTCAAATTTTACCTGCGGTGCGTTTGCCTCTACTATTAATTAAATGTATTTAGCTGGCTTATTATTATATCTTATACTATGTTTTTAATGTAAATATATAATTATAATAACTTTACATTAAATATTAAAGTAATTAATTAAGTACAAGTTGAAATAGCATAACCCGAGCACGGGGCCTTACCTAGCATCTGAGGCATAATTGTCGGCAGCTCTGCGGGCCCCCTGGCCGTCTGTTGTGAGGCAGTGTTAGAGACGTATATCACTAGTCAGTTATAGTCATTGTATGCATATGTAGCATAATTGTAAGTATACAATCGTACTACATTTCATGATATATAAATGGCGCGTCTTCCGTCAAAGTAGAAGGCTTACATCCAAGCAACAAATCTACAGTCACAAAGCCAACCATCTACCAATCATTCATTACTTTTACCTCATCACTCCTTCCCGTCTTGATTCCAGAGATCCCAAAAGTACAGTATTCTATCAATATGAAGTTCTCTGTGGCCCTTGTTTCTGCTTTTGCGGCCACCACTCTCGGCGCCACTATTCAATCCCGACAGGCCGCAAAGCTGCCTTGGAAGAAGCCGGGAAAATTCTTCGTTGACTGCGGCTATCGTGGTGTTTACGAAGACCTGTGCGGCACAGAGTTATTCTGTAAAGAAATTGCCCAGGCGGAACCGGCTGACAACCCGCGAGGCTTCAAGACTACTCAAGAGTGTCTCGATGGCCATGAACCCGATCCTTCTAAGCAGCCAAAGAAGCAGAATACGCAGCAATGCGACGAAGCTCGTATGAAGGCGTTTCAAGATTGTCGAAGCAAAAAACCCTACGATTTTAATGAATGCGTTCGTGAAGGCCAAGATACGTTCATTAAATGCGTCCAAGAAGGCCAAGATACGTCCGACAAATGCGAAGGTGATCAGTAACGTGCGCAGCAAAAGGACGAGCCATACGAAAGCTTTGAACACAGACTGCTAGCAAAGGTTGCTTTTGTTTGGGGGGGTTTTAACATGTTTTAAAAACATTAGCATTTCAGTGTTAGCCGGCTAATAGCTTGCGTCGTGGGTCAACTATAGGCTAAGCAGAACGAATTGAGCCTAGAATAATTTGGTTGCTTAACATATCTGAGTCTTGAATTGGTGTTGAGCTAGCGGGTACTTATTGCCCTTTAGAATTCCCTAGTTACCTACCAGTGACTGTTTGAGGGACCTGCGATCCCCCGTGCCCCCCATAGTTACGTGTCAGGTAATGCCTCTCTAGACTTAAGTCGCAGAGCTTGGTGTACATGCGTATCTTTCCGCTCAGCCAACTGCATAAATAGGCAAAGCAGTATCGAGCATATAGTGCGGCTCCTCAATTAATTCCCCTTCAATTAGTTTTTCCCTTGAGTGCAGTTAAACTCGATCTAAAGTGAACCCGTCTTGCGTGTTACAGGGAAAAGGCCCAACAGATCGTGAAGCCCAACAAAGGGGCCTCACCGATATACATAATAAGATCACGAGAACTATAGGGCATACTAGGCATGGGCCGTTCCCTTTATCTATATAAGGCGGTTCACCTTGCCTTAAGGCTCAGGAAGACCAAGGACCTTTAATACCATACAAGATTATTATTAAATTAAGCCCCTTTTACTCTAATCCCTTGTCACATTGCCGACACGAAAGCATTTTGGGGGCAGTTCTACACGCACAAAAATGGTAACCAGGGCGACGCGCAAAAGCCTGGGGTACTCGGGGTAAAGGCGGCAGAATCCAAGGTACTTAACAGTAACACTTGGGACGAATTAGAAGCGGTAAAAGCTAGGCCGTGTAAGATCGTGAATTACTTAAAGTCAACTGCGTTTCAGCTGCAACGCCAAGCTCATCCAGGGAGACGTGACTAAGCTTAAGGACGTCGAGAAGCCTGTTTAGGCAGCGACACATCCCCTTCAAGGCATCATCCAGATGTCCATGGTGGTCCGTGATCAAATCTTCACCAAAATGACCTTTGAAGAGTGGACGAGTACGACAGCCCCCAAGGTCGAGGGCACATGGAACCTACACCACGCCTCCTTATCCGCTGGTACAGACCTCGACTTCTTTGTCCTCTTCAGCTCCGTTTCGGGAATCATCGGCCAACCGGGACAGGTCAATTATTCCAGCGCCAACACCTTCCTGGATGCGTTTGGCCAATACCGCAAGGGCTTGGGCCCAGCAGCCTCTGTCGTCGACGTCGGAGCCGTTAAAGACGTTGGAGTGATTACCAAGCGCCAAGGGATAATGAGCACCATGAAAGCAACAGGTTTCAAGGGCGTCACTGAGCAGGAGCTCTTGGACGCCATGGTTGTGGCCATGTTTGCCCATGCTCGGCCGGCTGGACAGGGAAGTAGTGCCGGCTTCAACTTCGCCTTTGTCGAGGCCAACGCGTTTTTCCTCGGCCTCGGCTCGTCAATACCGCTGAGTAGCCCGAACAACCGCGCCGTATTGGAAAGAGACCGTCGTATGGCAGCGTACCACAACGCCGCTGTTGCTGGTACTGAAGCTGCCGCGTCCAACGATGGTCTCAAATCGTTCCTGGCTGTCGCCAGAGCTAACCCTACTGTCCTCAGCTCGCCGGAGACAGCTACTCTCTTCGCCGTCAATATTGGGAAGAAACTCTTTCATCTACTGCTCAACTCACAGGAAGATCTCAATATAGCTTTACCATTGGTCGATCTGGGTCTCGACTCGCTTGTGTTACTCGAGCTCAAGGCCTAGTGGAAGCAGGTCTTGTCCCTCTTGTCCTTTGATATTGGTGTGCTGGAGATACTTGCAATAGGATCCCTTGCGGCGCTCGGGAAGCATGCCACGGACCAGATGATAAAGATAGCCGCCATTAATAAAGATGCGTCCTAACCCCTTTCTAATTCTGGGCTATCTAGAGTAGGAGAATCTTAAGGGAGTACAATCTGACCTTTTGCTTGGTTGCCTTAGGTTCCGAGCTCAGACTAAGCACTCTATGAGACGACCATCACAAGTATTTCAAGAATACAGTGGTATAATAAACTACAGCGGTGGTTTGCAAGGCGGCAATGCCAGCTTCACGACTATGGTAACAGCGCCCCAGATATTCGGCTTCAAGCTGACTCTGTTGACAGGTTTCGATGACGGTTTAATCAACGAATTCCTTTCACATGTAATGTGCAACCGGATGAATCTTGTCAGGGCCACCAACAACTTCAACGGTCCGGACGTCAGGACGTACGTCTCTGTGCGAAATTACTACATGGCCAGAACCGTAGTAGCCTTGGCGAGGTGTATGCTGGCTACAGATTCGCCAGCAAATGAATAATTCGTGCACTGGGAACCTTCTACTCCATCACCAGGCAAGCCTGTCTATTGGCAACATGCGGTAGAGAAACTGCCGGGTTCGAGCCCATAACGTTTGGAGGACATAAATTCGCTTTCTAGGGATACAGAATATGATGGCCATTTATTCCCTGTCCATACACCCTATTTGACCCTGATGAATGATGGAATGTTGAATTGTAATACATTTTGTTAAGCCTTGTACATCGATCAACCGGTCGGGTGATCTGTACTCTCCATTAATAGTAGCCAATAAATATATATTAGGTAGCCTAATGCGAGAGTATACTAGTGTAAGCCGTTCAATGTCCCCTTTCGCGCGTAATTCCTTCCCGTGCTAAGCTCGGGTCTGAACCCTGCTGCGACACCACATGTGAAAAGCCCTGTATCACAATCTTATTAACGGCATATCCTGTTATACGAGGTCGTAACTATGCACCAGATATAATAAACAAAGCGCTGTAAAGATTATCGATTCCCAATCAGCGATCGAATAGTATCCTTTTTAAGCACTTTATTCCCTTATAGGTTGTTACGACCTGGAAGGGACTTTTCGTGTCTTGTGTATGTGCTTGTATTGTTTCTAGCTAATACCAGCTAAAAGGCTCTACAAAAAAGGGCCGGGTCCGGCCTGCTGGCTTGCGCGAGCAACTTAAATACCTAGCTCTGGGATGTAATATTATATTCTCTTAAGAGAGAACAGATTTGGCTGCAGGAATTCCATTCTAGGCGGTAGGAAAAACATAAATATATGTAAACTCGACGACCTAGCTAGTTGATAGCTAGCCTTGGGTCCAGTTCGTTCTCTCTTCTATGCAACATTGACAGTAAGAGTGTTTGACCTGATCCATTTATCCTTCTCCGCCCTCACAGGAATCTTGCCCCTTTCTTTAAAGATCACTATAGCAATTCCATTTTCATCTGATTGAACCCCATGCACAGTCGCAGACCCCACGGGACCCCCTGTCTCCCAATTCTTTACAGAGAATATTGACTCCTGGTTAACTCGGGTAGCTGAGAGTACCTCAAGCTTTAATGGAGAGGGCCGAGAGCCATCATAAGCCCAGAGAATGTAACTATAAGGCTGAGTCTGATACTGACATCCTCCAACCTGCAGATACTGTCCATTAACAAATATGTGCCACCAGCCCTTGTCGTCTCCAATTTTGTCGATTAAAAAGTCACCCATAGATTCGAACCATTTTCCATCAAATTTGAAATTCTTACCGTGGTTGGATGCGGTATCCAGGCTAGCCGTCGGCGTATTGCCCGGTGTACGCTGCTGCCCACATTTGGTGCCGTCACACATATGTTTCCCTCCTGATTCGGTCGTCACCTCGTGTCCCTGGGACTTTACTTCGCCGTCATAAATAGTCTTTTTAAGTCCTTCAACGCGGACGAAAACGGTCTGAAGCCTATTTTGCATTTGTATTAGCTATGAATACTGAGCAAACATACATGATTTTAAAGAGAAATCAACTGGCATACTCATTACTGGCCATTTTTGAAATCTTATCTGAGAAGTATCTCGAGGTCTTTTTAGTACCGAACAGTAAGTTTCTTATATGCTGGCGTGATAAAGCCGGGAGGTGCTCGGTGTGCCAGGAAGAAAGAAGTGTTGGAGTCAAGGAAGTCCGAATCTACTTATATTGCCACTACTTAACTAATATGGCACACATACACAAACGCGCTATTGTCGCCAGTCCAGCCTTGACCCATTCCATGCGTCTCAAACAGCAACCCGTACAACGTACCTAAGAAGTGGTGTGCGCATGCCATTCCACCCTCCTTTCTATTGGAGCAGCTGTCCTCGCCTGACTCTCCGAAATGAATAAAAGTAGCTAGTAGAAGGTGATTTCTGTTCTCATTTGTTGAGTGCTGACGTTTCGCTGTAAATGACACATCACTCGCGAGCAATACAAGAGAGGAGACGGCGGCCTGGAATCTGTCCTCGTCCAACCGTAAAGCTGCATATGTCTTATTCCCCGGCCCATGTTACTTTTAAGATGTTACTCTTGACACACAACCTAGCGGATTCTACTCCGGAATGGTGTGATTTCCTTTATTACTTGACTCAGAAGCAGCTGACATTTGCATATGAGTCGGCCCTTTAGATGTGAGGAAGGGTGCTTTTGCGAAGCCGGTACCACCTCCGACTCGACCTGATTCTAGTAGGCGGTGGGCGCAATACCATATTGGATTAATGCCTTGTGGTAACATTGAAACCAAAAGGATAGGCGAAATCGGCGACAGGACATTCACATGGTAAAGGAAGGCATGGCAGGGCACATACCACACCTTGGTAGCGCTCTGCCTTGTTGCCCCAATTCCGTGTAAGTTGATGCGTTTGTAACCGTGCTCAACACAAATAATGACGAGGTTATGCCAAGAACATGAGTTTAGTACTCAAACTAGGATCTGAGCATCTGAGTCTGATGTGTCGCATTTGGATATGGTTACCGAGTGCGGAGTATCATTCTTCGGTCTCATCACTCTACTCAACCATTTAGAGCACTGCTGGGTTTGTGTGACCCCCCTACACGATACCATGCCTTTCAGCACACGGTCCTACCTGGGACCTTGGCATCAAGCCCAACGTTGTCGCGCCTGGCTAGGGCGTTTGGATGACGGAGAAGCTTGGCCCTTATGGCTACATTTTGGGCACGTCGTTTGTCACGGCACTTGTTGCAGGAAATGTTTCTCTTGTAGCCGAGACACGCGATGGCAATTTTTATCATGTACTTCTTAACCATCCCCTCATGTCAAAGGCGACGCCGTAGCAAGACAAATGGGAGGCTGCTCCTGTGGTCTGGCTGGATCGCCATCACCGGTTCTGACGGAAGAATGCATACCACCCGACCATTGCTTGCCTACCTGACCTGACCTGACTATTACTCTTGCTTATTTGTTATTCATATTCCTTAATTAACCCTAATATAAGCTCCATTATATTATGATTTCACCTAGAATAATATTAGCAATGGTCAGGTCAGGTCAGGTAGGCGAGTAATCGTCGGGTCATTTACACTCAGTGCTCTCTTCTGACAGCAGCAACTTGACGGCCTCCTACCTTAACCTCGGTGGCTTGCTCCGAACCGCGATCAGTCTGCACCGGAATACCTCGGAAATACGTTGGAGCTCTCCCGATAAGGTCCCCCTCTTTGGCGAGAACCCGAGCATCATTTTTCAGATCCGCTTTCAGGACACAAACCCGGCTCTCCGGCCAGCATCGAGCAGCTTACTACTGCTACTCTCTTCAGTGGCAAGCTCTTCTTCCGTCTGGACCTCCTGGCTTGGCCCATGGATGGTGCTCATGGGCATTGTCCCCCTCGACCTGTGTCCGCCCGGAAGCGGGGACAATCCTGATCTGTTCATGCACTGCGCGCCGAGCTCGGTGGTCAAAGACTCTTACGGCCTAGAATCCATCGATCACGTTGCTCAATTCCCCCGGTCCTATGTCACAACGGAACCCTCAAGATGCTGAATGGGACGGTGTAACCATAAGGGTCAAAACGCCCCTCCGGGGAAGGTATAAGATGTGGCACGCGCCCTGGCCGTCCTTGGCGATGCCAACAACCCATCCGACTGGGGAGTCACCGAGTCGCCCGTTATGGCCATCTTCTACTATCACAATTATATTCCTCTTGCAAAACCCACCGCCACCGAGAGCAATGTCCCCAGCAGCCATCCTGCGGGGGGAGAATCTGTCTGGTTGAGACCCGTAGGGCAGCCTTAGAAATGCATCGATTTACCGGCTTGACCATCCATGGCCTGAAAGCCACTGGTTCCGATTGTTTGTATCGATAGTTAGAAAAGCCTTGCTCCTTTGTGTAGTAGAATCGGGAGCCTGCTCCGTCGATGTATAATGTAACGGATATCCTCATGACATCGCTGCTCTTACTATATTCTTCAATTTTTTTCTCTCTTGCCATATGCCTGGGGATCACATATATATATATCTAGTATAATGAATTATTAAGGGTACATTCTGTTGAAAGAACAATTAGCTTAATCAAGCACCGCCTCCGGCAGTAGTCTCTTCTCACTTCTGACGTCAAACAAGCGCCAGTCCTCAATCCCAGGCGCCAAAGGCTCTGACTTCCCAGTGTCCGGCGTCGAGAAGGTTTTCTCAAGCGATACATAAGTCCCAAGTCACAAGTTTGCATGTAAGCATATAGTTTTCGCTACGCAATGCCTCCGCTCGTCACGAGTGAGGTGTTTTGTAATTTATCTGCCTAACGTTGGTTTGAGAAGCTGCCATGGCATTAACGAAAGTGAGCTGAAAGTAATATTTTCCGATGAAATCTAAGGATTGATTGAACGTGGAAATTGGTCCTTGTATTGAAGCTATCTAGCTGGATGATTGAGGGCCTTTTACAATTATCAGAAGTCCTCTAATAGGTCATCCAGAAGGTCATCAATTGAGGTATGTAGTTGTATTGAAAGTCCGTTTTCAATAGGGCCGTGGCGTGAGCCTTTACGAGGCTTGTCAAAAGAACATCCAATCTGGCGGATGATACTAAGCGTCGCGTCACGAAACAAATGACGTTGCTCGCCGTTGCGAATTAATAAACACCCACGCAAGCATACGTGTTTGCCCAGAGAGCGAGGCACTCGGGACCGGCACCCTCGTTCCATTTGACGAATTCCTCAACGCTAATGTGATTCTTCTCAGCAATCTGCTCGCATGTGTTGTCTTTCTGTACATAGTAGAACTTGTCGCAGTTGTCAACGATGCCTGGCTGGGTGGGCGACGGAGTCTCAACACCTACGAGAGATTAAATCAGCATGTTCTTGCTCTGTCTGAGGGAAAGTGTTACTGGCGGCTCGGTTCTCAGTCGGCGTTCGCTTGGTTGGAACTTTTGTTGGTGGCGGTACACACAGCGGCCAATGGGTCGTGAGCTCATTATTATCGTTGAGGGTGGGCTTTTTGGTAGTTGGCTCAGCTTAACTTCCTTGGCTTAATATCTGCATTGCTTTGGCGGAACACGGACTGAGGCATTGGCAAGAGCCAACTGGGTAGAAGAAGAAGGGCTTTGGCAAAGCCGCGCATTTTAAAGAGTAAGTCAGAGGCTGAAGAATTCGAAATGCAGACTTAAGTTTGTGATTTGTAGACGGCGGTGGCAATCTCTGCAAGGTGATGAGATGCAGCTTCTTTTGCAAAACAACGGCACAGGCTTGCAATATTTATGTCTCTAGGCGCTTGTGTTCAAAACCTGATGATTGACACAACTTCTCGTCACAACCCGAGCAAGGTGTCGAATCGTATTTGTACAGTCAGACGATGAGCACATCGTACATGTTACATATGCAATATCTGTTGGCGAGTTTCTCGCACCGGCCTCCCGCTGCAGCCAGCCTTACTCTGCGGCAGGTCACCGAGTCAAAACATGCATTCGCCTATACGATTGGTCATTTGCGGCAGAAACTCTGTTCTGTTCTGCCGGACTCATGATATCTAGCTCCCTCAAGTCATCCGGAGATATATCCGGCCTCTTGTCGCGGATCAAAAGCATCTCAAAAAGGCAATCCGGCCTCCCGGGACAGGGTCAGTATTGGCACTGGGAGGCAGCGAAAAGTAGGACGCTGCTCCGGCATGCAGGTGCATGCAATGAGACATGAGTGAGATGAGTTCGCAATCCTCCCGCAACTACTACGAGGGGCCGCGTACATAATGTTACACAAACCTCTACGTCGTTCAATGATGGATATGATTCTTTCATTACCCCATACACACTGGCCAATTGTAAGCTTCAAACATTTTGACATATGCCGTGAGCTGTTCAGGCAGCCATGGGGTACATGTTCAGCCTCCGCCTTTTCCTCCGGTTAGTAGCATGGCACCACAATGAGCCCAAGCAGGGCGTAACGATCTGCAGAGACTACATCTAAGCCTACTTTACAGCCACACTGACACGCGTGATAACTGGGTGATTTCTGGCACAGGAAGTGGTCCGTCCTATAGATTAAGAACGAATGACGTTGTCCCTAACTCACCTTTCACGGTTGTTGTCAAATTTGGTTCACATTCTTAATTATGTTGCATGTTTTACTCCCCAGGTAACATAGGCTGGCCTTTTTATATACGACGATTATCCCTGTATTATAGATCAGTTGATTTATAGAAACTGGTCTCAGCGCCATCTAAGGCAAATAGGAAGCTATGGCTCAGCCTCCTTGAATGCAACCATTGTAACTTCATGTCATGAAGAGTAGAGACATCACTCTCTGCCATGTGACGACACATAAGTAATCCAATCCATCCGCCTTCCGTTTATTCGACTAGTTGTAATACTACTTACATGTCAAATTCATAGATAACTTTTTGGGCATCTTTTCTGCACAACACAATTAGTCCACTATAAAGTGATACACCGGTCAATATTGTGACAACTACAACTGGAAACTATCATCTCCCTTGTTTGGGACAAGCAGTGTCACCAACAAGTGCTGACTCGGGCTCGGTAACACTACCCACTCAAGCCCGAAACGTGCATTGTACTCCGTAAGCAACGCAATGTTGCCGTCAACTTGAAGAATTATGCCACACATAGCCAGCCGGTACGACACTGAACACGATTTCCAGTCACATTCAATCAATTCATGGGTCAACTTCCCTCGCCATACAGAGTAGCGGAGCCATGCATTGCGAGCACCTCACTACTACACTTCCTGTACGGGCTTTGTCCTTGACCGTAGAGAACAATAACTTGAGCTTCAGAATAGACTCAACCAGAGAAACAAGAGAACTAAGAATAGTCAGATACACCACGCAGGCGCAGACGCAGGACATACGTCATGAGTCGTCCTGAATGATGAATCACACTTAGCTATAGTTGAAACTTGTCTCATTATCCCCAGTAGTCGACAGGTCAGTCTCCGCCAGGTGACCATTTTTCCAACAGCCGAAGTTTATCACCGGCACGGCGCAGATTGATTTCGTCCAGAGCTCTTAGCTAAGATGAATGGCGCTTCTGAACGTCGCATTTTCCGATAGTAAGATCGCAACAAGGACAGCTAACACCAAGCTTTATTACTGAAGTTCGGGCCGTCCGAGTTTCCTATATCTAGGTTCTCATCTCAGGGTCAAAGCCAACTTACGCCGCGCAATGTGTCACGAGACTTAAAGAACCTTTTTTTTCTTGAAATATTCCCCCAGGGAGAAAGCGTATAGCAAGTCCCTCGTCTGGAAAAAACCATACTTCTGGCAGTTTATCAAAGTCTATGTGCTTTGCATGGTTCCTATACACAAAATCATTCGTCTTTCGCACGAGCGTATACTAGGTGGACTTTAATCATCCAAGTTGCTACGAATTCAAGGATCAAATAACGCCCTCGCCACAGAATATGGGACACATTAATGTTCATGTAGACAGGGTAGGCTGTTCAGTCATATGGTATGATAAATTTGATGTATATTTACAGAGAAGAAGTACTATTTGCAATTGCACACAGTGCCATTGGGTTTGCTGCGTTATTGAATGTTTCCACTAGACTTTGGGGCCAGCCAATTATCCAGATGGGTTGCCGTTGAAGGCAAGCAGGTTAACAGTTCCTGGTGGGACACCTTTAATAGCACTTGGGGTAGCGAGAGAGCGAATTCTCTCGCAAAGAGCCTGTGCACCGGGGAAGCCTTCCAAAGAAGCCAAGTAGGCAGCAAGACCAACAACATGGGGCGTGGCCATGGAAGTACCAGAGATAGAGTTCTAATGATAGATTAGGGTGAGCCAATGTAAAAGTAGAGGGAGTATAACTTACAGTACCGCCACCTGGCCAGGTTGACAGGATATCGCTTCCAGGAGCAAGAATGTCAAGAGGGGCGCCGTAGTTTGAAAAGGATGAAAGTCTATCAAGCGAATCCGTAGCTCCTACAGTGCATACACTGGGCTCAGAAGCGGGAGACGTGTTTGAGGCATCGTTCGCATCGTTTCCTGCAGCAACGGCAAGGAAAACACCAGACCGAATCATCTGTGCAGCAGCTTGGTTGATAGCAGCTGAATAGCCGCCTCCCAGGCTCATGTTGGCGACGACACCCTTGGGGCACCTTCGCTGTCGAGAGTCTTGGATGGCAAAATCCATACCAGCGAGAATGCCGGAGTAATCGCCACTACCCTGGTTACTGAGAACCTTGATTCCATAGATGGTGGTTTTCTTAGCCACGCCATAGCTTCGGCTGCCGATGGTTCCAGACACGTGGGTGCCATGACCGTTGCCATCATAATTCTCTCCGTTGATGAAGGACCTAATCAACTGTGCTCGACCTTCAAAATCCTACACATGCGAGTTAGTGACATCGAACAAATGCGCCACGTTTGCCTCCATGTCTGTATGAATGTCTCATACCGGATGCGAGCCATCAACTCCAGTGTCGATAACATAAGCGCATGTGCCTTCACCGGCACTGTCATCATAGGCGTAGCTACCATAGCTGCCACCTGGACCCCTTCGGTGTGAGATGCGAGACAGACCCCAAGGAGCGCCAGGCTCTTCGATAAATGCGCTAATCTTGACAGTGGCATCATTCTCAATAAACTCAACCTATTTCCGGGATCAGTGAGAATTCAGAGACAGAATGTGGAGGCAATCTTACACCAGGGTGATGACGAAGTGTTTCAATGGCCGTCGCGTTCAACGCGCCGGCGAACCCGTTGAAGACGTGAGAGTAAACTTTCTCAGCCTCTGCATGGTGGGCCTTGATAATACTGTCCGCAGAAGAGATGGAAAAGGTCTCTCTGTACTTGACAATATACTTGTCGGGAATAGTATCACCTCGTGGGACAAGGAGTGGTGCCGGCTCAGCTCGTTTGGCTGGAGCCGCGATGGCCAGAGGCAAGAGGTTGAGCAACAAGAAACTTGGAAACATGATCACAGACCAATGTAAGTTGAATGAAATCTTGAAAGAAGGTAAAGGTTGATGAGGATGGATATTTCTTCGAGTGACAAGCAGGAGCCTTCCACTTTATAGTCCTGGACATGGAGATGACGACGGATTACCCTGTTAGGTTTTGTTGCTTTTCCCCACGTCCTCGAACGCTACCTGCCCATTCGGGTAAGTATAATGTAAACTTAAGACAAGACTCTTTCTGTCTGTTTCCGAGACGCATTTGTCTATTGCTTCTCAGGGCATAAAGCCCAGTAGACGCTTTGTCGGGACCATTCGGCTACAAGGACGAGAACGAAGACGTACTCACCAGAATGGGAGGCTGGTTCATAACGGAACCTGCAAGTGTAATGATCTTCGACACACGTGTATCATGTAACCTGACTTGGAGAGCAGTGTGATGCGTCTGCATCCGTATCAGAGAGAGGTTCGTCGGATCTTGCGACTCTGAAGGAGGCCAGGGCTGCGGCTTTGCGTTGGCGCTGGTTCATCTCGTCTGCTTCCAAGGACCAAGGATAACACATCCTGGTATGCAACCCCCTCCCCCTTTTCCAGCTACCGAAATCAGGAATGTGGCAGATGTGTGTAAGCCTAGCCTCAATGCGGTGACAAAATCGAGAATCTCGGGCCGGAGGCACTATGGTTGGGCTTGGCTGCCGTCATTCCGAGCAAAATGCGCAGTTCCGTTGGCTTTTCTTTCTGTTTTCTCGTTTTGTTTTGTTTTATTTTATTTATTTATTTATTTCTTTCTTCATGATGTCAATTTAATTAATGCCTCTACTTACCTACATTCGTTATGCACCTCGCATTAGAACTACCCACTCAGGCTGTCGAAGGGAAAGTCAGTTCGAAGCTAGCAAGTCCAGAATTCAGAGTCAATAGGTTATAAATAACTATAAAAAAAGTCCGGCTCTCCTATCAGGTCGAAAAGTACCCAAGATTGGTTCCCGAACGGGAAGCTTGAAACCTGGCCAGAGTAACATCAGCAACTAAAGGGGAAGGCAAACGAGAAACTTGGGCACAATGTGAAACACCACGCATGAAGCGGGGGAGAGCGTACCAACAAACCTGGACATTATCTTGCCTATGCATCCGGCTTGGCGCGCTCGGCAAAGCTCCGACTCAACTACTGTAAACGACATTGGCGAGGCTATACCAGGAATCCCTTGCTGCGGCTTGCCGCGTAGCTCAGCCAAATGTAAAGCTCTTTCCAAGAACTTGGCCATCAATTGAGGCAGTGATCCGCGACGAGAGAAACGTAGTACCTTGGGATTTGGAAACTTGGCTGACAAAGTGAGAGGCAACCTAACTAATAAGGAAGCTGACTGAACTTTCTTTTTTTTTTTCTTTTTCTCAGTCGGTGGCAAGAAAAGAGGAGCCTTGCGACAATTGCACTTTTGGTACCGCATATTACCCATGGTCCTGATGTGTGAGCCCCCTGTCTCCGTGGATGACGGGACTTGGGAATAATGGGATTTAGGCTTGTCGGTGAGCGGCCTAAATGACTGTTACATAAGTAAAGCAGCAATGAACATGGTCCGCCTTGGCAATCCTAGTCATGTTCGTTTTAGAAATTGTTTTATTTTCGAAGCCGGCCAATAAATCCTGATGCAGCCGGGATCGGATGCATCGCGATAGACCACAAGGAGGTCAGGAGGTAATATCAGCCTTTCCAGGATAAAGGCCCAAGGCAGCCATGACGTAAAGCCTCAGTCATGTAGGTCAGGTTACACACACCTAGAATATCATGTTTATATACGGGTTAAACGTTGGCTCCCGAGATTGAATTACGTGACGACCTTTTAGATCTGAAAGACAGCCATTAGATTGAAATTGAAGTTATTCACAAGCCCTCTACGAAGCCTTGTCACACCTGCCCTGGGAATTTGTTAGCCATGTTTATTCCTACAAAGAGACATCCTAGCTAGGCTACGGATGAATCGACATGTATCCCACAGGGATCTATTCCCATTACTCTAACACCTTTTGGGATGGTTTGAACCATGGGCTGAGCATATTTTCCAGCGGACTAGTATATCCAATCAATCCAAGTCGCAGAAATCAAGGCGTCCGGAAAACCACTTCGGAACATGCTGTTTCTTCTGCTTCGAAATTCATTTATACGAAAGGAACGCCCTTGTGTTGGCAAATAACACTAAATCAGTTTGCGTGCGTAGTAGTCGAGGCTACGACCGTCGCAATCTCTGATCAGCGTTTTCAAGTAGCAGATGAAAGACGTAAGCCACCATTGAGGATTCATCGCACTCATGCAGAAGGATCTGCCCAACTCTGTTGTCAAATGGGAAGAAGTGTTCCTGGCCAGATACTCGCCGCATCTAAATTCAAGTTGACATGGAACATAATTAAGAACAGCAGGTTGCCAGGAGAGGGCGTATCATGGTCGAAATACTCGGCTGTCACGAGCGAAGAGCCAAAAGCTCACACTTATAAGCTTGACATCCAGGGTACTCGGCCAAGGACGCTATTACTGGGTCCTTTTGCTCCATGACCCAATTGTCAAATCCAATGGCCACTGCAAGAGGATTGGGCCAAGTTATCCAAGTTATGTGACAAAACCAAAGATCACGTCCTAACGTAAAATCGTTCGGTCAGCAAAAAAGCCAAGAGCTGATTGTTCAACTTATATCTACTAACAGATCAACGGATAACGAACAGCACTAACATTACTGCATACGAGGGCGCAGTTCGATTGAGACCCTGTAGACTAACAGTCTCCGAATGCAGAGCTACATACTTCTGAAACAGTGAAGCGAGAAATTCTTAAGCACAGTATTTATATACTCCTTGATTTGACCATTAATTCATGGAAAGACAAGGACACAGAAAGCGCGACCCCGGCCGAATATCCCCAGTATGCCATTTTGGCTCTCACAGCATAATGCCAAAACAAATAAGCTTTACCGCCTTAGATTCGTAGAATTCAAAGTTATTTCCTAATACTCAGGCAACATTCGGAGATTGTGGGCTTACCTGCTTACAGCTGGACTTGAACTAAGCCCAGAGGTTTCCATGAAACTTGTGACGAATAATCCGAACACATAACACGGCCGAGATTCATTCCACTTGTCCCAAAACAGTATACATATGTTAATCATCAAGTCAGCGGCCACAGCCAATTTGTCTACAGTGTATGAAAAAGACACGCAACTTGGGAGTCACGCGGCCGGTAGCCTAGGTCAGCCACATAAGATGTTGCTAGACAATGGGCCTCGAGCTAGTAATGATTAAGGGTCAGTTATTGGCATCTGCCCAAATCCCAAACTAAAATACGACTTACTTCCATTTGGCCATATTTACATACTTATCAATCTTCCAATAGACTCGTTGCTTCTCTTCAGTACGTTGCCGGTATCAGCGCCAAGTGCAACACTGGGTTATTGGCTACAGAACATATTTTAGGGTGCTGTGGACCTAGAGTTCTCGCAGGTCTATGTTGAATGTAACGAGCTCGGCCATCTCTTGTCCAATCCTTCAACTATCAGTGACTATGATTACGATGCGGCCGTTTACACGCCAATTTAGTGACGACGGTAATATCGGCCCGGAGCCTGCATGCACCGCCAAGTATATTCTATTCCAGTACCATCTCCTGGCCTTTATACATAGCAGTAGCGTTGGCGAGAAACGCGTCAAACACTCCATCGCCGATTATTGGCGTAATAAAGTTGGGCACAACCTGCCCCTTCTCATCGAGGCCAGTGACAGTCTTGGCCGTAGTCTTGCCAACCCAGATCTGTGCGGCGGCAAACTCACTCGCAGCTTTGTCCTTGTCCCCCTTGTCAAGCGCGTCCAGCATTGCAACCAAGTACTGGCACGCCGTTGCCCACTGCATCGCCAGCGTTGACCAGGGTGCCACGTCGGCGGCGAACCCCTTCATGGCCATGCGGGGGAGCACGTCCGGCAACATGGTGAGAAGTTTGAGGCGATCCCGCAGCGCTCGGGTGCCGTTGGCTTTTTCGGTAGAAGCGTTGCAGGCAGCCCAGAAGGTAGCAATATCCTTGCTGAGCTGGGGCGCGTTGGTTGCAGGAGTGCGATACGGCCAGTTCTGGTTGAGATCGGCAAAGGCGACGACCGCGTTATAGACAGGACTATTTCTGCCTGCAAGCTCTCGCAGTGCCGCGGCCATGGAAGCCGTTGCGTTGTACGCCGGCCCATTCCACGTGTAGTCGCCGTAGTTGGCGAGAGCTATCATGGAGGCGTACGACTGCACCATCGGGTTTGAGGTGAAGCCAAGCAGATGCTGGTATAAGTCGGCATCACGGCCGGTAAGCGGGTTCAGGAACAAGCGGTTAGGCTTGCCGTCGTTGACGGGAAAGTTGTCCCAGAAGAATAATTTGTCCGTGACGTAGGTCGAGTCGGCGCGGACAACGCTTTCGACGGTGACATTGGCTGAGAAGACGCCTTCGCCAGTCCACTGGATGCGAATCTTCTTGTTCAGTTGGGTGCCGAATTCCCCCTTGTAAGGGTCCGGTGCGCTGCCGGCATAGCTGGTCGGGACCGTCTCAAGGTCGATGAGACCGTTCGCCTCGATATATTCCTTCTGGATTCGGTTGAGATAATAAACCTGGGCGTCGGCAATCCAGTGCCAGTTACCCTGGTTAGGCCACTTTTGCTTATCCGAATCACAGTGAAATTTGAGAGGGATGTCGTCCAGAGCGACGTAGAAACTGCGGACGCCGAGGGCGCGAACTTGGTCAAACTTGGCAATGGTAGCATTGAAGTCCGAGTCGGACGAGTAGCATATGCTCAAGCCGGGAGAAAGAGCAAAAGTGAAATCGACGTGGTTGGCGTTGGCAGTGTCGACAAGCTCCTTCAGCTGTGCAAGGTCACTGCTGTTATACAGATCACGCCAGTTGGCGCGGAGGAGCGTGTCGTCCTTGGGCGTGTAGACGTACGTGTTCAATTTGTGCTTGCCGTAGAAGACGTACTGGTCGAGACGCGCCCGATGAGACCAGGGAACGCCGTAGAAGCCCTCGATAGAGCCACGGATAGGCATGAGCGGCCAGTCGCGTACCTTGATGCCAGGAACTCCCTGGCGACCATCCACGAGCTGTTGCAGGGTCTGGGCAGCGTAGAAAGTGCCGCGCGTGTCTACGCCGTTGAGAACGACGGTGTCCTGGTTCTGGTACTTGCCCGATGCTAGGACGTAGCCCTCGGCGGCGAGGCCATTCGCAGATTTTCCCGTGAGCGCGTTGGCGGCAGCAACAGCAACACCGTTTGCTTTCACGGTCCCAATCAAAATCTGCGCGCCAAGGCCGGAGAGCTGTGACGAGAGAATGGCTGTGCCGCCAGCGGAAGAGACGATGGCCTTGACAGCATGCATGGTGGCAGCATCGGTGACATTGTCAGTGATGATGGTGACAGAGCGGTTGAGCGCGACCCAGCCACCAGTCGTCGAGATCTGCTGAGGAGGAGGCCAGCTGGAGGGGAGCCGTTGCTGGTCAACTTTGTTGTTGTCGTCGTCGTTGCTGTTATCCCGCCCAGGCAAGATGACCTGGGTATCTAGTGCAGCACCATCGGGCGGGACGAGAACCGAGGCTACGAGAGCGATGAGAATAGGCCATAGGCACTTGGCGCGATAGAGTTTCAACATGGTGCTACTGGTACTTGAGCACGTGTGTGTGAAACAACATGGCAGCGCCGTGGGGTTCAATCAACCTGGTCCGTACGAGGTTATACATATAATCGAGTTACGAGGACGTAACAATGAACTGATGGAATGCCCCGACGGGAAGACGGCAGATGATCTTTTTCCCGATGTTTGTTATTCGAGTAACCGTTACAGCAGAAGTGGAGTAGCCAGCGCGGGAAACAACGAGACTAGTCGAAGCGAGCGGCAAACAAGTCCGATGCTGTATGTTGACTCTTGAGTGCGGGGAGGAGCGCGGGGAAAGTGAGGGTGACGATGTTTGACAACAATGGAGAGGCAAAGGTCTTCTTCCATGACAGTGGGGATGCATGTCTCATTTCCCCCTGAACGAGTTGCCAGATAGGCTTTGAACGCAGGGACATCTCGAGTCGGTACTAGGCTATACCAGTCCTGATATGGTAGTTGGGAGTTACCCGGGCTAACGCGTTCCAATCGTCTCTACAGACAACTTCCCGATAATACCATGGCTATCTTTCGCCACCCATCACTTGAGTGGACGCCCAACGCCATGATATACGGCATCCCGGTCACCGGAATTCTAAAAGGCGGGGTTGCAATCGGCTAGAGAACATTCACGCTAAATCTCAGTGGAGAGTAGCAGAGATGACATGAGAAGCCTGTTTTCAAGGCATAGATTCTGAAAGGACAAGGCTTCAGTACCAGCAGCAAGATATAGCAGATTATATAGTAGATGGATAATTCCTTTCTTTGTCAGAAAACCTATATTTACCACAGAAGGACAAGTTGTCTCGAGTTTACTTTTTCCCGTTCTATCCGGTTTTGTTAACAGCATGCGTCGCCTCTTGGTCATCTTTGCGCTCCAGCTTTGTCATTGCACGACTCCTATTCTCCTGGTCCTTTTTTTCCTCCTTGTCCAACTCAACATCCTTCATAAACCACATCAGCATCAGATTCGGCACACACACAAGCACGTAGCAACTATGCCTAAAATCCTTTGTGACTCGCGATAACTCCGGTCAATAGCATCCCTGGCCGGAGTGCCCGGTTTGTGCTTTTCCTCAACGACGATCGATTGAAAGATTCCCGTGGCATTTTGTTCTTCCCCATCCGGGAGGTATTCCAAAATCTTGTCGGGCAGAGTATTGCGCCAGATAGCCCCAGAAACGCTCCGGATTTCAAGTCGGTCAGGGTATTGACTTGACAACGGGGGTTTCCATCACCCTTACCCGGTGCCAATTGCGCCTCCAACGCTGTTGCCTGCCTGAAATAGGGCCGTTGTAGTAGCAAGTTCCTGCTGCGAGACGGCCGCTTGGACGGAGACTTGAGCGGCGGTTTGGAAGAAAGCCCGGAAGAAACCTGATAACACCTTGGAAACAATCAAGGTGACTTAAGCGCCATGCTGGCCATTGCCCATATCAACGGGGTGAATCATGAGGCCCTGGCGTAGAATCGCCAAGGGCAGGCCGGTGAGAATCCACATCTGTGTATTTCGCGTGTATCGCATTCCGGCTGGTCTTCCAATCTTGAGACCAACTACACTTCAACATTACGTACGATGCAGTGATTGATGTTCTGGCTAGTAGCGTACACGATGTAGCTCAGCGTCTGGAACAATATAGAGAAGACGAACGTTTCGGCTCTGCCAAAGACCTAGTAACAGGGACACAATATGCTTGGACTGCTTTTTGGAAAGAGACAAAAAGCAAAAATTACATGGCTTAACTGTACTATAATGGGATACGCAACTATCCTCGCAACGTTTATTGCGACCCTCGCCGCGCTCATTGAGGAGTGACTCCTGAAGTCGCTTACCACGTATGGCTCCAGCACCATGTGCGAGTAGTCGATGATGAGGGTTGTCAGAAACAAGCTAGACAGGTGGTCAAAACTTTATTAAACCCATGGGTATTGTTTGTCACGCACCTAGAGAATGCAATGAACAGCGTCGTTTTTTACCAGGCCGCTCTTAGGATAAGGGCCTTTTGCACTCCGGCCTGTACGCTCGACGACTCGCTGTGGATGGATACCCCATCGGGCTTGACGGCTTCATCATGGCCTTTATTTTCCCAGACATCATGGATGGCTACCGATTTGCTGGTAATTTCGGCATTGTCGCCCCGAATCTTGTCGCCCACTGCGCTTTTGTTAGAGAGGGCGCAGTTTAACACCGTAGTCTGTGGAAAATGATTGTTGCTGGCCGTGGAAATCGCAGAGACTTAAAGTCCAGAGGATAAAGGAGATACGAAACGGGGCCTGAAGCAGGATTAAAAGCCTCGCCTAATACATTCCGAGTGGATTCTCCTCCGGAGCCTCGTCCCAGCCTAGAGTTTAACGTCTGAAGTACAAGGAGAGCCAGCTCGGCCAATATATCCCCTTGAAGAACCAATAATTTTACGATATTTCTTCCTGTGGTACAGTCAAGGAAGCAGTTTCCTTGATGGCATGTCGCGTGGTCAGCCCCGCTTCGACATTGATTTCTTGTCAATCTAATCTCTTTAGACTATTGCCCATCTCCTCGTCTCATTGGTTTCCAGTAGGACTAGATGAGCTGAAACAGGGAGTCAAACACACTAGAAGCGCGGCCAGTCAGCCAATGTAGCAAGAAATTTCTCACCAAGTGTCGTTTTGCTATTCGGGTTGCCAAAATCGGCGACTGGCCGCTATTCTTTCCGTTGTTAAGTGGCAATATAACAAAAATATGCAAGGCACTAGTGCTGTAGAGGGGAGACAAGCACTGCACGTCTAAGATGTCCTAGTCTTGGTTTCAGACATAGGAAGCAAACAAGGTTTCGTATAATATCTGTCTTGAAGACTGCAATATTAGTGCCGTCTTCTCAAGAAGTGCCTACAATTCCACCACGATGTCGGCCTGCATGATGATATACCCATGATGTGCTATTATTTGTTATTTAATGAAGTAAGTTAAAAGAAAAAAGCCAGATGATCGTGTAAGACATGTAGTAACACTACATTTAGCCGTGATACTATTTGTAAATATCAAATGGGCGAGACATGTCAGCGGAAGCTACAAGATGTCTAGGTTAAGCTACAAGATGTCTAGGTTGGGCTTCAGGGGTGGATGTTGCAACCCTAGATTTCCGTGACATCTAAACGAGGACTATATCCCAGCAGGCTAGCAATAGCCAGCTAGTCCGGCCCTGTACTGCTCTCTAGTTAGGTTGCCCTCCTCAAGCTACAAGTTCCCACGCTCGACGGGAGAGGTTAAACAGCCGTATCCACGTCCTTTAGAATACAAACCGCACCGAAAAAAAAAAATTACTGTCTAAGATCTCACAAAGTAACAGTAAACAACCATGTTTAGCTAGATATTCGGCCAATGTGATATCAAAAGCTCTCCCCTCTCAACGGCTTCAACGTGTATTGAACAAAGTCGAGAAAGTGCTCTGCGCCGTCGTAGTTTCGTCTTGGGCTGAATACGGCTCCCTTCAGGGGATATCCGATGCTGACGACGACGCATCCGCCTCTCTAATGAGGGCCGGTGGCTCTTCGCCAGGCCGCCTCTGCTGCTGTCAGGAACATGGCGTTGCCGTCTACGGCGTATTTTTGTCAAGTTAGTTGAAGCTAGGTTGCCCGCAGGCTGGGATGGTTGCATACAGCACGGCTACGTGTTCGTGACCTTGTCTGCTTCGCCACTCCATCGGCCACGACGCCTGGATTTTATACATTTGACCATCCTTTGCTGCGAGGCTGAACTCGGCCGACGAGGGCAGCATAACCCAGCTGAGTGTTTATTGCAGCTTCTTTGACCCTGACACCCGATATGACCGGCACAAAGGGAAGCAAGACCAGGCTAGTTAGTCTACCATTCAATGCAATACTCTCCAAGCAAATCTGGCGCGTCATTTTGTCCGGACAGAGTTTGCTGTCCCTGCTGCCGAACCGCCTCTACTGCTTCTCGAAAAGTCAACATCCCGACAACGGGCGCATATCCGTATTCAACAGCCCAATTGAGCACCATCCTTCCGTTACAGTCCCGCCAATCGATTTCTACATCTCCATTGAGATCAGAGTCTAGACAGTCTTTTAGCGGCTCTTGCGGAATAGCCAGCGCCGGATGCTTCCGCCCTCGTCCGCAGTCCAGATAGTTGGAAGACGTCTTGGAATTGCCATGCTGTGATGCCCCAAGCTTTGTTGTTGAGTTGCAAGTACCTCGTTCATGTAGGAGCTATAATACACCTTGCCCTTGATATATATACTAGTGCTTTGCCAATCCTGGAGAATTCGAGGTCCGTCACTAACCCTTTTGCCGCCGGATGACTGAAGCGTGCACATACAGACGACACCCAATGAAGGCACATTCGAGTCACAAAGGCGCATGCATTGTTAGTTAATGTTCATTATACTCTCCTACGAAACGCTTTACTCTCATCAAGAAAACACAGCTATCAAATACAAGGAAACTTTCGAACCGAAAAGATATTCCACCTGGCTATTACGATTAGCCCCATAAAATTCTCATTCCCCAAGTCGTTCATTCGCGACGAGTCGTCATCTCAATAACTGACGAGCAGAAGATTCCTGCTCTGCTTTCATCCGGCTTCCTTTGGCATACGCAAAGCCATTCCTCAAGAAAACGACCTTGGGCTGACTTGGTTTCTCATCTAGTGTTCACGCCGTCTAACCGAGAACTTGAAGAAACAGCCTACAAGAAGAAAATAGATGATTCCAGCTCAAAGTCCAACAGATTAACTACCTGTCGAGCTAAAGAAGACACAATGTGTGTGCGAGGTCAGGGATAGCGAGCTACACGCTACGCCGTCCTCGCTCGTATTTCGTTTCAGACATAAAAAATCCCCAAATCCAAAAATTCTCAGCTTCATATTCTGAGAAAGTTGACATCAGATATGCTTCTGTGTCTCTTGTGGCCGTTGCCGACCTCACCAGAAGCCTTACGCTTCGCCGAAACAGACTCCAACGGACTGCGCGTCGTATCGCTCGCATGCTTCTTTTGGCGTCGGATCGGGGTCAAGGGGATGCCTGCCGTATCAAAACGATCCGACTTGAGGCCCCGAATAGCCGAGTAGTTGTAAGGACCGCTAAAAGCGAGCGAATCTTGGGTGGCCTTGTTGCTCAAGATCAGCTGCTGGTTAATTTGATTGCGTCGAAAAGCGCCAACAGTATCTGAATTAAGATGCGACAGTATTTCGCGCTCGCTCGAGGCTGTCGTAGGTCTCATTGGCGTGGAAGAAGGCTCCCATGTACCGTCGTTGCCTTCATCACCAGACGACTCGCCATCATCCCACGTAATGAAATCGCTAATGTCGAGCTTCTTCTCGGCCTCGTCTTCTTCGCCTTGGATACTAGCTGACGAGCTTTCATCGGCCGTGCCGGCCTCTGAATTAAATGGGAAGAAGGCTTCGGCAGGGCCCATGGTTTGAGGGTTAACAAAATCACCAAAGGTGTTGGACGAGAACATGGCGCTGAGCATCATGTTGGCAGAATTGCTGAGGATGGGAGATGACTGCTCTTCTAGGGCCCAGGGCAAGTTGAACTGTTCAGGTGAGAGGTCAAGCTGGCGACGACGATGAGGAGTGAAAATCATCATTTTGCGCGTGAGAGGGTTCAAGACCGCAATCGGCTTCTTATCTGAGCGGTCGAGATTGAAACGCCCAACACGAGGTTGACCACGCTGAGTCTTGATTGGCGAGGGGACATCCGAGTCAGAAATTTCACTCATGGGTACAGAAGGACGGCGAGTCCTTCTTCGAATCGGTGGATCCGGAATGTCTTCCTCGGTGGTATCACCATCAGCTGACACAGGCACAAGGTTAGCGAAACGGTAACAAATGAGGTGTTCTGTAGTTGCCAGGACTCACTTTCGTATCCATCAAGCTCTAGGGACTCCTCCAAAGCAGGAGTGAACTTGGAAGGAGATGTTTCAATCTGGGGCAGTCTGGGCGTGGCAGTTGGGGTCTCGTTGTCAGAGAGCTCACGAATGACCTCCTCGGCATCAGAGTCGTCCGCGTTTTGCTGATCATACTGGCCATGGTAGTCCCAGAAAGACCCTGATCCCGACGATTCATCTGGGTCATGTTCTATTTCACGGCGAAAAGCGGGATCAAGGGCTGTTTGTGATACAAAAATGTCGGGAAACAAGTCACCATGGTCATCATCATCATCCGTGTCGGTAGAATCTGAGTCGCTCGACGGGACATCAAAACGAACATGGCGTTCCACAGCAGCATCAGAGCCTAATGACGGGTCATGCAAAAAGTCAGACGCCTGACTTTCATCTACCTCGGAGACAATACCAGCCCAGCTGGTGCTCTCATCCGCATCTGGGTCTACAACGGGGTGGCTGTAGTCGTAATTATCGTCATCATCGTCTTCATTGTTCTCGTCTTGGTCATCGTCATTATCGCTGTCGGATTGTGGTCGAGGAGACTGAGAGGGCTTGGCTTCTATTAAAATGTTCCTCTCCTCGACCGCATCGACATCTTCCTCATCGTCATCGGAAGAGTCGCTAATGTCCTCGACGGCTGAGTAGCCATCATCGTCGGACAAGTCGAATGAGGACGAGGTATCTGAGCCTCGTCGCTTAGACGCCGTTCTGGCAGTCTTGGCAGGATATTTTTGACGTATGTTGCGTGACATAACTGGACGTAAAGGTTTTCCTGGCCGAAGAATATGTAATAAATTCCGTTAACAGAGGTATTTTGCTTAATTTCAAGTTCTCTCTATGTGGAGTCACTTGGAAGCACAGTTGATTGCACGCTGCAATTTTGTTGTTTGAATTGACTTTCTTGAGGGTTCGCAAAGAGCCTCAAGGGACTGAAGGCAAGGGCCAGTGGGCGTCGTAGTAAACACGGCCCGTTCAGAGTCAAAAGACAGCCTAGGTGGAGAGCTATAAAATGTAGTTTGGGGGGGGGGGGTCATAAAGAATAGACTCAAGGGCGTGAAAGGATGTGAGGAGAGCGGGAAGAAGAGAGAGGAGGGTGAGGAGACGAGATGTTCGGATGAAGTGCCCTGTTGGAACGGGCGAATAGCACAATCTTTGATGTCAGATACAGACTCTCGGGAGAACCGCTGTTGCAATTCGATGGTTCGATTTCTTATCTTCCACGGCTCAGGAGCGTGAAAGCCTGCTATGGAAACTTGATCGTCGTTGGGATTGTTGTTGAAAGACTCGAAGAACTGCTGGACTGCGGACCACTGGGACTGGCGGTGGCCCGCAGTGGGCGTTTACAGCTCAGCGACGGCCGAAGGCATCTTGACACGACGAAAGTTCCGAAATTGAGGGTGATCTGCTGGATGCTATTGTAGGGCGACTTCGTTGTCTCGTGGAGGGTTGATGGGATTGACGACACGAAAGAGAAGAAAGGGAGAAGAATCAAAAGGGAGCTGGCAATGGGAGAAATATTACTCGGATTTCCCAAACTTTTCCCGCCATAGTGGGGTCTTGCAGCTGATTGGGCGGGCGGGCAGGGGTGGGCAGGGGTGGGCGGCGGACAGGTGCACTAGGCCGCATCGGTCGAAGAACGGGGGCACTCGGGTGCAGCAAAAGCGTCAACTGGAGGGAAGGTGCAGCCCAGGCGCGGAGCAGTTACAGCAATGTGCGGAAGGTGCAGCGGCGGGTGCAGCGGCGGCAGCGTCACCGCTCTTTGCATTCCAAGAGAGATGATGCAGAGATGGGATGTTTGGCGCAGGCATTTTCAGGTACGATTTGTGGGCATTGACATTGCCGGTGGATGACAGGCTGTCAAGAACCTGGAGCCAGCTGAATACGCGCCCACGGACTGCTTGACCCAAGCCCGCTGCGGCTAGTCAGTTGGTGGCATCATGGATTCAGACAATGAATGATAGATGGCTATCGTTCGGGCCAGTGAATTCGGCAATATATGTATGCTATGAAGAGGGAAAGCCATTGTGAACATGGATGACATCAAGTAGGTCTGGGCCATGTGCTCGTCTGAAGCCTTTCACTTTGTTTCAATCCGTCGACATGTTGAGAGCTCCAAAACATGGTCTACCAAGGAAACTGCAATATATGTTGAACAGGCATTCATCAATGCCATTAGCCATGTAACTGCGCAAGCCCAGCGAAGAATTCCTGAGTCGTTGGATCCTGACGGGAATGGCCACTCGTCTCTTTCTATCTTTCTATCTTATTTTTTTTTTTTTTTTCCTCATCCTTCGGTCGGGCCTCACCATCGCCGTCTCACATCCAACGTCAAAGACAGGCTCTGCAGCAAACTAAACTAAAAAAGCTGCTCCACAAGAGAAACTGGGTCCGACCTCTTTCTCCATTCAACTTTTTCTTTCCCCTCTCGCCTCGTGCTGGGCCGGCCTTGGGGAGGCGACTTGCGCGGCACCATGATGCCACCTAGCGGAGCATTTTCTCGTCATGATGATCCGTCAGGGGTTTATGCCACTAGCCCGGTTGTCTCGTCCTTTAGCTGCCTGTACGTACGGGGTATCACGTCGTCAAGGTATACGGTATCGTATTGCATGGCTCTGATTGTCCTTTGGCCCCCTCCCAACTAGCAAAATGACGACGCTTGTTAGAGCCGAGCCTCATTGTCGCCGAGGGGACGGATCCCGATCTAGTTGGCTCAGCGACAATCAGGAACATGTTATCCCAGCAAAAAAAAAGTGATGCCATTATTGGAGTGGATGCTGCTTCTTTGCCCTGGATATATGCCCGGGCAGGGGTCCCCAAGACCAGGGAAACGCACTCTGGACGTACAATGGGAATTGTTGAGCCTGGGTCGCTGTTGGGCCATGTCGTCGGATCATGCCCGTCATTGTGATTCGAGCCGAGACTCGTCCAAGGAAGCAAGCCGGGTCGGGCAGCACTGCTGTCTTGAAGTGCCATGCATGATTGACTTTGTTGAGACTCAGCGCCCGATGTCGTCTGAAACTGGGGAACATGGCAAGGCAACTGCACGTGTCGATGCTGACATGGCAGCATACATATGCCGAGTCCCCTCGCCATGACGATGGAGTCATACCCCATTTGGCTGGTGCCAGTCATGGTCTCTCCCGTCCCTCCTTTGAGGTCCTTCCGGCCAACCTGTCGTTTGACAGCTTTGCAATGCCTCTTGGTAGAGCAGAATGGCCCAGGCATCACCGCCAAATCCGCCGTGCGGTTTATACTTTTTTTTCCAGGGCTATGAAGAGATGACTCAACGCTACAAGTGACTCAGGGTTCACATGGCGATCCGATTTGGTCGAGCCACTGGGTTATTGGCCGAATCTGTTTGTCGTGCTGTGCGTGGCGCTCTTCCACCCTCACTCAGGCCAATCCACGGGACTTGCGTCTCCCTTGATGGAGCTGACGTCCGGTCTGTTGGTGTCGTCGATACGCCAATATCCCCATCACCTCTTCGTGAATCTACGGAGTACAAGATCCGGCAGTCCTTCCGTACGCCACTCGTGGAAATGACTCCCGCGTGAAGGGAAACTCGGCTCTCGTGAAAGAGGCAAACGCCAACCGCCACAGTGACAGAGAGATGGCGACAGATTTTTACCCTTTTTTTTTTGGCATCCTTTGTTCTCCCTGTCTGGAGGGTCCAGCCAGCTTCTCTTCCCCCTGCCCTGGTCAGCTACGCTTTTTTCAGGGTTTCGATCTTCGGATTGCCGAGGGTCCGTGTCTCAAACGCCACTTGACATTTCACCAAGCCCGTTAAAGGTGGTGGCGGTGGTCCAGTCTTGTGGCAGCTCTTACTGCAGAACGGGAAGAGGAGATCAATGATGTGCCCAAGACTCCATGGTGCGAACAGCCGCAGATGCAGCTGGTATTATTGGTTTTTGTGCAAATGTACTGTAGCTTCCTCTTTCATGTGAGAAGACCCCAGTGCCGCGTAGCACCAATTTGTGCAAATCCGCACGGCCCGCGCCTGGACTTTCGGAATTAAGTTCTGCCGTAGTCCTGCCGTTGGCGTTGAAGCGATTCAGGCGGCGCGGTTTTACCCAGTTGAGTATGAGATGAAATGAACGCGTCGATTTACCCCGTACATCCTACAATAATGGCTCAGAAGGGGGCGGAAGAGTGGGCGCTGCGGCTTCGGGGGGGTCAAGTGTTTATTGTACGTCTGTTCCCAGTCCGATGCATCAACATGGCTCCCTGGGAAGGGTATACATATGTTCTTGCCAGATCGTCGAATAACCATCATCTACTCCGCATCGAAGGCGGCGTAGCTGGAACATGCAGCGGCACTAACTTCCACATCATTGTTGGAAAGGCTTTAAACGGCGAAGAACCGGGTAGAGATCTGATCCCCAACATCGCTGCTAGGATTCACTTCTGCCAAACATACAGAGCGCTCTGCGGCGACCCGTCATCACGTTTTATTCTCCTCGCCAGATCCCTCCATAGCCGCTTTGTCTGCTGCCTCGTTTCGGGGAGAGCCTTTATGGGTCGGGATCCATTAACTGTCTGTTCGTAATTCTTTCTTCTCAAGGTCATAGTAATGACGCCCTATCTCCTTAAGCTGATAGCGGAAGGAGGAGGATATACTAGTTGAGTTCTAGGGCAAGGATTACGAGCCAGGGACATGGACGTTCAAGCGGTTTGTTTCAAGTCACAATCCAATTTCCCAACTACGGATTAAACTTTACAACTAGTATACAAGACTATCAAAATAGCCTCTGCAGGCGCCATGTGGACTGTCAGTATCATTAGTCGTCACACGGTTACACGAGGGCTACGCTCCTGTACCGTCACAACGGCGCAAAGTAACGAGAGGGGAAGTCCCTACCAGACCTTGGTAGCAAATGTCAGAATCCCGGTCCTCCGAGACCATGGTCTTTGGTTGTCCCTCAAACTGGACTTTCCACCACCTATGGCTCACCTGCCGTCGCCCCAAGCAAACACACATGCAACGAATGCATCAGATCTTAGCGGATACGGCATGTCTCCTCTCATCTGCATCCGTCCAAGATGCCCTTACGGTTGTGTCTGATGTTTTATACCAAATACAACTAACGGCCAATGTGTTGTCTTCTTCAAAATGTCACATGCGCATGCTCTTAAGTGACTCCATTCCCTGGCTTCTCGAGGCATTTGACTCCAGCGAAGCCCTAGGTTTCGGCATCTCCAGAGCTCGACATGACCCAAATTCCGCAACTGTTGTGCTCGTTGGATTCAATACGGAAGCATCAGACTACCAGACGCGTTACCCAGGTTCTCTGAGAATACAGAAAGACGCCGGCATCCAAGATTGTGGACTATAGAACACTAATCATCTTAGCTGAACATGGACATGTTTGCGTCCTTGAGTCCCCGAGCACATGGTCGCTGCAGACATTAAGCAGGACAAGATCATGTTTAAAGGACTGCATCTTGTATCATGGTACCTACCCAAAGCGCCGAATAAACGGCAGACTACCACTGTGACTGATTGATATTATGTCAGCCGACTTGGGTCGTTCCTGACCAGTTGAAGAGGATACGCTGAAAGAATCAGGTTGTCTGAACGTCGAAAGTCTACCCAACGTCCGCATCGTGTCGTCGAATTCGCTGCCTTCAGACACTTGATACCTCACCCTGAGCCATAGACGGAGGAACGCGCCTAGAGGACTCCTTACTTAAAAGACGCGGTCTCTTCTAAGCAAGAATATATCCCCTCAAATCCTAAATTGCGCAGAAGCAGCCGTGTTTCGACACGCCATCCACGTTACCAGGTGTCTGGGATTTAGCTACATATGGATCGATGCTTTATGCATAATGCAGGTCGACGGGCCAGAGAAAACGTCAGAGAACATGCAAATAGATGAAATATACCGCAACTCTACGCTTAACATGTCGGCCACAGAGGGACGGTTCCGAGAAGATTTGGTCTGACCGGAAGCCCTAATACATCATCCCATGTCGAGCAACAATCAGAAACCCCAAAACGCGGGAGGATACATGACTCCAGATTTCTCCCAACAAATGGTTCCTTGGATCGTCCAAGGATCCTTTGAACAAGCGTGGCTGGGTTCTCCAACAACAGAGGCTAGCACCACGCGTTATTAACTTCACCAAGAATCAGGTTTTTTGGGAATGCCCCGATATTGAGGCATCGGTAGTCTTGATAGAGGGTGTTCCGGGGCACCCACCAACACGCCTCGGCTTAGGAGCCAACACACCTGCGTCGTCCGTGGAGCAGTGAAGTCACAGTGGTACAAGCTTGTGGAGGAATACTCTTACACCTCACTCATCTTTGTCGTTGATCGCTAGTTTCCCATCTCCGCAGTAGCCAAGTGTTGTTGCTCTGCAATGAAACTAGGTCCGTCGGAATATCTTGCTAGCATATGGAAGGGTGATCTTCCTCTGTCCATGCTATGGAGTCAGTATTCTCCACGGCGCGAGCTCGGTCCAGACCTGGCGCCCAGCATTGGAACCGAAATAAAACACGCGCCTACGTGATCCCGGGCGTCTATATTTGCATCAATACGAACAGTCGAGCTGTCCTCTCTGGCAGCGACTGGGGAGATCCTAGACCTCCAACTAGTACGAGCATCGCCAAACTTCTTTGGCAGTTCCAAGTCTTGCCGACTTCGTCTACGCGGCCGGTAGAAATTTCGACGCCACATCAGAGACGGCTCGCCTCTGATATCTGTTGGATTTGGTATCGAGTTCCAAGAGTTCAGTGACTTCGAATTCCCGCAGGGCCAGGCAAAAATACTGGAGTGGAATACGTCTCGCAAAGCGGTAACAGATTGGTTAACGTCTCTTAGCGGCGCATCTGCTCCGTCCACACATTTTCTGCTTCGAATCGCAACCGAGAATAGTGATGATGTGCTGATGGAGCGCGAGGTCCTCCTCCGAAGAACACTATTGCATGGTACATATACCTCGGATAGTGTCTTTTTTCCCCCTACCAAGCACGTACCCCGGTTCTAAGCTCGATGACGCATTCAATGGTCGCCTTGACACGTTGAGCACGGATGACTATCTTGAACTTGAAGCAAGTGGAAAATGTACAATCGACATGGTCTGAGAATTAGTGAGTCAGTTGGCTGTGGCCGCGTGAAAAGGTGATTGTCTGCTGGGCGACATTTCCTTTCGTTGCTTTAGTATCAATGGCACGGAACTCCTCAAATCAACGCTTCTGCCTGGGCTAATAGCAAATTGAATTCCACTACGAAACGAGCGTTGTGAAGTCAACCTACGAACATGAGCGCTTGTGGAAAGCCTTGCCGCCGCATCATGTAGGGTTGCTTGGTCGCTTTTGGGCACAATTTGGGACTAACTAATCATCTCATTTCCAAAAAGAAAGAAAAAAAAATAGGAGAGAGAGAGAGAGATTACAGTTTCATATGCTTTGAGAACTGCATGCCAAATTGCAGCAGAGCCGCCGGAGTCACCATAGTCGGGGTCCGCCTTGTAATCGACAAACAATACATGTATATTAATGAGCGCCATGTATGAACCAAACAGACGAATCCATCTTAGCGTTTTCTCAAGGAGATGGGATGCAGTCTTTTAAATCCTCGCGCTTGAGTCCAAAGAACTCAAGTTCACGAGACTCTGCCTCGGCATAAACTTCCTCTTTCTCCGTCCAGTTCAATGTCTTCCACAGAGGAATCTCAAAATACGAAGGAAAATACCCCGAAAACTCCCAGTCTATAATCCCGGTAATCTGGAAACTAGACGGACAAATAAATATATTTTGAGGGCCAAGATCATTGTGGCATAATACAAAACAATCAGTATCCGACGTTACTCTTTCCCATGGTCGTCTATCACGCATATACACCCGCTGCGGCGGGAACACCGGGAGGGTAGAGTCAACGCTCCCAATATAATTTCGACGCAGCGCCTGAAGCTGCGGTATAATGGTACGGGTTAACTGATCATGTACAGTTGCTATTGCGGTTGGTCGAGACGCCTCCTCGATATCTTTAAGTAACACTCCCTCGATTAATTGCGTTTCAAGGTGAAGTATGTTGTCCTTGGAGTAGAGTCGACACTTGGGTACCGGAATAGAAGTGTTTTCAGATATAAACTGAATGGTCGCGGCCTCGTTTTGCAATCGCTCCTTGGCCCAGAAGGGTCGGAGGACGCGGCCGTCTGGGCGACGTATGAGCTCTTCCTCATAAAGCTCCCTTTTAACGACTTTATCGTCATAGATGGTCACGCATCGCTCGAAAGTCTTCCACGTCTTTTTAGGAGAGACAGTGTCCATGATTCATGAAAAGTAATCTGCAGAAGGTGTGCAGGGTAGGGTTTAATGCGTATCGTGTAGAAAGCAAGTATCAAAGGGATTGGGTTCACAGGAGCAGCGGTTGGGCGTGTTCTGATATACCGGTGCATTGTTGACGGTTGGTTCACGATATGTTTTTGGGGTCGCGTTGGTTGGAAACGTCCCCGTGACATTGTACCGACGAGCAAGGGCCTTCATTTTCCTTTGTCGACAAGTCTCGGCCATGGTATGATGGCTGCTGCCTGCTAGTTACAGGACGACTACTGGCACACAAAGATGCAACCGTCAAGGGGGGCCGTATAACATGTCTGGTGCGCATGGAACCAAGCACTGCGTCTTCTATACAGAGGCGTTCAACCAGACACTTCCTAGATACCTAGAAGCCACGCACAAATGTGCGCACTCAACTAGGCATGAACCTATCACAGTCATGAATAAGAAGACTGCGCGTCGAGTCAGCCTCATCTGCGCACAAGGTGATGTACGCACCACTCCAACTCATGCAGGCTATATTGCAAACCAACATTCAGACGTACATCGAGGCATGTTCTGCGCGTCCATCTGAGCACACGAGCAACCAACACGCCAGGCGTCTTTGGTATGCAATGGCATGATGAGAGGGGCTCTCGACTCAACTCGCCAGTTCACCATCATTAACCCAACCTCTCGTGACACAGTACAACCCAGTGCAGTGCAAGGTCATCATGGAGAGATGCCAGAAGGAGTGCGCTGTCTGCTTGCTAGACCAGATTCGTGAAAGAACTTCCACATTTGAGGTATGCAAAGGGTCAAGATTATTTGGTGTCGTTTACATTATCTAACGCATCAAGATTAGCGGGAAGTTTCTGCCCTATATTCACGACTTCACCGACATCTCAAATATGATGATGGGCACGAGGCCGTGCAAATACGTCTAAGAGAGGATGAAACCAGCAATAAAACCGCAACGAACCGGATGTTACATGTTTGTCCCTACGAAGACTGTAACGGACCAGAATCCTCGTTTAATAGGCTCCATGACCTCGTCCGACATTATGGAAAACGTAGGTCATCATGATTCAATTAAGACACTTGACACGTAACATAACAGTGCCTATCCCGGATTGCTCGTGCGAGGAGGAATGCATACGCTGCCACAAGGAATTCTTCAAAATAAATCAATTTTGGCAGCATAAATGCGCAATTAAGAATCCCACCAATAAAGTAAAGCAATAGATTAAAAAAATGCGAATAAAGGCAGGAGATGAACTTAAGAAGGCTATAAAGCTAATAAAGAGACCTTTTACTGCGAAACAGACGGATTTACCTCTAGCAAAACGGCAGCGAGTGGTGAATCCGAGTGTATCATGCCCCAGCGAGGTTATCCAACCTCTTCGGAACTCCTTGGATAGGCAAGATCTGCTAGAGTCAATTGACTCGGAATTCTATAATTAAGCTTTCCCAGCAACATTAATACTAAACTGGCCTCAACGGGACGAATTTGGACATGGTCCTATCTGGTCTTCACATGCGTCGGCGTATAACCAACATGGAGGCGGAAACGAAATACCTGCTCCGTTGTGGCCGCTATACCAATGATACTTGGAAGCGGCGACACAAGTATGCTTTTTACCGAAAGCACTGCCCTCCCCGTATACTTGAACAATACGCAGACGAGCCAAGTTCTGGGGCCCTGACATGTCAACACTATAATTATGTTGATATCTATTTCGGAGAGAGAGAGAGAGAGAGAGAGAGAGAGAGAGAGACAGAAATACCAGCACTGACACAAAAGTCCACAGCACTTATTGCTATGCCCATCGCTTGCTTTCAACAAGTCAACTATACGTCGACTATAATTATCATTGGCAGTGGAGAGCAAACTTGTCATACGCTGTTCAAAATAGCACAATGTCCGGTTTGTAAGGGCAACAACGTCAGTGAAAAAGGCTTCATATGTGGGCAGTGCAATGGGGCAAGGGAATTTTAGGAACTTTACAACGCTCAACTGCAGACATTTGAGCACCATGTCGCCCATGTCAGCATTGAGCCTGGTTACATACCTAGGTACTTGCTGACCGTCACACAAGTTTTTGTCAATAGATGTAGTTCCTGTTCTTACTCCACCATCCCAGTTCATAGATGTCCAAGTGCCTGTGACACATGGCGAGATTCATCAGAAGTGGCGATCCATCTATGTGTGCAGTGATAGTGATGCCTGAAATGGGCACATTTGACAGGCGCGCACAAAGACACTACAGTCTGGTTAGTTCAGCAGGTTTTGAAATTCGAATGTTGTCTTCGGAAATGCTGACCAGACGGATTGCCCAGAGGCCCAAGCGCGCACCGCACTCATGCATCCATCGTTGATGCCTCAAAGTGCGCATTTCAGGCGCGCAGTCGCCGCCCATGCCATGGCTGGTGAGGATTCACGCCGGCCGAGCCAGCTTCTAAGAGACGACGTGATTTACAGGCCAGACTACAACATCAGGTGGTAGCCTCGGACCCGAGTGTCCTGGATAGTATGTGCATCATGTTATCTCGCCCGGTTTCTAGGCGGCAAGCTGTGGCATTGGTCGAGACGTACCTGCATGCTCTCGTTCTAGGAAGATAACCGAGAAAGACTGAATTGAAATCAAAGATTGTCCGTCTCAGCATCAGGTACAGTCAAGAATTGCCAAGGACTCGTCTTGGGAAGTTGGGAGAGTAGTTAACAGTCAAGGGGTGACGGCCAATTTCGAGCCCTGCTATAGGGTAAGAGTCATGCGTACTGAATTGCAGATAAATCAGCCAACGCCAAACAGGCGTTGAGAAAACAAACCTAAACAAACCTAAGGCGGGTTGGAGACTTGAAGTGATACCATAAACTAATGTCTTTGATAACAAAAATCGGGGAACAAAACACACAAATGCAGCCGAGTCTGTCCAGCCCGTGAGAGGGTTAGGCGACCAGTCCTTGCATCAAATGAGCTCGGCAAACTTGTGAAAATTAAAATACTACGCCACCCCTTGCACGTTAGAGCTGTGGGTGCAAGGGGTACGATCATCCGAAGGCTGGGAGTCCTTGGGCCAAGCAACTATTAAGCCATTACATTTAGCTAGCTATCTAGTTATGCAGAGCCGTGGTCTGACCTATATGGATTCCGTGTAAGGACCTGTCGTCTTCTATGCCGCTCATCCCTCATCTTCATCTTCATACCCTCTGGTGGAGACTCGTAAAACAGGTGACCACGATCAAAGGGCGCATCCAGCATCAAGCCCTGGAGCGTTTTTACGCGAGAGACAGCTACGTAGCTTAAACCAGTCTGAAAGTCCCGACAGGAGAGATCTGTCACGATGACATCTTCAGTGATGCTCTGCGACTTGTGAACCGTAATGGCGTAGCATACGATCAGGGGAAACTGCGTGCGAGTGCAGAGAGTGCTTCCGATGAGGAAGTCCCTGTCTACTGGGAGAATCGGGACAATCTTTCTGCCATCAGCGGTGGTCAGGAACACAGGTCCACTGTACTTGTCAAACTCCATCATGATAACACAGGGAGGGTCTTGGACTGGGTCAGCCCCCGGTGCCCAGCCGATATCGTAAACGGTACCGCGAGCGCCGTTGCAGAGACCAACTGGCTGCCAAAGGTTAGATGTCAGCATCAGACGGGCGCCAATGCATATAGGGATCTGCTTCGCAAGGTTGCCCGCCTTGTCATCAGGCGCCGCAGCCGCGCCAAGGCCGACATTCTTAGCCTTGACCTGAATGACTGGCCGGCCGAGGCGGTCGAGGTGGTAGTGGTTATATTCGTTCACCCTATCTTTCGTGGCGTATACTCGCAAGGCGTTGGCGAACCTGGCGACCTCCAGATCATCTAGCTTCGCCTGTACTCGACCGGAAAGGAGTTTCCAGGACTCGACTGACAGTTGGAGGAGCCGCAATTCCTCGAGAGCTGTGCGAAACGCCTTCTGATCGTCGCCCCGTTGCCGTTGGACAACCTTCAAGAAGACTGATTTATCGAAGCGTCTATATGCGTTCCTGCCTTTGATCTCCACTCCCTGCACCTCTTTATCGTAATAGAGCGGCTTCTGTAGCACGGGTGGAAGCTGGAAGAAGTCGCCAACCAGAAGGATGTTAAGACTACCAAAGAACTCCTCATTCCTACTCGGGAACGCCTCGCGCAGGCGGTCATCGATCCAAGAAAGCTGTCGCAGTCCCAGCATGCTCTTCTCATCGATGATCAGGTAGTTGATGTCCTTCAGCTTCTTCTGGAGCTGGGCCATGTCAGTGGGCGAGAGGGGCTTGAAGTCCTTGTTGATTGGAAGGTGTAACAGGGAGTGCAAAGTAGTGCCCGATATCTGATTTCCCGCGACGCCAGTGGGCGCGGCACGCCAAACAGGTGTCCCTCTCCCGGCAGCAGCGGCTTGGAGGTGCGCGGAGAGCAAATTAATGAGGTATGACTTCCCGGTACCACCTCCACCATCCACATGGAGCAGCAACTGAGAGGGTTCCTGATTCAGGAAGTGGTCCATCACGGTATCGTATACTAAGCGCTGATCCCGGTTTAGGGAATCTCGAGCTTCCAAGGGCTGATGATCCACATCAAGGTCAAGGCGGTTTGCCGCCTTGCGTTGCTTCCAGTAGTCGCCCTTGAGAATACCGTCATCAGTATACCGTCCAACGTGAGGGGTCCAATCATAATTGATGTCGATGTCTCGGCGGCCGAGCATGTCGATATCCTCTTCCTCCAGCGGGCGGTCGGGAAGCATGCGGGCGAGTTCATGCCAGTCTTCATCCACAATGGGCTCTTCATGGACCTCAAGCTCAAATTCGTCGTCCTCAGCCCTCAATTCATTTGTATCTGGCTCCCCATAATGATCGTCCGCATGGGTGTCACGGTGCTGCTCTCTGCAAAACCTGTACGCAGCCGCGAAGGAATCGAACCGCTGCCCGCCCACGGTGAGCAACTCCTCTGGAGAGCGATGCGGATGAGCCATCATCAATTTAACACGGCAGAAGTCACCAAACTGGGGAGATGCCTCCACGGACCTGTATCGAGGAAAGTAAGACAGGACTCTCTTCTTCGCGTTGGCAGCGAGTCTCCTCCACGTCTTGAGATTATACGATTGCAGGTACTCGAGGTAAGTTGCATCCTCGTGCTGGTCATTTCTCTCGAGATACCTCCTGTAGCTGCCGACGGTCTCGTTGACATCTTCATCCACGCGATACGAACGTGCATGTTGCTCCAAAGGACGGCAGTCGACAGAGACCACCATCCGCGTGCCTTCCTGCAGAGGAATGTTAAGGAGAAGATGGGAAATCTCCTGCGCCGAGTAATCTCTCTCGGCAATCAGCTTATTCATCAGGCGAGAGGAGAAGGATAATAGCGGCTGAAGGTGTGCCGTGTGCGGCAAAACCTGGTCTGCAAGCTTACAGTAAGGCTCAGTCTTCTTCTCAGATTTGCTGCAATACTTGGCAGCGTACGTAATAACCGCCTGTAGGCTGGTGCAAGGAGATATGTCGATATTGGCTAGCCAGCCTAGTATAATGGCGGGATTGAAGTGATTCATGAGGTTGTCATTCCGCGCCGCCTCGAAGACATAGTACGACTTGCCTTCCTTCCTGATCACTGCGGCCAGCTCCCGCAAGGCACGAGGAAAGTCAAAACGACACTCCCGCTCTGGATTGGCCGCATTGGCCGCCTCGATATCTGCAGCAGCGCCTTCCATATCCCTCGCCAGATCAACGGTTCTCTTCCTTACGCGTAAGCAGTATGTGGTATTGCATCTGTGGCGCTGGCAGCGGTTGACGATTTGTGAGAGACGCAGGAATGTCAGTTCTGTACTCAGTGGATCTACGCTCAGGGGGTTACCCTCACCCTGGGGCATAGTCCTAGTCGGCTCAGGATTAATGGCAGTGATGTGGAATCCCCACGTGCGTGCAAAAACATCACGAGCGGCTTCATCCACCATGTCGACTCTTGGGCAATTCTCCATCCAGTACAGGCCATGGTTGTGCGGACTGCCACGCCCTTGCCATTCATACCGATCCCAGTAATCCGTAATGTTGAACTTCTTGCTTAACACGATATCTCGAAAGAAACAGTATCGGCGGTAGAAATGGAAAGCAGCAATGTGAGGATTCTGACGCAAAAGTTGGCGCGAGAGACCCATCCTCTCGGACTCGGACGCAGCCAGCCATTCATCATATCGGGGCATGTGCTGGTAGAGACTCCGCCAGTGTAAATCTGCCGGGCTGAATGTGATGAATGCACCAGGACATCCAAGGTTGTAGGCATAGGCCTCGAGGTCCTGCCTCTTCCTGTTCCAGAAGGGGCGCGTGCCGCGAATAGGTACCGCATGTCTTGTGATTGAGTTGATTAGCACCTGCGCCTCAGGGTCCTCGCTGTGCTCCAGTGCCTGAACAAGCTGCTCCCGTGTGAGCGGTTCATGACTACCATCGTGTTGCTTCACGAAGAATTTGGACCGTGCACGGGCCTGTGACCGCATCAGAGTATTGAAGGCGACGAAGCGGAAGGTCGGGTGGCGTGCAAAACGCCCGTCATGCCAGCGCATCGCGTGCTCGATGTAGTCCTTGTAGTCGATTGACCGTAGCCGAGGCTCAACAAAGTCGGCTCTCCCGTCAGGAAAGAGGCAGGGAAAAGCTAAGGAGAGTAGGGCATGAGAGCGATTGAACTCATTAATGGGTGTGCGCCGTATATTCGGAAGCTGCAGCTCGTGCTGCACCTGCTCCTGGAAGCTTGTGGAAAGCCTTGGTTCAGCTTCTGGTTCTCCGGCAAGAATAGACCGCAGAGCATCGAGCTCCGTGTCCTTGGCCAAAAGGTCCGGCACCGCAGCCTCGTCCTCCAGGTCCGGTTCTGCCTCCTCATCTTCCTCGGGTCCAACTTCGGCAGCCTCCACCTGGCTCTGGGGGATGTCGTCCAGGACATTGCCATCTTGAGGCAATTGACTCAGCCGCTCTTCGTCGATGACGATGCATCGATAGCCAGGATGATGGCGCCGGAGGTAGTTAAGCCATATGGCAACTGGCTGGCGGCGTACACGGAACTGGCGGGTGAATTGCCGGCTAAGGTTTGCATGGGACGACGTATTGGAAGGACGGAGTAATACAGTGTTCAACTCCCGCGGCAAAAGCGGGAGTTGGTTGTACACCAAGCCAACCTCGCGGAGAAAGTGAACAACATGTCCCCGATATTTGTACTGCTGGCCCCGCACAAGCATAATATTCACGTGGACGTGAACACGGCCTATTAAAGACTCTTCAGTAGGTGTAAGCTGAGGCAATTGAGTCGGTACGGAGCCAAAATCCAACTGGTTGTCCACAGAGAAGAAGTACGGCTCTTCAGGGCCGCGTTTATCATCCTTTCGACAGCAACGCGCACAAATGCCATCAGAATCGATCTTCATCTGGAACCAACGCTCTTGACATCGACCACAAAATTGCATTTGGTCATTGTCCAGCTTTGTCCAGAACTCACGGAGGATTGCTTTATCACGACAGGTCAAGGCGCAAGCGTCCAGGTCCCCATTCCACACCGGATCTTGTGCGTGAAATACGGCCGATTCTTCAGGTGGAATCATCACTGGACTCCGGTACCGTCGTGGCGGCCCCGACGATCGAGTTTGCCTTTGAGATTTTTTTGGCCGCCCTCCTGTACCAGGGGCAGGACCACGGCGAGCACGGCGACGAGGCCCTGACTTTCTGGAAGGCTGCCGCGAGCAATAGCGAAGAGGGCTTTCGTCCAAGGCATTGCTATTATCGTTCCCGTCTTCGTCCCCTAGATCGGAATCAGACTCTACCCCTAGGTGTTCGAGGTACTTCCGTGGTCGAGCAGGTGAAAGCAGCAAGTTGAAATAGTCCTCGACGTCAACATCAGATTCAGAGAACTGTCCCCTGTCATCCGCTTCCTTGGTCATTCCATCCCCATCTGGGAGCTCATTTGCCTGTAGTCGATCTTGACTCCCAGCTACGTTCCGTGGTTAGCTTGAACAAACTGCCGGGACCACAGCACAAGGATACCTTCTCCAGGACCATCAGAACCTTCAAAGACGCCGAGTTGAGAGATTGTGGGAGTTAGTGACACAGCCTCCCCTGCACGGCGTCGTGAACGATGGTCGCGCCGAATAGTGGCCTGCTTGGCCCTGGCGCCGGCCTTGGAGGCATCATCTTGCGAGTCCTTCCCGCCCTTGTGGAACCTAACAGCCAGGTAAGAGTAGTCCACACCAGTCGTGCTGCTTCGGACAGTAGATGGATCAGAATGTGAGGCGACAGGATCGGTCGAGGGCGGCACAGGCGGTGAGGGAGCTAGAGCCCGGAAGAGCCGCGAGCTCGCTTGGGTTGGTGGGATCGGCGTCCCCAGCACTATCTGCGGCTGGCTGCCTGGCTCTCCGAACAAACTCCTAGCTGTATGTTGTTGCCGTAGCTTCTCTGGCGATGTAGGTTGGGTTCCAGATCTCTGGTTAGGAGGCGATAGGCCAGCGTCTCTGTCGGTTCTTTTCGGGGCAGATCTCTCAGCTGAGGTAGGACGGACAGCCAGCTTTCTCAATGCAAGGACGGCACCTTTGGACCTGGCACGCTTGATCAGGTTAGGGAGGCATATATAGTATATCAATGGTGTCAGTTACCTCGGAATTGCGGTGGTCCCGGCATTCCAGACAGGTTGTAGTTGGATTGGCAGATTTCCTCCTGCTAACGAAATTACTTGGTGATTTTGTTCGGTCGCAAGACGGGCAATGGACTGCCAATTCAGATCTAGGACTAATATTACCCCTAGAATCATAATCCATACCCAACCATGCGGTACATCTGTTTCAATAATGGAAGAAAGGCTGCTGGCCAAGCAAACGAACAGATCGCTGGGCAAATTTAGCGATTGTAAACGATTGTAAACGATTGTAAACGATTGTAAACAGAGAAGTAAACAAAGAAGCACCGACAGACGGTGGCTGTCCTTTACCCACTTTTCTAGAGCCACCAACCAATCCAGCCTTCTTTCGCGATTTCCCATACAAAATTTGGACCAATAGAAACTTATTTGTCAAGCCTGCACCAAACCCTCATTATTCGGAAAACTTATGGATTAATGTAGAGTCAGCCTTCGGCTGAACAACGGGCGAAAAACATCGTGGAAGAGGAAGAAGAAACTTGAAAGTTCAAAGAATCAAATACGAGCATAATCAACTTAGCAGTGGCTTGTTTTCCATTTTATTTTTGATCTTTCCCATTTATACGCCATCGCAGACCCCCCTCCTTCAATGCTGAATGCAAGACGTGAATTGCGTAGACGTGGACCCCGTTGCCCGGCCAGCCACACCGACGATCCTAGGCAAAAGTAAACAGTGGACCCAACGGCACTCGACGGGCCTATCTACGGTTTCTATTCTCTCCCATCTGCAGAGCTCCCCTGGCAGGTAGCATCATCATCTCCTGTATTCTTGTTGTGCATCCTTACGCCCAGCATCTGATTTAACGGACGGCGGAACACCAACACAATCGGTTTGCAACTTGGATGCCAACCATGGAAGCGCCTCCCAAACCATCGTCTCACAACCTCTTCGAGGTGTACCTGCGTCTTCGCCCGCCGCCGGTCGGTGCCGCGCAGACAGACCGCATCTTGAACGTCGAGGCGCCCGAGGACAAGGAAAAGTCGCATCCTTTGCACATCACGTTGAACCCGCCGACCGATCGGCGGCGGGCTATTGAAAAGTTTGCCTTCACCAGGGTGTTTGAGGACGATGCTTCCCAGCTGGATGTTTTCCACTGTACCGAGATTGCTTCTCTGGCCGAGGGTGTTTTGGCTCCCCAAGGCGGCGAAGGGACGGATGCTGTCGTTGCGACTCTTGGAGTGACGGGTTCAGGAAAGGTGAGTTTTCTCGTTCATGCAAGCCACGGAGCTCGTGCACTTCTAATGGAGGGCTGTTATAGACACACACGATTTTGGGATCCAAGTCCCAGCGCGGTCTGACCCAGCTTGCCCTCGATGTTCTTTTTCGATCCATTGGCCCGAATATGCTGGATTCGACATCGCTTCCTTCGGTCATCGAATCCCTCCAGGCGTGCGATCCGTCAGAGTCGGTTCTCTCGGCGGCATCGTGCTTTCTTGAATCTACTTTTGCCGATGCGTTGGGCCACTCACGAGGGCCTTCACGAGCGGCAACGCCTATGCTGGTACGACCATCCATGCCGCGCGTCTCTTTTGTCCGCTCTCCGAAATTGTCAAGCTGGGCGTATCCCAAGTGTGGCCTGGCAGTCCAGATCCCAGGGACGTACCCCGAATCAGCTACGTCAAGCCCGAAAAGTGTCAGGCTTGTCAGCGAGACGGAGCAGAACCGCAAGTTGAAGGAGCAGTAGGACAGCTTCATTCGCCAAAGCGGTCTGCTCACGCCCAACCAGGATGCTGATGTTGCTGCATCGCAAGCTTCGCTACCCAAGCGGGAGAGGAAGAGGCACTTCATGTCCCTGACTGCCACTGCGCGTGTGAAGAATGTTGCTAAACAGGGAGAAAAGGGAGACCACAGCGTCATGTCGCCTGGACCACGACGAAACCTTGCCCGACCGTCTGCGCTTCCCCAGACACCCGACATCAGCGGCATCAACATTTCGTGTGATTCGTCTGCCGAATACGCCATTGTCGTGTCCATGTACGAAGTCCACAACGACCGAATCTACGACCTCCTTACGCCTGCGTCCAAGTCCGCTGCCACGAAAGAGTTTCGCAGACGACCTCTGCTGTTCAAGTCGACAGAGCTATCTCCTGACCGAAAGGTCGTTGCCGGCCTGCGCAAGGTAGTCTGCGCCTCGTTCAAGGATGCCATCATGGTGCTCGAGGCTGGCCTTTTGGAGCGCCGGGTTGCTGGTACTGGCAGCAACAGCGTTTCCAGCCGAAGCCATGGCTTCTTCTGCTTCGAGGTCAAGAAGCGCACGAGAAGCAGAAGACCTGGACCTTGGGGCGGGAGCAAGCTTACGATTGTCGACTTGGCGGGCAGTGAGCGTGCTCGAGAGGCAAAGACTCAGGGTGCCACGTTGGTTGAAGCTGGTAAGATTAACGAGAGTCTGATGTATCTGGGGCAGTGTTTGCAGACGCAGAGTGAGCTGTCGTCGTCAACCAAGGTGAGTGTTTTTTAATCTGTTGAGGATTATATCCATGTGGCCATGCTAACTCTTCGTCAGCCCAATGTTGTTCCGTATCGCCAGTGCAAACTGACTGAATTGCTCTTCTCCAATTCATTCCCATCCTCGTCTTCCGCAGCGCATCCTCACGTCCCTCGTCGCAATCCCCAGAGAGGCGTCATGATTGTGACTGCCGATCCGAGGGGCGACTTTAACGCAACGTCTCAGATTCTCCGGTATAGCGCTCTGGCACGAGAGGTGACTGTTCCTCGCATCCCATCCATCACGGCTACGATTCTTGCTCAAGCGCCGCCGACTGGCAATCCGCGACCAGTCAGTCCCGTACAACACCACCCCCGACCCTTCGTGCCGCCCGGTTCATCGGCATCATATAGAAACCACACACCGCCCATGAATGTGGACGAGCGCGCAACCATGGAGATTGCCGCATTGGAAATTGCCAGAATGAGCGACGAAATCGACCAGCTCCGCGTAGAGGTCGACGAGCAGCTGGAAGCACGCATGACGGCTGAAGCGCACCTGTTGAGCATGGAAGACCGCATGCTCGACCTTGAAGCTGCTATTCGTGACGAGTGTGCCACAGAGTTTGAGCAGCGCCTCATGTTGGAGCTATCTCGCCTCAAGGCCTCCCTGGCGCTGGAGCAGGAGCGCAACGAAGAGCACTGGGATCGCAAGGTGGACATCCTCGAGCGTGGCTTGGAAAATACCCTCGACGCCGGTGAGTGCGACAAGGAGAATGTCCTCGTGGAAGACCTCACGCAAGAAGTAGAGCGTCTGCGGCGAGAAAACGCCATTCTGAAGCGTGAACTGGCCGGTCGAAGTCCCACCAAGCGCAAGCCCCTTGAGGAGAGGGATGATTTCTCACCCGCGTCCGCGACCACCTCCAAGGACGGCGTGGCTAATCTGGGCAAGAAGCTGGAACGAATGCGTGTGAGTAGGGATAGCTTGAGGGCCACGAGTGCGAATGCTGGCAATGGGAGCCCCAAGAAAATGCGGAAGCTGGCCAGCACGAAGCGCTGGGAAGAGGCGAGAGATGACTTTTAAATGTTTGACATGTCTGGCAAAAAAGCCGTTGGTGGCGATGAATACCCTTGTCTTGCTCTGTGTACAGGGACTGGTGTTGGGAATACCTTTTTTTCTTGTGGTCATTTGGTACCTATTTTGGTTCATTTGCTGTATTACCTTTGATATTTGATAGGGTATGGAATATTTTGTCAACTACTACCATAATCTGCAGCCGCCATGTACTCTGACTGGACTGCCAATTTGTATCCTGTCCAAGGCAGTTTCTTGCCAAAGCGGCGCCGCATGGTGCGGCTTTGGTACATAGTCCTTGACATTTATTCTAGAATGGAGGCGGCGTGGCAAGGCCCGAGCTACTATTTATAATGAATGTTGACATACGAGAGAGCGTGTGCGCACGTATGTGAACTGACGTAGTGGGAGATGTATGGTGTCTATATGCGGCGTATTAATTATTTAGCTATTTATAATCAAATTAAATGTTTCGTTTCGAGCTTTAATACATATTCATCTGGGTCGGCAACTACTGAGCTGTACCGGGGGTGTAAAACTCCCTGACCGCGTGACCTTTTTCGTCCCCTCCCATCTCGGCGGCGGCGGCGGCGGGCTGAGTCTGAACAGGCGCGGGAGCAGTCATCATGGGATGGACCTGCGTCATGGGCGGCTCACCCATGGGCACGAATTGCTGCTGCTGCTGCTGGCCCGGGGCGACGTACCATCCCTGGGGCGGAGGAGCCCAGTAGGGCGTCGAGGCGATGACGACGCTGCGCTTCCAGCGGTTGCGGGCGTGGGTGTCGGCGCAGGCGATGACGAAGAGGATGAATTCGACGGCGGCAAGAAGCAGCGCGAGGACCGTGGACCCCACGAACATGGGGTCCGAGTATCTCGGGCACGAGCCGTAGCTGTCCCTGCCGCTGCTGCTGCTGCTGCACGATTCGTAGTACCATGGCTGGGCGACGAAGACGGCGAGGAGGGCGCCGACAATGACGGCACCGAGCCAGAGGCACAGGCAGACGCCGACGTGGGCGCCCGGGTGGATGCCGGCCTTCCAGTTGCGCGAGCAGCGGACAATGAGCTCGACGAGGCTCCAGAGGAAAGCAACGGCGAACTTAAGAGCATGTTAGTAGTTGCCTTTGGAACGTGTGAGGACGACGACGACGTACTACGGGACCAACAGACACGGCGGGGAGGTAGTAGTCGAAGCTGTCGTAGTAGTAGCCATATCTGCTGCTGTAGGGCTTGTTCATGGCCTTTCCTAGGAGTGAAAAGGCGAAGCCCATGCCGATGATGGACACGATCATGACGAGGACGTGGAGAATATCCTTTGCTATTTTTCTCCTGTTGGACTGGGGCGGATGCTGGAACGGCTGGGGGACGGTCATGTATGTGACGGGCTGTTGGGGATTCGGCTGGTTCATCTGCGCCTGCTGCTGCTGCTGCTGCATCTGACGAAGCTGCTGGGGAGCAGTCTGGTCGTACGGGACAAAGTGCGATCCATAGGATTGCGGATAGAGACCGTAGGGTTGCTGGACGGCATTGGTACTCGGATGGATGAGGGGGGATGGCTCTCGAGGTTGAGTCGAGGGAGAAGTGGACGACTGGGCGGGCGACACCGTGTGTGGTTCAGTCTGGGAAGACTGCTCTGGAGCCATGGTTTGAATCGTGAAGCGAGCGTGGTGTTGTTGCGTTTGGAGATCAATTGATGCTTGACTGAACCGGGTGACGACTGGTCTTCAATCTTTGGACGTCGGCGTGGTCAGACAGCACTCGGGGGGTATCCAAGGCAGCAGAAGCGAGTGACTGTACACGAAGCAGCAAGAAACGAAGGACGGGATTCAACACCGAGGGGGATGAACCATGAATAAAATGTTGCACGATGATCAGGCAGATGCGGCGCCACAGTCACCAGCGTCCAAAGATGTCAACTGGCACTCCTCGCCACGAGCAATGGCTGGCAAAGGATTTTGCTTGTACTCCCTCGGCCATTTCTGCATCTGGCGCTGCGGCTGAACGGCATCTTGTTGTCCCTGGCCCTGAGCGCGCCTCAGCCTCAAATCATCGCCAACCAACTGGTCGTGCTCGACATGGTGCTCGACTTAAGCCTGTTGCTTAATTAGCTAAGACGTTTTGGAGGAGTCAGGGTCGTGGCCATTGGAGAGAATCCCTGGTTCTGAGCCACTTTTCCTCGAGTGGAGACATCTGGATACGAACGGAGTCAGAAACGGCGTCGATGTTAAAACTGTATGTATTGTCCCGTTATGTGGGATATAAAGTACAAGTTACACCGGTACATATTATAGGCGGTACGAGCTTTAATATATACCTTACCTATTAATTTAATTAAAGTAATTATAATTAGTTATAGAAATTAAATACCTCTCCTTAATATAATTATAAAGGCTTATTTACTAAAAGTTAATATATATATTTTATTATTCTTATTAAAACTTTATAAAAAAAAGAGTAATAATTAATAACTATTAACGTAATATTCTTTATTAATATTATTCTTTTAAGTAATAGTTTTCTTCTTCTCTTTCTTTTACCTTTAAGTTAATAAACTTAACTTACTTCTTTAACTTTAATTATAATAATACTTTTATTCTTAAATTTATTAGGTTTTTCTCTTTAAGAGTTTAATTAACCTTTATTATATTTTCTTATATAAGCTCTTATATCTTATAATATTAAATTTAAATATACTTAGTTTATTTATAAAATTTAACGTTATTAAAGATTATTATAACGTTATTATTATTAGTAAATAATTATAGTAGTATTTACTCTTTATATATCTTCTCTATTAAGCCTTTTAAATATATAACTTCTAATCTTATATTAAAAAGCCTAATATACTTAAATTTAATACTTAATATAGCTATTATACTTTATTTTTTACTCTTTTAATTAATAATAACATTAATTAATAAAAAGATATAATAGTTTATAAACCTTAAGTTACTTTTATCTTATACTTACTTAATATTAAAGTAATTTATAATCTATTAATTATTATTACTATTAAATTATAATAGTAAATTAAGTGTATATTTAATGTAATATAATACTTACTTTACTATAAATAAATGTTTTATTAATAAATTTATTATAAATCTATTAAGCTTTATTATTAAATAAATTAAATTAATATAAGTGTTAATTATTATAAATATTAGCGTTTTAAGAATATATTAAAAAAGCTACTTATTATTTTTATTATATTTCTTACTCTATTTATAAGGTTTTAATACTTTAAAGACGTTTATAAGTATATATTAAAGCTTTATATTATTTATCTTTAATTACTTAAGTAATCCTTTTAAGTATAATTATTATAATAATAAGAGAGTTCTCTTCTTATAATCTCTTATTATAATTATACTTAAAAAGAATATTATTACACTTAAATTAATTATCTTAAACCTATTTAATAACTTACCCTTTACTTTTATAATAGCTTTTTAATTTAAGCTAAAAAATAATAGGTTATTTACGTAAATATTAATAATAATATTATTCTTAATAAATATAATCTTATTATATTTAAATTATTTAAACCTATAAAAAATTAATTTAATAAAGAGTATCTTAAATTATACTTTAAAGGCTTATTTTAAGCTATATAATACTTTCTTTAACTATTAAATCTTATTAGATTTCTTAAAGTTATTTAAAAGTTTAACGTAAATTATTTTATTTATATAATTATATAAAAAGGCTATCTTTACGTTTATTTATTTAATCTTTTAGTTTAAGAGTATAATTAAGGTAAATAATAAATAATAAGTCTTTTATTAAACCATTAAGGTAAAGATCTATTATAATTAATATTATACTCTTATTTAAAGCCTTAAATTATATATTAAGCCTTATAGTATTTAATCTTATTAATTAAATTTAACTTAACTTTAAATACTTATTTATTAATTAATACGTATATATTATTTATTTTATTTACCTTATTATAGGTTTTATTTTCTTTTAAGATATTAACTTTATTTATAATAATTATCTTTTATTTTAATTAATTAATTAACTATAAGGCCTTTACGTAAGTCTTAGGCTTCTTATTCTTTATTACTTTATTTAATATTATAAGATATACTTGTAACGGTGGCTTAGGTTCTAAGGCATAGTAGGTCTGTTTCTTAGGACCTAAGCCACCGTTACATTTTGATTAATCCTGTTCAGTAAGTTACCTTGAAACTTTAAGCAGTAACGACTTCCAAGATGTCTACTTTAAGCGGAAAGACTACTAGCCCTAGGGAGATAATAAAGTACCTTTATAATAAGATTACTAAGCTCGAGAAGCAGAATTAATAGCTTCTTAACTAATAGAATAATCTCTACGAGAAACTTAAGGTATAAGAAGAGAAACTTATAGCAGTTTAAAATCTTACACTTGTATTCTCTATTAATAATAATAATATGCTAAAATTCCTTAAGCCTAAATTATACGATAATTATAAGGGTAATATAAGAAACTTTCTCATATAAGCTTAAGCTTACCTATAAGTTAACGAAAAAATCTACATAATACCTAAGTTATAGATTCTTTATATTAGTAACCTCTTAACTAGGAAAGTAATAGAATAATAGAAGCTAACCCTTCGCGTATATCTTAAGTATAGCGTTAAAGCTAAAGTGGAAGTTATCTATATCTTCTTTAATTATAAAACCTTTAAAAAATAACTTCTTATTATATTTAAAAATCCTAATAAGTATAAGAAAGCTACATAATAACTTACTTAACTTAAGCAAACCGGATCTATAGCTTATTACGCTAGGGAGTTTAAACGTATCGTAGTAAAACTTAACTAGAATACTAAACCTAAAATAGAAGTCTTTTATTAAGGACTTAAAGAAGAAGTAAAGAATAATATTTATTAAGAAGATTATTCTAAGTTATTTAATAACTTCGTTAAAATAGTTATTAAGGTAAACAATTATTTATACGAGTAATATCACGAAAAAAGTTATAGGAAATTCAAATTATATGCTAGATTTAATAAACCTAATAGTAGTAAGCTACGCTAAACATTAATAGTATACGAGTACTATGCTAGACCTATAGAACTTAACGTTACGAATAAGGAAAAGGGAAAGACTTATTATAATTATAGTAAAACTAAATACTTTATAAATAAATGTAAAGCCCTAAAAAAGCTATAAAAGCTAATTCCTAAAGGCAGGAAGCTCTATACCGTAAACTAAAAAGACTTACCTACGCGAAATCTTAGTATAATAAGTAATAAAGGAAACTACACGTTAATAAATAATATTAGTTTAGATAAAAATTAGGAATTTAAAATCTAACTAGTACCTAATAACTTTTAGGAATATTAAATACCCTTATTAAAAAGTAAACCTTTATTAGAATGGATCTAAGAAGAAGAGAATTATTTAATTAAGAAAGATAAACCTAAAATTAAATATAAACTACTTAATTAAACCTTCTATTATAATAATAATTACTATATGCACCTTAATAGTAAGTAAAATAACGAATAGTTTCTATAAGAATAAAAGGGAAGAAGAATAACCCTTATAATACAATTAAAATTACGATAAACTAATTTAAAGATATTAAACGAGAAGTTATATTATACTAAGAATAACGTATATATTACCTAAGCTATAACCCTATAATGTAAGGAGAAAGGGAACTGTATAACTATAAGTAACTCGCTTAGCTTAAGTTTAATTAATATAAATAGTAAATTAAGCGATTACTAAGAAAGCTTTAATAATACGTTAAAAGATAACCGCTAATAATAGCGCCTAGAATAACGCGCTAAAGAACGATATAAGGATAGGATTAATAAATTAGGAAATAATAGCCGTTATTATAATTAAAACCGATTTCTTAACGGAGATCTAATAGGTCTTTATATACTATAAATATTAATAGTATAATATACCTTATAATTAATATAACTATAATAGGACGAAAGATTCAGGTAATAATTAATAGCGGAGTATAAGAAAATTTTATCTCGCTAAATCTCGTTAATAAATTATAATTACCTTAAATACTTAAAGATAAGCCCTATTAACTTATAACTATAAAAGAAACTGCGGTAAAGTATAGCTAAGAAGTAGTTAATATAAAAGTTACGTAGCTTTTAGTTAATATATAAGGTATAAAACACTAAGTTACACTAAATATTATAGTAATCTTAAAACACGATATTATATTAGGAATACCCTAGTTACAAGCAAGTAATCTACGAGTTAATTAAAGAACCAGCTAACTTTAATAGAATTTACTAAGATACGGTTATAAAGCTAAAAGCAGCCTATAAAGGGTACCTTATTTAAACTATAATAGGCCTCTAGGAATATATGTAATTACTAGAGAGCTAAAAGCTAAGATAACGGAGATTCCTAAGAAATACTTATAGTATAATAAGCTATTTAATAAAGAGCTAGAAATAAGACTACTAGAGCATTTACACTAAGACTATAAGATTAGACTTTAACCTAGTATTAAACTAACGTTTAATAAAATTTATCCTTAAAACCCTAAGTAAGATAAGGCGCTTAAGGAGTATTTAAAGGATATACTATAAAAGGGATATATACGACTATTAAAGTCCCTAATAGGATACCTAATTCTATAGGTATTAAAGAAGAATAAGAAACTATAATTATATATTAATTACTAACACTTAAATAAGATTATAATTAAGAATTAATACCCGTTACCACTTATAACGGAAATTAAAGATAAAGTTAGAAGAGCTAAATAGTTTACTATACTTAACTTAAAAGGAGCCTATAACCTTATACGAATAAAAGAAGGCTACAAGTAAATAATAGTATTTTAAACTAGTAAAGGATACTATAAATATTTAGTAATGCCTTTTAGGCTTACTAACGCACTAGTAACCTTTTAAAGAATAATTAATATAATCTTATAAAAACAACTAGAAGTATTTATAATTATATACCTTAATAATATTCTCATTTATTTAAATACCCTTAAGGAATACTAATAACATATATATAAGGTACTATAAACTCTATAAAATAATAAACTCTTAGTTAAAGCCTTAAAATGCTAGTTCCACTAGAACACTATACACTTTCTAGGGTATATGCTTATATACGAAGAAATACAAATAAGCCTAAATAAGATTAAAACTATTAAGAAATAGCCTATATTAAAGAATCTAAAAGAAGTTAAAGGATTCATAGTATTCGTAAACTTTTACCGTAAGTTTTTAAGCGAATATAAAGACATTTTATAACCTCTTATAAACTTAATAAAGAAAGAAGTTAGCTTTTAATAGAATAAACTAAAAGCTATAGCATTTTAAAAAATAAAAGATTTAGTTACGTTAAAACCTATATTAAAAGCACTTAATTAGAATAAACCTTATAAGCTTAAAATAAACGCCTTAAACTTTATACTAGGCGAATAGCTTAAATAATAAGATAATTAAGGAAGACTATACCTAGTTATATTCTTCTTAAAGAAACTCTACGAACCTAAACTTAATTATAGGATTTATAATAAAGAACTTATAGCTATTATTAAGTGCTTTAAAGAATAAAAACACTATCTTATAAGAGTAAAGCATTAAATTAAGGTCTATACTAACTATAAGAATCTCACATTATTCTTAACTATAAAGAATCTAAATAAACGATAGATTAAATAGTATAAAACCCTTATAAATTATAACTTTAAGATTATATACTATAAAGAATCTAAAAACAAAAGAGTAAACGCACTTAACTAAAAAGAGAATTTAAAATTAAATAAGCAAGTGAGTAATACACCCTTACTACACGCTACTAAGAATAGAAACCTTATACTAGGCACCTAAGAGATTAATATAACCTAGTAAGTTAAGCTAAATAAAATATAAATATAATAGATCGTATTATATATTAAGAATAATAGCTACCTAAATAATTAGGAAACGAAAACGTATCTATTTAAGAAAGGTAAGACCTTCTTATATAATAAATAGTAGTATATTTCTAATATACTTTAAGAATAGCTTATTAAAGAAATATACGAGCACCTATTACACGAATATTAGGGTGTAGGGAAAACGATTAGCAGGCTAAGAAGATCGTATAACTTTCTAGAAAGCAGAAAAATAGTATAAGAAGTTATTAAGAAATATAACACGTATAATAAAGCAAAATTAGCGCGATACGTATTATACGAAGAATTACAACTAATATTACTACCTAAAAGAGTATAGTAAACTATTATAATAGACTTTATTATTAAACTACTAAAGTTAAAAGAACCTATAATAAAAGTAACTTATAATAGTATCCTAGTTATTATAGATAAACTTATAAAATACGCCTACTATATTCTATATAAGGAATTAAGTAATACTAAGGACTTAGCGCATATATTCTTTAAAACAGTTATTATATAATATAGATTACTAATAAAGCTTATATTAAATCGTAATAAATTATTTACCTTAAACTTTTAAAAATGCCTTATAGAAACTATAAAGATTAAATAAAGCTTATTAATAGCATTCCACCTATAATTAAATAAATAAACAAAAATCTTAAACTAAATACTTGAATAATATTTGTAAAGCTATATTAACTACTAATAAAATAATTGGGTAGAATAGCTACCACTAGTATAATAGGCTTATAATAGCTTCGAAATTAATAATATAAAGATATTACTATTTAAGGTAAATTACGGATTTAACCCTATTATTAAGATACATGTAACACAAAATGTAAACGCGCTAGCAGCTATAATGCATGTAATAATTATAATAGAAATATAGAAACACTTATAATAGAAATAAATATTTTTATAAAACTAAATAAAATACTACGCGAATAAAAAGAGATTACTAGCGCTAATCCTAGAGGAGAGATATAAAGTATACCTTATTCATAAAAATATTAAAACTAAGCGACCTAGTAATAAACTTAACTAAAAGAAGATTAGACTATTTCTTATTAAATGAAAAATCTTAAATACTAACTATAAACTATTATTACTAAATAAAATAAGAATCTATCCTATATTTCATATATTACTACTAGAGAAAGCATTAGATAAATCTATAATTACTATAAATATTATAATAAAAGATACTAACGAATATAAAGTTAAACGAATACTTAAAGCACGGGGAGATATAAAGAATTATTATTATCTTATTAAATAAAAGGGATATTTAAACTCTAAAAACACTTAAAAACCAGCTAAAAATCTTACGAATTACTTAATATTACTTAAATAGTTTTATTTCTAAGAAACGTATCCTAATTAATCTCCTAAGCACTATTTAATAACTTAATACTAAATTTAATATTTAAGAAATAAACTAAAATAGGATTTAGATTCTTAAAAGGAGTAAGAAGAACCCCTATAATCTTTTAAAGCTATTTTTCTTTCTTACGTTTTACACGTTTTAACTCTTTAACGTTATTAATACCACGCGTAACCGCACGTATTATTTTCTTAAACTATAATTTCTTTTATTTTTATAAACGTAAGACCTTTTAATTCTTAGCTAAGGCACGCTTCTTAGCTTCTTTAAGCTCCCTCTTAAGCTTATAATATTAATTTATAATGCTATAAAGCTATTAAGGGGTTACCCCTATAATATTATAATTCCCTTACTTATCTACTATACACTTTATATAATAACTTAAATTAGAAATAAAGGCTTTACATTAAGAAAGTCCTATATAAGCGTAGTAAGCGTAAGCCTTTATAAAGGATAAAGATAAATTATTAATTATCGTAGAAAAAAGGTTATCCTAGCGAAGGGAAGAAGTAAACGAAGCTTTAAACCACTATTTTAAGACATAATTAATTAATATAATAGCATATAATAATAAAAGGAAGAAAACACACAACACTTAAGCTAACCTATTTTAATAGCCTTAAGAATAAGACTAATAAAGAAGAGGCATAATATTACAAACAATACTATATAAGACACGAGACGAGACTATACTAGCTAGAACAAGCATAACCTATAGGCATAAGAAGAAGGTAAGGGCACGTAACTAGCTACGTAACCTAAGAGGCGATTAAAGAGGTTAATATTTAAACATATTAACTAGAAAGAATTAAACCGACTAAACCTTAAGCTAATCGATTAAGGTTTAAAGGGATTAATAGTTAAGCTAATTAATCTAGGACTATAATAAAGAGATAAACGAATACTTAAGAAGGAAGTATTCCTATAGTTAAATAGTCTAGTTCTCTATTAATTAATCTAAGTAATAGTTTTACTATTAAGAGTTATACTCTTAATAGCCTTATTATAATACTACTTAAAAGCTACTTCATAGCATTTAACCTAACTTACTTTCTAAGAAACAGACCTACTATACCTTAGAACCTAAGCCACCGTTACAATACTATTAAAAGAGGCATAATATTCTTTAATATTAAGAGAAGTTCTTAAAGTTTATTTATAAAGGTAAACTCTTATAATAGAGTTTTTAAATAAGACGTTTAACTTAATACTTTTCGTTTTTATATTAATAGATTAATTATATAATATACTATTAGGTTTTTTAAGAGCTTATTAATTAGTTTATTAGCGTAAATAATTAATTAAATTCTCTCTTAAACTTCTTACACTTAATAGCTAAGCTAATTTCCCTTTTAAGTCCCCTTCTTAAATTAATTAATAAGAGCTTTTATAATTAACTTTACCTTAAAATTAATTAAAGAGTATTATTATAACTATTTAATTAAGAGAATCTCTTTTATATAAGGTAATATAAGTAAGTTTATACTTTATTAAAAGAGTTTAAATTTAACCTTTAGGTTAATTTACGTTTACTTATTAAAGGTAACCTTCTTAGCTTATTTAATTAATTTAATAATTAAATTTTATAATTAATAAATATTATTAGCTTTATATTCTATAAGAAAGTATAAATATATTTAATTATTAAGCTTCTTTAAGAACTTAACCTTTAATATTAGCTTATATACTTTATAGTTTAGTTATTAAAGGTATAGTATATATAGTTTAATATTAGTTTAAGCTTTATAAGGTATTATATTACTTATTATACTATATAATAATCTTTTTTAAGTATAAATAATTACTTATAGTATTTTCTCTTAAAGCTTCTTAAATAATTTATTATTATAAAATATAGCTTTAACTTAATTTTATATTATTTAATAAGTTTACTTTATAAGATTTTAATTTAATTAATATAATAAGATTTACTTAAGTATAATTCTCTTATACTTAAAGAAGTTTAAAAGAATTATATTCTTAAATTTACTATTATTATTTAACTTATATTATTAAATTATTTTATACGTTTATACTTTTATTATTATTACGTTTACTTAAATGTATATAATAGCTTATAACTTCTTTTATAATAGGTAAACTTATAGCTTTTTAATAAGGTTATTAATTATTAATAAATAATAGGTTTCTCTTACTAGAGTTAATAGGCTAATAAAACCTTTAAGATTAGCTATTTATCTTTAACTTTAATTAAGTGCTTTATAAGTTACGCTTTAAGTATTCTTAGCTTTACCTTTACCTATAATATAAGCTTTATAAGGCCTTATACTCTTATTTATTACTTAAATACTTAAATCTATTATTAACTTAATATAATTTACGTAATTAAGGTAGCTTATTTTAAGGTATAATACCTATAAAGAGATAAACTATAAGGTATTATTTATAAAAAAGGCTATTAGGTTATTAATAACTTTAAGGGTATTTTAATGCTTTATAATTTACGTATATAAGTAATCTAAGTAATTAAATTATTTATACGTTATATCTTAAATAATAAGATATTTCTTATTATATATTACGCGCTTTTTATAATAGTTTTATATGTATTTAAAGCGTGGCTTTTTAATAAACGCTTTTAAAGCTAATAAATTTACTAGTAATATTAAAATATATAACACTTATTAAAGCTTAATAAGCTTAATATTATTAACCCTTTAAACTATTAAAGAAATTATACTATTATTAAGTGCTTAGGTATTATTACTTACTTTATTTATAAGAATTAATTTATTAAATACCTTATAATTATTAAATATATATTAATTATAATAAACGTAATACTTTATAGCATTATTAAATATTTAATTAAAGCTTTTTACGTTTACTTTATAACCTTTAATTATTATATTAATAATCTTATTCTTATTAATTATTATTATAAAGAAGTTACTTAAGTCTTATAATTATACTAGAAATACTTTTATATTTTAAGGTATATTAGCGTTTATATTATATATTACTAGGCGTTTATTTATAGTATTCTTATTAACGTATTATTTATTTTAAACTATACACTTATTATTATTATAATTACTTAAGATATTTAATTATTTATATATATTATAAACCTTTTAAAAGAGCTCTTAATAGTTATTAAGCTTTAAGGCCTTTATTCGCTTTTATAGGGGCTAGTTTAACCTTATTATATCTCTTTTATACTTACTATTAGTACTATTATTAGTATAATAGGTAAAGAGATTAATAAAGCTTTTATTACTTTAATTAATAAGCTTCTTTTTTATCTTTAAGCGTTAATACTTATCTTAAGCGAGGTTTATTAGTAAGTTTAAGGTAATATTTATATTATTATTAATACTAATTATCTAGTATTATTAATAGACTTATAAATAAAAAATACTAAAGGTATTCTTTAAGTTAATAAGAAACTATAATTAATAAAGTTTTTTGGTATTATTTAATTTAATTATATACGTTTAAGTTTATATAGCTTTTTCTTAAATACTTAAGTAAATTCTTATACGTTATTATATTTTTATAGGGTATTAATAATAAGTTTAATAAAAACTTTATTAAGAATATTAACTTCACGTTATTAATTAAGTTTTTATAGTATTAAGTAAGCCTTATATACGTTTATTTTAGCTTTAATCTTTTCTATTATATAGGTAAAGTATAATTTATAAATACCTATAAGTAAATTATAATTATATTATTCTTAAAATATAAGTTATTATACGTGCTTATTTTAGATTTTATTTAAATAAAGCTTTATTAAAAAAGTAAATTATAAGAGTTCTTAAAGAATAAGCGTAATAAATTTAATTATAATAATATTCTTTAATACTTTATTTTACTTAACTTAATTAATAAAGTTCTTAAGTTTAAGTATAATTAAGTAATTACTATTATTATTAATAGCTTTAATTATTAAGCTTTATACGTTAAAGTTATTAATATTAACTTTAGGTTCTTTATTTAATATTAATTTAAGAAGTATAATATTATTATATTATTAAGAAGCTATTATACGTAATATATTATTAAAGTATTAACTTAATAGTTTTAATATATATTAGTATTTTAAGGGAATAAAAACTAATAATAACTTAAAGGCTTAAAGGTTATTAAATTATTTAATATAATTAAGTTCTTAGTTTATTTAAGTGTTTAAAAGATATTAAATGTTTTAAGTAATTATATATACTTATAAGATATAAGTCTTACTTTTAATCTCTTTTAAACTAAAAGAGGGAATATCTTAATATATTACTTAAAGCTTACTTTTAAAGATAAGGTATCTATTAATAAAGGTATCTTATTAGTCTCACGTATAAGTTATAGGTAAAAATTCTAATTTAAAATTAATACTTATTAAAGAAATATCTTTAAAGGCTTAAATATATTAATTTAGCTTTAACTTTTACCTAAAAGGTATTATTAAGCGAGAATTACGCTTAAGATATTACTTCTTTTAATTATATTAAAAGGCGTTTAATAATATTAATAATTACTTATATTAATACTCCCTTTACGTATAACTTACTTAAGTTTAAAGTTAATATTAATTATTAAAATATTAATAAGCTTATTATACTTTTTATTTAAAATAAATAATAGGTTACTTACCTATTAATTTAAATTCTTAAAGTTATATTAAGTTTTTATAATAATAATAATAGTATTAATAATAATAAATTTAACGTTATTTTAATTTAAGATTTATAATTACCTTACCTTAAACTTACTCTTACTTATAATAAATAATAATAGATTTAATAAAGTAATATTTATTATATAATAAATGTATTTAATATAAAAGAAAGAGAATTATATTTAAAGAAGAAGGTTTAATCTTTAAAATACCTATTAAAAGAGCTTTTTATAGACTTAAAAGAAGTTTAAAGTAATAATAAAGGCTTTAAAGCTATTAAGCTTATAACCTATTAAAATTATATATATTATCCTATTATATAGAATATAAAGTATAAGTTACACTAGTACATATTATAGGCGGTACAAGCCCTAATATACACCCCACCTACTAATCCAGCCAAAGTGACTGTAATTGGTTGTGGAAATCGAACAGTCGACCCGGTCAGCCGTCCTAGACTCTTCTGGGCTGCCAAGCTCGGAGGGTGGGGGAGGTTCGTTTTTTTTTTCCTTGTTGATTTTTTATTTTTGTCTTCGACCCCTAGTGATCCATCATTTCGTATCTTTAGATGGATTGCTTGACGACGGGGGGGCAAGAGTGAATAAAGACAGCTTTTGGAAAGCTCCATGTCTCGCAGCCCGCAGCCGGTCTGGCAATGCTCGAGTCGAGGCAGTCAGCTCACAACCATCGTCTCTAACAGCACAAAGCCTGGCTTCTCGCCAGCACATACATACATGATAGTGGACTCGAGAAATACTTCACTCCATTTCTTTGATTAATGAACGTCGCCACTATGCTCATGTCCTTCGGCATAGCTCTGTATGGCGCACAAGAGTCAAGACACCCCCGGGTAGACCGTTCTCGTCGTAAACTCAGACAGCTGCTTCTCAACGACAATCGCGTCCTATGTCCACGGTAGACCTTGCCGGTGAATATTCGTCCACGGAGCAAAGGTGAGTTGTGTAGTAGTAGCAGAAATGTCTCTCTGAATGGTCTGGCGGCCTTGTTCTGGAGTCTGTCGCAGTAGTAGCTGCCGACTACTCCTGGTTTGTCTACCGTTGCGCAATTGTATGTACTTATATTGCTTGCTGTGTTTTCTGGCAGTATACGCTGACTAGTATTGTGAGATCTGAGTCAAGTTACAATCGTGGTCGAAGAATGAAGAATTTGCCGCATTATGTAGTCTGGGACAAAAGAAGACGGAAGAGCGACATTGTCAAGATGGTTCAATGACAGACTTCCATATCAGTCCACGAGCCCAAGCTCTAAAAAAAAAAGCTTAGCCGCGCCTTCTGACGACTTTTGCATTTGAAACAATTTCTGGTTGTCCAAGTCTAACAGTATGATGCAGCCAAGCTCAGGCGGTCCTCATCGTCCTCTTCGGTGGACCTTGAACAGCACATGAATAATACATATTGCACAATTAGTCCGTATTACACGTACTATCGAACATAAACGTGCAAATGGTCACGGAGTGTGTATCGTTGCGCGTCATCCTCGTGGTTACCACATCAACAGTTTATGTGACATTGGAGCCCGCTTATGGGCCGGATCAGAGATGAGCAACACGGGAGGGGCTACGGTGCTGATCTAGGTTTTCTGAGCGCTTACTTGTTGCCAAGTTCAATCTAATCCGAGCCCAATGAAGCCGTGAATACCGCCTGTGTATCTAACACACCATTCGGAGTACCCTCGGTGCGACTGGACAAAAAGATGGATGCCCTGAGGCACGAGCTGCGGGAAGCGTGTGTCAGCCTACACGCCACAGTCACCCAATACCTTGTGTCTCAAGGGTTTGGTGATGCAATCGTCAATCATTTCAGCCAGGTAATACACCCAACATCGCACGTAATGAAAGGGCTCATGTTTCTCACCAACACACCCGTCCTCCGTAGTGCTTTTCTGCCAACGTCGGAACCGGCAAGCTCCATCGTGGACTGGCCACTCTGTACATCGGCAAGCAGCTTGCAAAAAATGAAGTGAGCGACGAACAATCGAAGCAGCTCTGTGTTCTCGCATGGCTGGTAGAAATGCTCGGGGCGCACTACCTGATCCTGGACGACATCATGGACGACTCGACGACCCGGCGTGGCGAGCCCTGCTGGCACCGGCAGCCGCAGATAGGATTAATGGCCATCAACGACGCGTGCATACTGAAATCCACCATCTTCATCCTCCTCAAGACCTTCTTCCGCCAGCACCCGGCGTACATCAACATGGTCGACCTCTTCGTCGGCAATGGCCTTCACACCGAGCTGGGTCAACTGTGCGATCTCGCCGCCGCCAAGGAGCCCGACATTGAAAAGTTCACCATGGAGCAGTACTGGGCCATCGTCAAGGACAAGTCGTCGTACAGCATTTCCGGCCCCGTTACATTGGCCTTGGAGTATTGGCAGCTCGCCACGCCCAAGAATCTGCAGCAGACGCGCGACTTTTCCGTGGCGCTGGGCGAGTATTTCCAGGTAAACGACGACTACGTCGACGTCTTTGGGGATTATGCCGTTACGGGGAAACACGGGACGGATATCCAAGACAACAAGTGTACTTGGTTCATCATTGAAGCCTTGTCACGAGCAAACAATGAGCAGCGACAGCGTCTGCTGCAAGGATACGGGAAGAAGGACGCGTCTCGGGTTGACGAGGTGAAGCGAACATTTGCCGAGCTGGAGCTGCAGCAGGCATTCAGGAGCTATGAGGAGCAGCAACGGGCCAAGATAGAGGGCATCATTGCAGCCGTGGACGAGAGCGAAGGGCTTAAGCGTGATATATTCCACGCCTTGTTTAATGGGTTCCGAAAGGGCCGGCAGTTTTGAGAAAATTTATGCAAAAACAACGGACATATCTATTGTGAATTACGCACAGTTTTGAGCCACCTGCCCATTGGAATGGCGAAAATATTTTAACTTTTTTCCAAGACATGAAACATGTAACGAGTTTGGAGGGAAATTCACTCACGAAAAAAAAAAAGAATACAAAAGTAAGCCGACTACATCTCAATCATATATTATATAGGAAAAGCCCGATGCGGGGGTCGAACCCGCAACCTTGAGATTTCGTGTACTCATAAGAGTCTCACGCTCTACCGATTGAGCTAACCGGGCGTCTTTACGACAACTTGCTTCCGGGCCTAAGAGTTTCCAATTATATTACTATTCCTAAACTTACGCAGAGTGGTTGCGTCGGACGTGGATTCTGGGAAGCTATTGCTGTATTTGCACGTACCCTGTACCGACATTCGGTGTGATTGTGATGTCGTAACTAAGGCGGCAACGAAGACGACTGGTGCGCTTATAGCTAGACTGAACAGATTGTGTGATAGGGGTGATTTTGTCCGTAAAAGTGCTGTTTCACCTCTTTACGTGGACGAACTTTTGCGCCGTTGTGTATCTGTCGACTGATTTAGGTTCGAAACTTCCTCTGCTGGCCTTGTCCGGCAACTGAATGCAGGAGTTTACCAACACAACGAGACGCTTCAAGACATGCGTCTTGTCCTAAAAGCTCCCGAGCAGCGCATCGTACACCATCCCGACTCAGCACTCGATGGTGGACGGTCAGTGGATGATCTACATAGGATGCGACGTGGCATAGGTTGCCACCAACAGGTGCGGTTGCCGGATGGGTTGGGTCAACTAGTAAGCGAGTGCAGCAGTCAGTCATTCGTTCATGAGTTCGAATCCTAGAAGGCCGCGCCTCTTCGATGAGTTTTTATATTGCAATTCTTTTGTTTCCCCAACCTATTGCTGCCGTAGTTTGGCCTGTGGCTTCCAATGATCTGGATCGGTCAAAGATTCTTGCGATTTTTATGTGCTAGTGCCAGCATTGCATGGTACTTTTTCCAAGCGTTGTACAGAATCTGCCCGGCCCTCCTTATTCCCTCTGAATCACCACCAGTAAGCCCATGATACCCAGCATGACCGTCTTCAACCAAGGATGTTCTGACAACAAGATTGTGACGTATCCGACAAATGGAAAGTATGCGACTACGCTGCCGATGATGTCCTTGCGCTCGAGATAGTCCTGACCCCGAGCGTAGAGATCTGTGTCGTCGGCATTATTGTTGTCTCCTTTTGTGAGAAGCTTTGCCTTGTCTCTGCACAATTGTTGGTTAGCACATGCCTTCCCTCTGACCACTGCGCTAGAGGCAAACCTACCCAGTTCCGAATTTGCGTACTACTCTGTGGACAATGGGAATATCTTTGCCCTTCACATTGTACACGACAATCTCGCCCACCGCCGTCTCTTGCCACACGTTTCGATTCCATAACAGGAGGAGGTCACCACGTTGAAAAGCAGGTTCCATGGAGCCCGAGAGGACCACGACGATCGGGGAAGGGGAGTCGGTAGCTACTGAAAGACCTTTCCACATCTACCATTTGGTCAGTCAATTGTCAATTATCCATGCAAAGCTCGGTTATGCCGGAAACTTGGTCATGGCAGGAATTGGACGCTTTGCCGCGTGACCTAGACGTACCATGAAAGCGGTTGAAAGTATCAAGGCAAAGTTCATAAGCTGCGCAGCAGCTTGCCGCGGGTTCTGGAGACCTGACAACATCTTGAACAAACAATGTGGATATACTGAAGGGAGAACTCGGGCAGTCTTCCCAAGTTGTCGACGAAACCTAGGGTCGTAGCAGCGATGCAGCTGCGCCAAATGCTCGGTTGAACCTCTGGGAATGCGATGCGTGACAGGCTGGCGTCTTTGGAACTGGACATCAGGACATGGTGGCCCTGCTCAGGAACAGACCGTGCACGGACCACTGATGCATCGTGCTGACAGCCAGCTTCAGCCTCCGCTGTGGGCTCAATTGGTGCACCAGCCACAAATTCAGCCACACTTTGGGGAGTCGCGGGTTCAGCACTCACCACCTCGATCTGGAGATGAATTTGTGATGTCATGGAGAGTCTGGAAGGAGGGGATCGTTGTATCGGCCATCATGATCGGCATATGTGGTGTCAGCTACCCGGATATTTAAGGGGCGGAAATGCTCAATCTTTCACCAAAGATTTTGCGCGAATGATTGACTGATCCCTTCTGCCAGGCTGTCAGGAAGCTCACCCAGAGGGAACTTGACTCATTTCTAATCAAGACTAAGGCAACACTTGACGCGACTTTGACCACAATGGCTGAAGACACTCCCCAACAGCCTAGCCTTGTCCAAGGCCATGTCAAGTATGTCAAGGGAGTTGCGGAGGTATGCATGGGACAGCAGAGCCATCCTCCCCCTCGCAGACCACTGACAGGATTCGCAGGCTGCTGTGGGGGACATGACTGGATCGCACCCCTGGAAGTCGTCAGGCGAGCAAGACAAGGCAGCGGGCATGTCGGCAATGAAAGAAGCAGGAGAGAAGAGAGATGCTTCCCAAGGATATGGAAAGCCCGAGGAACTGGTTGGCAAACTAACGGGCTGCGAGGGTATGGAGAAGGAAGGGAGCAAGAGCAGCAGCAGCAGGAAGGACTGAGCGGTCAATGGAGTGAGATTTTACGACGACCGGTCTAACCGAGCCTGTATCATGTAAGATATCATGTGTAGGATACAAATGATGGATGACTCGATAAACAGTCTCGCTGATCTGGTATTATCATGGCAGTAAGAAATGCGAACATTGAAGGGAAAAGAGACACCTGCCAGCAGTTGCTGGGGTTGAGGACCTTCGATTGGATTGAACTTCAATTTGCTCGAAGGCGCCGCTTGGCCGACTGCACCTGGTTCCTTCCCACAACAATTCCCCCAAGGCACTTTCCCTGTAAGGAACAATACCCAAGGAGAACGAACAAGAACCAGTTTCTCTCCCCCCTTTGCCTCTTCTCGTCTTTTCTTTTCTCTTCTTCTCTCCTACAGCCGCCATCTCGTCCACCACCGTCGCATTCAATCCACCCATCTTCATTTGCTTGCCAGCCCGGCGTCTGCTGGCTGTATTTTGGTCTGCAGAATTAAGACTCAGTCTACCCCGTATTTTACTTCTCACTTCTTCGTATCTTGCTTCACGGACGGCATCGTCTCCGGCCACCCATCTGAAAATGTCGTCCACTCCACTTCTCGGTCAGAATGGCCTCCCTGCCCCTGTCATCATGCAGGACCACGTGAGTGATTCTCTAACCAAATTACACATGAGAAATCGCTAATTGAGTTGAACCCAGCCCGTTTTCCTCCGGTGCAGCCATTCTCCGTGGCGATGGATTCCTCAGAACGCTTTAGTCGCCCTTCGCGGTTGCGTCCTCGCGTACCTTGTGGCAACGTCAGTCATGACAGGGCACTACAAGATGAATGTGGAAGAATCAGAGGATAGTCCGTTGGCCAACATGTTCGACTTCTCACTCATATCTTATGCCATGACCTTCATGTACCACTTGGTCACGTTTGTGAGTCTTTCTGTTTGTGCTATATTAGACAAGTTCTGCAGCACTAACAATTCTGTCAGGCATGGACGTTTACTCACCTGTACTATCCCGAGCCGAACGAGGTAGAAGGCAGAGCCGAGAGATGGATCATCAAGACCATGTCCTTACCGCGGAATATGGCAAGCCAGCGGAAGCAATTCCACTTCAACATGTTCTATATTGCAACCACCGTGTTTTGCTTTATGAACTCCACCATCTACTGGTTCGTTACCAGACAGCACGACGCAGGCGCTGCTGCCAATGTGGCATCAAAAGTCGCTGCCAATGTAATTGGGGCTTCTGTGAACATGTCTTCAGCAGCTACTATTCCAGACACACCATGTATGCCATCTTGAAGTAATGACCTTGGTAGCTTATTTTCATGTCAGCTCACACTTACTTTAGTCAGCGACGTGTTTGGCGAAGGATGGTTCCCGGCATTCGTGAAGATCAATATGCATGCCATCAACTCCGGCATCATGACTGTCGAATGTCTCTTCTTCAATAGCATCAAGAAACCTCATGTAAGTTTCCGTTGGGAAATTAGGCACCAGTGTATCATCAAACTAGCTAACTGTGCACCAGGCTATCGGGTCATCTATTCTCTGCACGATGGCCCTCTCTGGGCTTTATCTTGTTTGGGGCGCCATTGGCAAGTCCGTCTCCGGGAAATTTCCCTTCTTCTGGATGGACGAGGAGCAGGTTGGGTCCAAAGAAGCCGTGTCAGTCTACTGCACTGGATTTGTAGCGCTCTCCGTTATGAGTAAGTTATCAACACTTCCTGGACCAGGTGCCCTGTGGAGCATTAACTAGATTTTGCAGTGTTCACCTTGATGCATGGATTTGTTGGTATTCGTGAAAGCCTTACCCGACGTTCCGAGTCTCGTGGGGCCAACGAAAGCCTCGACTCCTGAGCTTGATGACGCCGTTGACGTCGACACAAGCACGGGCGCTATGCCCAGACCGACCCCCTGAGAATTTCCCACGGCGAAGAGTAATGAAAACAGAAGGAACTTATTGAAAAGGGATTATTATTTCCTAAATTGGCATCTGATATCACCCTGCAGTCCATAGTCAATTGACCTAAGATTTGACCTCCGGATTGTCATTACTTGGTACAAGTGCATGGTGAGGTCCGAAAGCCACGGCCGAGTCCCACAAAATTAGGTATAGGGAGAATGGGTCTTCTCCACCTGAATTTCGTTTGACAGGTCTTGTCGATGGACCTGTCTGACTTGAGTGTTTGATGGTTTAGAGCTGTGACGGTGACGTACCTGAGCGGTGCCTGATGAAGTGAGGCTGGAGTGAGCGACGGCTAAAACTTTCGACACGATTGATGCCTTGAGTTTTTGATTTGGCGGGTAGATATACAACCCACTGTACATGTGCTGCAGGATCACCCTGGTAACTGAATTGGAGTGCTGGCGCTCGTGCTCCAAGCCAGCCCAGGTTGCGCCGTTGGCGTGCATGCAGATACTTTCACGTGGAAGTGGTATGGAAAATTGGGACTCGGAAGGCTCACTCAGGTTGGGCCTGGAAGCGAGGGTAAATAATGGCCGCCCAAAGCAATGCATTCCGAAGATGGGTGAGGGAATTTAGGACCAAAAAGTGTGGCAGACTTGTCAAGGCTGTGACTTTGGATGCTGGTGTGACACAGCATGCGTAGTCGGTGGTGTGGCCGTGAACGAAGCCAGCCAAAGGGGTGCGTCTTGTTCACATTTCACATGCATGGTGGTGACATGGACCCATTTGGCGGCCCTCAAAGACTCAAAATGCTGAGTGCAAGGATCCAGGATCCCTGCCAGTCCAGATGTTGAGACCCCGGCTGGGTACAAATAAGTCGCAGCTCCCACGCAGCCTTATTTTCATTTCCCCTTCCTCCCCACTCACAACCATAAGTAGGGTCGCAAAGCTTCACACGAGGATCTATCATCTTGATTTCAAGGAGGTATTTCTTCTCCCGGACCCGCCTGTCAATCCCCTTGTGCGTCATTCACTCTTTTACCCGTCTCCCAACCCGCGCCTCCTCGCTCTTTTCGTCGCTCTCTAGCCAAGTTATCAAAACGCAACGTTCGGTCTCGAGGACAATTTCCAGATACTGAAGTGCCGAACCGTTCAGACCCGGACCAGATAAGAGACGCTCATTTTCTCCCTTTCCAGTGGTCGTTCCTTGTCTGCCCTCGACCACGCTGCGCTGTCCCGCCCGAGCTGCTCTTTAGTTCATAATCGAAATCTCACCAATCCCACAAGACCGCAGCCATGTTCAGCAAACGCAGCTTCAAGTCGCAAGACCAGAGCCGCGTGGACAAGTCTGCGAGACTAAAGAAGCCGGGCTCTGCCCGGGATCCTACGAAGCTATCGAAACTGCAAAGATCGCTCACTGAGCAAGATCGAATTGCCCAAAAGTCTACCACGCCCTCGCCCATCGTCACGCTCACGGTTGGCCGCGAAGGCAGGCTCTTTGCAGCGCACGAGGACGTCCTCCGCCAGTCGCCGTTTTTTGACGCGGCTTGCCGAGGCAACTTCTCCGATTCGCAGAGCAGGAGAATCTCTCTTCCCGACGAAGAACCCGAGGTCTTCTCCGCCATTCTCGAGTATCTTTACAAGGGTGACTACTACCCGCGCCTGTTGCACAACAGGTCCCGCAACTCTTGGGATCTTGAGGACCGTGTGCGGACTCCTCACACATCACCAAACCCCGAAATTGGAGGTGGCCGCGCAGGTACGGTACCCGACGCCACCGTTTTCGTATACAGCGTGGGGGCTGATGTCCTCCGTGACACGGTTATTTACTGTGCGGCGGAGCGATATGGCCTCGAGGAGCTCAAGCGTCTGGCCTTGCGCAAACAAGGCCTGCAATCTGGTATTGACGTTTCAACCATCTTGCGGTCCGCCCAGTACGCCTACGCCCACACGCCTGACTCGGATAGCCGCCTGCGCGCTCATTACCTCGCCCTGATCATCCGCTGCCGCAAGACGTTCAAGCGGAGCGGGACTATGCAAGCTGAGATGGAAGCCGGTGGCAGCAAACTGTTCTTCGACTTGTTTGTGGCCATGTGCAATCACCTGGATGATGTCATTGACGTGACGAGTGCGCGCACGCCCAAGACGGTCTGAAGGGCTGGTTGACTTGCAGCATGTGCAACTCAAACACAAGTCAAGTCTCTGGATATATCGTGCTTGCGTCGTAAAACAGAAAAAGAAAAAGGATTTCGAAGATGGAGGATCAGAAGGTGGAATGAACAGCCCGAAAGAAATCAACAATCCAAAAGCCCTCTAAGAGGGAAACAAAAAAAAGAAAGTCACGAAAAAGTAGAAGAGATTGGTGTGGACTTTTGGAAATCCGCATGGCGTTTTGAACCGAGTTTCGATCTCCCCTCATCAGATTGGCGTCTTTCCATGTAGGGAGTTGTTTTGTTATTGCTCTCTCTTCTTTGCTTCTTGCGAGGTGGCCGGCTGACAATTTGATGAGTTACCGAGACGAGAGGAAGTAATTCCCGCCGTGGTATACGGACCTTGGTCCTCCGCTCAACCCTTTTTGTGGCAGTTTGGTTTTTTTTGTTCTTGGTGGGTGTTGTTCTCGCTAATCTTTTTCTTCGTGCTCTGCTCTTTTCAAATCATTTCTGAATCTCCACTCGGTGTCCTGACGCTTGTTGCGTTTTCCGGGGCGTTTTCACTTGTTCAACTCTGGCGTTTTGGTTTTGCTATTGTGGTCTACTAGGACATTCTTGTTTCATGTTCTTGTGATACCACTTGGTTTCTAGACAACAGATTGAATTGGTTTAGATGGGAAGAAATGGTTCTGGTGTTCTGTTGCATTGTTTCCCTGCAACACATGACCGTCCACCTTGACTTGGGCCCAGATTGAATTCCCCGTTTTTGGCCCTCGTTTACCGCTTTCAGAACAGACGGATGGAGTCTTTTGTTTTTCCTTTCTTTCGTAACGCTGGTCAGAATTGGTGTTTTTTTTCTGCATCATATACGAACTGGACGGCATTTTGAAAATTTGTGGAATGAAAGACTGTCTCCATTCAATGGCTATGCCACCACCAGACGGTGTGGTATTGCTCTTCCATGGCATCTCGCATGAAGAGGATTGCCGACAAGACATGTTTCTTTTCCTTTGTTTGGGAGGAACGAGAACTTGCATGGTCTCGGGGTGAGAAGAAGCGCCCGGATAGATTGATGAGACACACGATCTTGATGATTAGTATGTACATTTAGTCATGGGTCGCTAGACGACCTCCTTGGCGCGAGCACCGTCAAGGTTTGAGGTAATGAGAAGCCGGTCACCTCAGTGGTGCTCTTGCTTGTCTTGTGATGTTGTGATGCGTGAGTCATGGCCATGGCCATTCGTTGCAGCAGGCTAGAGTCGATGCATTGCCGCCGCGTCGTGTTGGAAAACAAATGTCTCTATTACTGCTCTGTGCGACAAGGTGGCCGTCGCTAATCTAGTCTAAACCCGTACTCCAAATGCAAATGCAGTGTGCTCCAAACTCAGCGCAAATCGTCGGGCGTGACAGGCTCGTCATCCGACCTCGTCGACGCCTTGTACAGAATATTCCAATCCTTGCATTGCCGCTCGCCCATGCCATCAGTCAAGTCTGTCCCGCTGTCGGCCTCAATCGTCGCGTCGGCGTGGCACAAGAGCGACTAGAGTATCCCATTACTTCAGCATCAAAAACACGTCAATCTTCCAAGGGGCACCGGGGGGGGGGGGGGGGGTTGAGATTACCTGTCGCAAGTAGTCAAAGCAAGCTAATGCACGATCCCGATCTTGATCTCGGTGCGCCGGGTCCCCGGACCCATGCTCATGCAGACGCTGCATCTCGGACCGGATGGCGGCCAGACACCGCAGCTGGTGGAACATGGCCACGCCGAGCTTGGCCGTGTCGTTGGGCGCGTGGGCGAGCGTCAAGTATCCTCCGTTGGGGGGCAGCAGGTCGTCGCGCCACAGGTGTTCGTGCTCGCGGCCGAGGCTCTGGTATGCGTCGTGGCGGGCAAACCCGACCGTCTTGGCGCTCGTGGTGAGCGCGCCCAGATCCGCGGCCACGTACGACTTGTTGCTGGCGTGGTGGTGCGTCGTGAACTGCGACAAGGGCAGGAGCATAAAGTACGTGAAGAGGGCGAAGCTGACGAGCAGCGACGAGAAGAGGCACAGCAGCAGGACGGTGTGCCGGCGGGCGGTTGATTTGGGGAGCGGCGCCATGGCGAAACTCGTCCTTCGTCTCTGTATCTGCCGTCGTGTCGTTGCTCGATGGAAGATACTGGCGGGAGGATGAAGGGGGAAGGAAAGGGCTGTTTTTGCTTGTTTTCGCTTGTTTTTTTTTATGCTAGTTTTATTTTGGCCTTCCCCTTGTGCTTGCCCATTTCCACAACCTGTTGACCGGATCCTTGGCATGTGGCACCGAGCATTAGATCAAATGAGCTACGCTGGGTTTCGCAGAGGGAACTTTTTTTTTTAATTTCCATTATGGACCCCCTTGCCTTTTTTGGATTTTGGGCAAGAATGGCATTTTTCATTTCCATTCCGGCCAATGGCGCGTGGCTTTGCATGGTCTCCCTGGCGTGCGAGTCGTGAGTGCTTGGATTCAAGGGAGGACCGGGCGTTTGGGAATTAGTTTATTATGCTTGACGTTCTTTTTTTTTTTAGCGTCGTGACGTCGCTGGACGCATGCCAATCGGGCCATGGGGGCCATGCGAAGCGATCTGGTTGTGTTTGCGAAGACGGGGCATCGTGATTTGGGCCGCAACGCCCATGCCTGTGTTTTACATTCCTGGAAATGAGCCGGAGGATGGATAGTCGCAGAAACATGCGGGCCGCTTGAGACATGGCTGGAGATTGTGTCTTGGGATGAATAGACCGGGTGATTGATCCGGCATCAGGTGATGATTGTCTCACGTTGTTCTCTCCCTCTGTTTATGGCATGGCGCATCACTTGGCGGGCGACGAAACTCAGCGGACATATCGAAGCGTCAACGATCAAGTTGGCAACTACGACTAAAACGCTGCCACAAGCATCAAGGCCCCAGCTAACAACCACTGCACCGTACATTGAGCAGCGCCGGCCATGGGAATAGTCGTCGTGGTCCGACTTCCAGATGCGGACACTTCCGCTGTTGTTGTCGCCTCGCATGCCATATTGCACTGCCAAGTCGCCGGCGTGTTTGAGTCCAGACGTTGGAGTAGACGTCCATGTTGAACAAGGTGTATTAGTTTGGTCTGGTAACCAAACACTAGCAATTGCACTCCAGCCTTCATATACCAGGTCTCCCAAACATACGTCATTCACTACGAGGTTGAGCTGGTGGATGTTCTCATGGTAGAAGCAGATGTACACGCAGATACGGTTGTCGCGTCCGTCTGGGTTCCTCCCGAACTTGACGTCGTTGCCTTTGCCGTACTTGTCGCCGAGGTCGTGCAATCAACAACGGAAATAGAGAACTGCCAGCTCCGTGCGTAGACGTCGGATGAGTTCGCGCCATTGACTGCAAGCCTGCACGCCGGTCAGCAACTCTCCGTCATGAGAATTCGTCTTGCGTCCGCTCACAGCTGGTACGCGCCGCTGGAAGGAATACCGCAGGGAATCGACACGCGCACGGCACCAGCGGCTACAGGAACACCAGAAGCAAGAAGCTTATTGACAGCAGGATTCTGCACAGCGCCGTTCCAAAGGTACAAGTTGAACTTGGCCGGGTCGGCGTCCACATGGCTCCAGGTCACCGTCACGTCGGAGCCCGTCGCAGGATGACCTGGGCTGTTGATCTGCAGAGCCCGTGTAAACGGTAGCAGGGCCAAGATGAACAGCGCAGGCGAAGGCATGGCCGTGGTGGTGGCGTGAGAACTCTCACCTATACTTTGGAGTAGAGTATAGTTGGAGAGAAGACAATAGTCGAGGGACGTGTGCTGCCCGTGGTGAAATCGGTAGGATTCGTGGTATTTGTATGAAACCAGGCAGGCTGACTGCCGAGTGAGATTGCCTTCAGCCGCTCAGCTATACAAGTGAGCCTGTCACCGCCACGTGCATGCATACACGATATACGGGTTACCATCTTTGCGACAAACCCTGCCTGCGACCTCGTATTACGGCATACCTGCCCATGGCGGCGTGATGGGATTTGCGTTTTCAGCATCACGCGGGACGATATCTTGTCTGTCTGGTGGCAAGATTGGTCGAATGAATGGCCGAGGTAAGAAGGTGCTCGACTTTGACTCTCGCGCGGGCCATTTCGTCAAAGAAGACATGTGTCGATAAATGCATTTGTCGCATATCGGAAGAGAAACTGACGCGGCCATGGTGTCATCTTTGGAAGACTGACTGCGACAACATGGAAGTTTGAGTAGCATGTCGGCATGGAAACATGTGGCAAACGCTTTACCATGATGTCGTGATGTGGCTTGCTGGGAGCATCTTGATTGCGTTTGATCACTCTGAGAAATAAATGAAGACGACATTGCTCTTTTGTCACGCCTTAGACCCCCGTTGAGGTTCCCCGACTGCATTTCTTGGTGAAGAAATGGCTGTGATGAATACCACACGACTCGTTGGGACGCACTCCCTACTTCCTAATTGGCGGCAATTGCTTGGGGATTTCTCAGCTCCATGAGCCCGGCTCAATCCGACCAAGAGGGGATTGGGATAGAGTGCTGTGGCCGCAACCAGTGCGATATATTTCTGATATTTCTGCCTTCGCCAGCATCCCCGGCCAGCATCCGTGAGATCCGTCAGCTTGCAACCGCTACGTGGGAGCAAATTCAGCACGATGGTTCCAGCCTCACATAAAAGCTGGCCTTTGCCAACAACAATCCGTGGCGTTGTGCTGACAGGGACCCAGCTGTCAAAGGCCCAGCGCGCCGTTTCGCTCTTGCATGCGCGACATTCGCATACACAATGTACGGCCCCGGACCCGGTACACAGAGTGGCACTCTTACATATATGCATCAAGCGCCTCTTTCAAGGAGCTGTTGTGCCAGTCATCCGATGAAAGTAGGCCTAGTTCCTTCGCACACGTCATCACAGCACGAGGCCTCGTTCATCCCACCGCAAAGGCATGGACAGATTGCACCGAGGAAGCTGCGCGATTTCACTGTTTCACCATCTTTACTTGTTCATCGCGGTTCCTCTTCTGTGTGCGGCATTGAACTTGCCTGACAAGTCGCAAAGCCATGCATGGCAATGCTCGACATTGCCATAAAGATGTAAGACATGATACATCTCCGTCTGATGGAGGTCCTCCACTTTTGGTAGTTCAACAGACCTGAGCAACTCGGAAGTATTTGGTCGTTGAGCATTAGGAGCTAGAAGCTCTAGACTGCATATGTCAAGTTACCCCCGGCTTATAACAGTGCCTGATGACATCCCGAGATTCCACCATGAAGGTCGTACGTTTTTGAAACCAGAAACCAGACACTGCTCACCGAACGGCTGCGGAGGTCAGGGTTCACTAGCTTTTAAACTTCTATACTTTCATGTTTCGAAATTATCCGAGGCACACAGACACAACTATTGAGGAGAGGCATGACCGAAAATCACACACCACCGGCTCATGATGCTTGGCCAGCTTGGTTGCTATTACATCCGACAAACCGACTACCTGTTCCAGAAGGGCTCGACTTGGACGAAACGAGGCACCCTCAAGCCATGGCCGTCATGATGACAGTCTGGCTGCTATTTTAAATTCCAGTTCTGCTACGCCTCGTGAACTTGAGGATAAAGAGGGCCAGGTTATGGCCGGACGACTGGATCATCATCGCCGCTGTGGTCAGCACCTTTGTACGTGCGCGCCGCGTAGTGAAAGTATGTACAGGGAACCTGGAATCCCTGAATGGATTGCGGCTGTACTAGCCATTTGAAAGAGATGAAATGTTAGTATTTAAATACAAGACTAAGTCATAGAGCAAAGGGAGTGACCACCAACATGCATAGCGGCCTTTTTGGGGTTGAAAATCACTAGTTGCTGGCGTAGCCAGTAGATGGCCAAACATAAAGAACAGCACGGCAAAGTAAAAGCAAAGAAAAAGAGGCTGTATATAGGCTACTCAACTAAGATGTAGGACACCGTGGACACGAGGATATCTCGGCCTGGGCACACTATTTTGCCGCCTCGTCCTGTTGCGCGTCTAGAGAAAGCAGCGGGTACAACACGGCAGACGGTGTGTTTTGGGAAACTGAAATAGACTTCAAATTGACCAGGCAAGCCCGCGCTAGTGGATGAATTACGGTGCTGAGGCTGCAAAAGATGCCAATGCCGTTGACAAGCGCGACCACAGCCCGGCATCAATCGCCGATATACAAATCACGGCATCGGAAACCAGGGATTTCTAAATGAGCCCTGTGCGGCAAGCGCAGACGGAATTTTTATTTAGATCGCTTTTTGCCCCGGACATAGACCACCGGGGGCTTTCCCTCGCCCGGGAATCGCTTGGTAACGTCCAACAAAGGGTCCGAGCAGATCATGTGGCTGAGCTTTAGAAACCCAAAGCTGCGAGCGTCAAAGTCGGGCTGCCACTTTGTGATGAGGTAGCCGACGTCGGCGAGGTTTGCCCATCCGTCGTCATCCGACTTTGCCTCTATGGCTTCCTGGATCAGGCTCTGGGCCGTGGCAAACTTGGCGGCCGGGGTTCCGGCGACCCTGTGCGTCCGGATAGCAATGTCCGGGGCAAAGTCGACGTTCTGGGACAGGTTCTCGATGTAGATGAACTTGTCGCAGGCGCTGACGAGGGCCTTGGGGGCCTTGCGCTCCCCGAACCCGTACACGAGCAGCCCGGACTCTCGGATCCGCGAGGCCAGCCGCGTGAAGTCGCTGTCGCTGGAGACGAGGCAGAAGCCGTCGAAGCGGTTGGAATACAGCAGGTCCATGGCATCAATCACCATGGCGGCATCGGTCGAGTTTTTGCCCTGCGTGTACGCAAACTGCTGGATGGGCAGGATGGAGTTCTCCAGGAGCTGCTCTTTCCAACCCTTGAGATTGGTGCCCGTCCAGTCTCCGTAGGCGCGCTTCACAAAGGCGGTGCCGTACTTGGCGATCTCGGCGAGCAGGACGCCCGCCATGTTGGGCTGGGCGTTGTCCGCATCTATTAGGACCGCCAGCTTGACCGCCACATCGTCGGCCATGTTGTACCTCTCTTGGGGCGGTCTGCTGGGTATATGGAGTTGCTCGGAGTGTTCTCGAAGCCGCATCAGCGCCGTCGCCGTGCGGCAATAGGAGCGGGTGAAGGTGTATCCAGCAAGGAAATACTGTAGCCACACAGCAAGATGAGTATTTTTGGCACCTTCGTTGACGACATGGACATGGATCCCTTTTAGACATGAGAGGACCGAGAAACAGATACTAGCACCGACAGAGCAGGGACCTGTGCCTCGCACGGACTACCGGGCGGCTATTACGTCGTTTAATGCCTACACGATTCTCGCATTGACGTTAGTTTCGGGCATGCAACTTCAGAAGCCCAAAGATGTGCTGACTCAGCTATGGGTCCTGCGTCGGGCGTCAATTTGCTACTCCGTACTTGGCAAGTTGGCAACAACAGGCCAGCGTGTCACGATTGGCGGCTATGGATCGAATTGAACACGGGACTCGCTCCGTCCATCACTTCTTTTTATCGTTGGAAGCTAGGGATATTTGGAATGCTGTAACCTTGTCAAAAAAAAATCATCAATACGGGTAGCGTGGCGTTAAAGGCCTCATTTGAGGATCCTGACCCCAAGACACGGTGCCGTATATGAAGATGTGGTGTGGTGTTCATATGTGGACCTGAACCACGCGGCGGATAGATGATATATGCCGGAAAATAACGAGGCAAGTGAACAACCGTAAGCTAATACTCAAATATCATGTCGAATCTCGTTGTAAGTCATCGTGTAACAAATAGCAGGTATGCGGGTTATTCTGGGGAGTCGAGCATGTGCTGACATTTTCTCCCTGCAGCCTGTCGCAACCTGGAAAGAAGCAGCCGCAGAAGATAAGTAGTTGTTGTTGGGTTATAAAATTCGAAATTTCTGCTCTGAATTGATAGCACAAGACCATAGAATCGGTGTTAACGACGAGACTTAGAATGAAACCCCGGTCACGATTTACAGCTATGGATCGCGTTGAACTATGGATTTGTCAAAGGTCCCAGAGTCCCAGAGAAGAGACAGAGCCAAGATGTACATACTTGTAGCTGGATATTGGACATATTTGGCCATGGACCGTTATTGATGAATCTTTTTGCTTCATGGCCTAGTGGTTAAACCTGATAACCACTCTGACAGGATTCGTCCCCGACTGAGTCACTCCGTCTACATAACTGAGGCTTCACGTATTGCCACTAGAGAGAAATGAATACTAAGACCACTGTATACTAATGCCCATGGGAAAAAAAACCATACTAGGTTGCTAGCTAGCCAGTTGCCCAGCTGGATGAAAAACCCTAGGGCTTTCATGTTCTATCATTCCTTCCAACCTTCCATGCCATTTCAGAAGCCCTCAAAACCATATTGTCTTTTGCTACTGTTTATAACTAGCCATGAACCATTCTCTCAGAACCCCACGCTGATCTCAACATTACCTCCGACTCTTTTGGCTTTATAGTTAATCTTCCCCTTGCACTCAAAGACCTCGAATGGATTGCCCAAGCTTCCAGCACCAGCACCGGCGGTTGAAGTCCTAGGCGGACCGAATAAAACCGTAGTGCGCTTCAACAAGTTGCACGTTGGTGGTTTCTTACGGTCATTGAATGGCCACCACTCCACGAACCCTTGCCAAGATCCTTTCAGCCCTTTTGTGCCTGCTGGCAGAGTCCACGATCCAATGTGAGTTTCAGCGCCAGTAACAGTGTCAATCATAGTTCCAGACCATGTTGTGCCCCCCGTGTTCTGGACCTTCAAGTCATACGTATTGTCGGGGTTGCCAGTGATTTGGACGGCGCAGCTAACACCAGGCCCGCCATCGGCACCGCCACGGCAGTTGGCGTCCGTCGTCTTCGTTCCAGGTATGAAGCTTGAGAATGCGGCATGGACAACAGGGCCTTTGGAATTATCCGGGCGTGGCTGGATCCCAATGTATCCACCCCTCGATTGCCCCTCAAAGTGAAAGCTTTGTGCAAAAAAACCAGCCCTTTTCGCGGACAGAGTCCTTGATGGATACGGGAAATGTTATATCCTGCAGACCACCAGAGGGGACCTTGTCTACCTTCCAAGGGACATACGCGAGGTGTCCTGGGATGGTTTTCCTAGGAGCAGGAGTAGGAGCCGCTTGCTGCCTTTTGATCGGATCAGCAGCTGCTAGGCCAAGCAGGCCAGCTAGCATCAAAGGAGAGGTCTTCATGTTTGCTCTGAGCGTAAGAATGACAGACTCCTTGATACGGAAGAGAAACGAGAGGCGATGAATGTATGGAATGTCTGACTATAGGGCCAAATGACCAACCCGAAGGGAACAGCAGTCTTTAAGTATCTTCGACTATACGTACTTTATGAATCTCTTTCGAGCTTGTTTCAGCCTGTTGCTTCACATTCATGGTCAAATAGCGTATGTCATATCATCTGATCACTCGCACCTGGTCCTACCAACTACCTGTTACAAACCAGCGGGGTATTCAGCTCATAGAGACTAGGTATTGTAGGAGGAGTACGAGGGTGAGAATACACGACCTGGTGCAGAAACAATCTATTGATCCCCAAAAGCGTGGCCAAGGCTTGCTATTGACGCGGCTGTGCCTTCTACGCCCTGCAAAACCAGCCAGCGAGGTCCGTAAGCCGAAGCAAACCCGACCATTGCATTGTTACCTTGACTCCATTTTCTCCTCTGCCGGCTGAGGTATTATGCAATGCTGTCCGCTGCGAGCAGGAATTGTGGAATATGACATAACCTCTGCTGATGTCACCATTGGCAATCATCATGCTCCTTCCTTTTCAGGATCCCAAGAGCCGAATTATTGGGTTATGACAATTCTTGCATAAATCGGTAGTTCCAGCACGTCCCTGCCAGTGTGTCATGATACGAACGTACACTGCCATATTGGTAAGGCTTAGGCCAAGACTCTAAGCCCGCATGGGCCACAACACGAGTAACTTCGCCCGCACGACTTTAAGCGAGGCCGTCAGAGCCAGGGGAGGTTACGGCGACTTGCTCTGTGGGCCGATCAAGGCTGTACTCTGCAATCAATCTTACATGTGTAACTTTGAAGTTGTTGGAAATCAGGGGGCGATTCAACCATGTATACTGAAATATATTATGCAATACTTTTTGCAGAATTAAGATGGGTATATTTTTATGTATACAGTTTAGTCATTTACTGATTAATAATATACTGAGTTTATTTTTATTTATTAAATACAAGTTCCTCCTAGTTGGCTATATATCGGAATATTAAGGTTAAGGTAAACATGAAACTATAGTTGCGGGGCTCGCAAAACTAACTCGCGAATCAGAAATTCTCCTTGCTCTCCATTTGATTGCGTGTCATACCGGGATCAATGTCTATACCATGGGTGGCGCGTGGTCGGATTGCCCACCTTGAGCCCTGCCAGTTCAGTTCAGCCTACACGGAAGCGGACCGGACCGGCAACACCGGACTGCTTCATGGTGACCAAACTTGGTCTCGTCATGCGGCACACCAACATGTCAAATTTCCCATCACGCAGACGAGTCCAGAGAGGACTTGGAAAGAAAGAAGAAAAACAATCAACGAAATGGCGCTGCTATAACGTAATGACAGCCCGACATAGGGCAAACTCGCCGCCGTGCCATCTTCTCGCCATGCTCAGCCCACCAGACCATCACAACCTGGCACTACTCCACCTCGTACATCTGCTCCAACATACTCTCCAAGTATTCCTTTTGTTCTAGAATAAAGGCTCTGGCGGAGTCAATGTCGAAACAACGACCAGAGCTTTTTCTCCGTCGCTCTTCCATGAGCTGCTCACGGAAACGCTCCGCAAGCACCCCGAATCGATACCCGGCGTACTGCGGATACAGCTCATCGAGGTTGCTAATGCCCCTCACACCGGTAAGAATGGTCTCGTCCTTGATAAATGGAGACTTGGGCCTAAAGGGAGTCACCATGGCTATGCGCTCGCGGCATCCAAACGCCTTGAGGGCCTGGTGGTAGATGTATCTCCCCTGCATGACGACGGCGGTCCCCATGCTCGGACCACGGACCTTTCGGATTTCGCCGCCCGGCAGTTTGATTGCCGTCTCGCCGCCCGCCATGTTTGTGCAGTCGGAAACCATGGTCACGCAGACAAATGGGAAGCTGTCGTAGTGCCAAGCCACTGCCGACACCTGATCGGCATCGGGGCCGGCCGCCGCGTTTGGGTCGTTGACGGAAATATTGATGTTTGCAATTTCGTAGTCGTATGCCGGAACCAGCTCCACACCGGCCACTTGGGAAATCTTGTCAAGTACTTCCGGCGAGTTCCAGGCTTCATAAGTAAACGGGGCTCGGCTTGGATTTCATCAGTCAGAGTCCACTGCTTGTTTCATCCTTGGACACGTGGGCTACTTACTCGCGTCCCATACCACGAATCATGTTGGCGATAAAGTCTGAGCTGTAGCGACACTCCTTGAGGACTGGCTCGCTAAAGATTTCACGTCTCATCTGCAACACTGCTTCTTTGGTAAACAGCGAGAATGGAGTGGACACGGCGTTGGGAGAAATTCCTTGGCCTTCAAGTCCAATATCCTTCATGGTTGTGATATTCGCCGGAGGCTCAAAAGCCATGTGTCTTTGGGCTTCCCACGTGTCTACGGGTGTGGCCTGCGCCTCCTCAATGAGAAAGCTGGGAATGGCAGTGTTTGGACGAGTGGCCCTTTTGGTCTTGGGTCCAATGACGGGAGGCGCCTTCATTGGAAAGGCCTTGCTAGGCTCTAGTGTCGGAGGAATAGACAAAGCAGGCATATTGGCACCGACGGAAGATGAAATCACAGGTACGTGTTGTCCTTTCGATTGAGGGACTTGCTTGTACCGGATGAGTGTAGAGAATGGCAGGAGGGGGGTTTGAAGTGGTCAAGAGCAGCTTATATGATCTGTTGCAGCCTACGGGGAGGGGATACGAAGACATGCAAGCCGAAGGCTTACTCCAACACCTTGTGGAGGGAAGCCATCTGCAGGCGTTGCATACTCATTGTATCGGTACGGTCCCAAGTCGCGCCCAAGTCACGCCCCTGAGTTTCCCAAGAATCAATCATGTTATCAAAAGAAATCGATTTATGCATGTTTGTTGGACAAGGCTTCTGTTGTTCGCAGCTCAAGTCTGTGACGTGTCGAATATCGAGTCGGCTTTGGAATCCGGATGTGCTGTCACATCACGGAACAGGATCCCGAGTCTGTGCCGAATGACTTCAGCCTGGTGTTTGTCTACAGTACTGAGACTTGGCGGTTCTGCCGCGCCACTCGATTTGCTAACAAATGAGTGATATCCAATACACCCGGCCTATGGAGCTGCTTCATTGCTTTCTTCTTTCTTTCAGACTACGGCGGTGGTATAATCAAGAGCCATGTGATCAAGATGACTGTGTTTAAGACTGTTTGTAGTGGCTTTTATGAGCTGGACATTGGGTTGATGATGCCCAGAGGGTTCTCACTGGTGCGAAGTTCCCATTTTCCAAGGTGTTAGTTGCCTGAGTTTACAAATCAGCATTCGCTCTCGGTCTGGAGTTCTGGAGTGAGGGGCGTCCCAAAGGAGGGCTACGGCATATTATTTGTGACGAACCTAGACCGATTCCGACATTCTACGGTGTTTGTAGCACCTTGACTACTGCTCGGTATTATGGACACGTCCCAAGACAAATAATGGCTCCCATCCATCGTGGCCGCGATTGAAACCAAGGAATCAAGTCATTTGTCGTCCGAATCAGCAGGGTTCGGGTGAAGAAGCCGAGTGGCGTTTTGTGGAGGGCCACTTCTGGGGCTGGACCGTGACGTGCCACGCGGTGTCACAAGAAAAGCCCGAGACTGAGAGATGATATTGACGTCTTGCGTGACTCTTTGGCCATGGAATTTCCTGCTTGTCCACCGTGAGGCAGCAATATGGCTAAGGCATCATCTTGTGTATTACATGACGACAGCCCTAATGCATAGTTGAGATGTCCTGTCGGTGTAAGGTACTGCCATAGCTATTCGTATGGTCGTCTTACCATGTTGTTACGGCACAGGAGTCGGGACTACCAAATAACACAATGCTTAGAAGCTCTCCAGGGTCATCTCGTCTTTTGCAATCGACCCTCCACCAGCCCTCGCGACACTCGTCAAGTATTGAAAGTGTAGCACAACCTCCATCTCAATCGCCGATCCGGTCTGGACTTGAAGCCGCCGGGAGCACACCCGGCCAACATCACCATAATGGTCAGCTAGCCGGGTCACAAATTCTCCACTCCGTACGAAGTACCCAGCCCGAATCACCACGATTTTCAACGTCGGGTATGACCACCAAATTCGCCCGGAGCACATTTCTAAAGCAGCCAGGCATATGCCAGTTTATTAATGTATCACAAGGCAGTCCTTTCCCTGCGCGACTCCATTGAATTCCTATTTCATTAAGGTACCTATAGACACATGGTATTTTCTTTTTGCTGCGGATGAGAGAAGCATCTCTACAAATATGAGCCGCTGCGTTGAGTTACACCGCGGAGAGCCCGGCATATACATGTTATTTAGTCCGATCAAGGCTGTCTTGCACGTTGAATTTTCATCATGATATGCCATGCGTGGATCCGACTCTGCTATATGCTACATTAAAGTGTCACCAGACGATGAACAGCTATGAATCGTATTGAATGTGGACCTAGTCCTTAATTGGATCTATCTACGGAAGGTACTAAGGGCTTTAAGGTTTTTTTTATAGTTAGAAATCGAAAGGTATTAAGAGGCTACCATTAAATTGAAAAAGCCACTTTTGCCTAAGTTCAACTAGCTAGCTCGTAATTAAAACCTTATAACCTGGTTTCAGTTTCGTGGTCGATTACGGTTCTCTTGCTTGGGGGTACGACCAGGCACATTTGTGTTCATTTATCGGGCCTTGCTTGATATAGTGCTTGCACGACTGTTTGGATCGGTCAAAAAAAATTAAAACTTAAAAAAAAAATAATAACCTAGTTCAAACCTTGTAACCTGATTTGAACCTTCTAGACGACCCATTTGATGACCTTGCTAGGTGACATGCTCGTTCACATGAAGTATAAGTACGAAGGGATAGCTACGTCTGCCAAAAGTAGTGATTTCTCCAGACCTGTATCAGTATCACCCACAGCCACCTACCCCGAGCTCGCGTCTTCTACTACCACGACATTCCAAATGAAGTCCCTCACTGTTGTTGCTGTGCTCCTTGCTGGCACCTCGGTGGCTCTACCTACCACAGGCACCACGAAAGTCAACTCCCACCTCTGCCCCTATGGTCTTCGTAACAAGCCCGTGTGTTGCACAATGGCCTTTGCCAGTGTTGGTATTAGATGCTTATCCCGTAAGCTCCGCCCCAAGCGAACAATTGCAAACAAATCCTAACCCACCGTCAACAGTCAGCGATATGCCGCGGAGCCTTTTTTTCTTCAATCGCATGTGCGATGAGCTCAGCAAAAGAGCTTACTGCTGCGCGAATAACATTGTAAGGGATTATACTCTGAAGGCCAAAGATGTAAACCACTAACAAGACGCGATAGGATGACGTACACGTTTTCTGTAGTCGAGGAAAAGCAGTGTAAAAACATTGTTCAGTTCATTATCTTGGAAAAAATGAATACAACGACAATTCCAAACTTGGCCACAATTCTTGCTAGCTCTGGAAATGGAGATGCAAGGATCGGCATGGTGTATATCGAGTCTCTCACATGCAGTGCCGGTAGAAACTTGCGCCCCGTGTGCCGGTCAAGCAGAAATACGAATGTGAGGGGAGGGATGCGACTTTGACTAATAGCAGAGTAATGAAATATTTATATTATCCACTTAGCATATACAAAGAATGTGATATCCAAGGCGACAGATCTATAATTAGTCTCTTAGGGAGATTGAACTCTCAAATGCCTTAAAGCCTTTGTTAGAGTTAGGGTTTCTTTGCAGACCAGACCAGTCTATTCCGGCCACGGAAACATGACACAAAAAGGGCCAGCCGTAATCAATACATTTGTATCCAATCTAGATACATCCTACTAGAAATGGCCAAGGCATTTTTTTGCCGCATTTGGATGAGCTGAGACAAAATGCGCCCAGACGTGGTATGAGGGCACAACATCTCGATGCTCTCGTCGGGACGGACCCCTTCGAAGGCAACTGCTGACCATCCATCCCACTAGTCTGGCAGATGCATCTTCAAGCGGCTATCGTGTGTCCTGAGCGTCAGAGGTAACCCGAGTTTGTTCTGGTTTAGAGCCTGCCACCTGCGTCACTGTCCCGGCGGCGTCCGCCGTTGGAGGCTCGCAGCTTCCAAGTGCTGCATTCTGCTTTTAAATTCAGCCAAGATTTAGCACATAAATGTTCGTCGCGTACCCGGTGTTCTTTTATTATAAGCCCGTGAGCCGATGTAGCGACTGTAACAGCTGCTGGCATACCGCTAATTTGCCATCTATCGGCCCGGCCGATCGGCATGAGCTTCGGGCAAAGATCTGTAATTCATTTGCTCCACAGAGATAACCTCCCAAATCAGGCCACTTTGAGACTTAACTGCTCCGTAGGGTAGTACTATTGGCTTGTGTGCTTTGCTCTATTCTCCTCCTTTTCAAGACATGGACGAGAAAACGATTCCTGACATGGGCTCCCACCACTTTGTAGCAGCCTGGTGATAGAAGAACTTTTAGCATTACCTTGGCTGCTAAAACACGTATTAGCCTTGGTTGCTTGCTATAATTTTGACGACACGACACTGACTACCGCAAAAAGTTAACACATCTAGCTACAAAGCATCGAGACTTCCCTAGAATAACAATAGCAAATTATTAAGTTAGAAAGATAAAGCGGAGTACACTCAGCAAGGGTTGTTTACAAAGTTTTCTAATTACAGTATAGCTATAACTACATAGCTGGACACTCTACCTAGTATCGTATTATTTACATTAATCTACTTACGAGATAACGGACGAAGCGTGCTAAATACAAGCCTCACACTTAGGATAGTCGCATATGACAAGACAAACCAAGACGATACATACAGGTTGGGTTGTCTTAACGCGGCATAGCGTGCAGCCTTCTCCGAGATAGTCATGACATGGGACGATACTATGCAGCGTAAATGCACACTTTAATATCCTGTTACCAATTCAGCCAACCACGATGATGCTTCATGTACAGCTCCAGCCATTTGCATTTTACATCAAGACAGCAGTCTGACCCAAATGGATCCCTCGTCCAAGGCTACTCGCCATATACTGTCGTCGACATAATTCAGACTATTGCGCTTTCTTCAGGCCACGAAACGGTACGCTTAATGATTGTCTTCCAACAGTTGCATAGCATGAGTTGCCGCATGTAGCCCAACCCCTTCCTTAGTTGTTATGATGGTGGCACAGCCTGGCTGAGACGGTCTTCAGTTGCATGGTGGTAATGGTATGTAAAAGGAGAAGAGAATACTATGTAATACATCTGTCGAGAGGCTCGAAAAAACTCTATGTTGACTTATAGTTGATTAGAAATACTATTAAGCCTCTCTTAAGGCAACCGTGATGGAAGAACGCCCCCGGGACTCCTGTTGACACAAGAAGCCCCAAGGGCAGCGCCAGGTGCATACGAGATCCGAGTATCCGAACACGACGAGGATCCAAGAGTTCCTATTGGGCTCGGACTACCAGTCGCTTATGGAAGGGTAGTACCTTTGGCTACGGCAAGTGGATGAATGTCTTTATTTCTATTTTACTAATCAATTTGCTGGCATAGTTCTGCCCAGATCACGGTGTGAATGTTAATTTCACGCCCGCACTTAGATAGAAAATTGTTGTAACTGAACATCGTCAGATTGGGGAAGCCCTTTTGTATAGCAAGATCAGTACCAATGCTGGTATCATTGACTTTGCCGCAAATCCTGGAAAGTACGATGCAATTGTGGAATATGACAAGTTGGGACATTTCTTACCAACCAAGCACGACTAATTTTGGACAAGGACAGTGGTACTGTCCTGGAGGGGACCACGATTAGATGTTCTCGACATCTGGGACCCGGACAAGTGGTTGGCGTGGTATTTGGTCCGGCAAAGTGAGAGTCCTATTGGAGGGTATTAGATAAAGTCGCTCGTTCCAAGTACTGCTGCCTGCAAGACAGCAGTGTTCCCGAGTTTTTGCTTGCTATTATTCCCACCTTTTGATGCAGAAAATAAAATCAAACAAAAAGGTCTCTCATTTATCCGGCTGTTTGTACAGTCGTCTTGTGTGTCATAAGTGTATCAATGTCCCGCCCTAGTGCTCTAATATTGGCTCTGTCTCGTAGGTTTGTTCAAAGCGGTCAGAAAGTACTTATGAATGGAAGCGTGGTAGAATTTCTTGCGAAGAATCAAAATTTTTGTTTGCCATCAATTAGAAGGAGCTGATTCTAGGTAGAAGTTGGCCGCGGCAAGATGAGTTTGAAAAAGGGCTGAAGGGGCGAGATCACGACTTTTGCCCGTATTTCCCTGCTTCACCCAGAAGATCCTAGCGTTTCCTGACCAGATTCCATTGTTTGGTCTGTAAGAAGCAAGAAAAGCAGGCGTAGGCGCGGTGCGGATTTGTTGAGCCGGTGTTAGAGGCCCGACAGACAGGATGTGACGATTCAACTAGACCAGGTAAAGGGAAATGCCACACTTCGACTAGTGCCTTCTATGCTCAAAACCTATATACCTCTTAGTTATAGATGTCTTGTATTTTACCCATTGACGCAGGAACACCTGGTACAGAATCTTCTAGCCAGTTAATCCTGGCACAAGAAAATTCCGGGTTTAGACTTGAATAAATTGAACAGGGAAGCACAATGACTTTGTATGCGAGTTCAAAGTGTAATGTAATAATAGCTGTTGCTTTGAATGAATGATCTGCTCTTGAAAGCCTTGGTTTTTGAACCTTCAAAGTAGACATGTTGTGAAAGGCTTGGAAGCTGTTTCAACATCTGATATTTTAGTATGTTGCCAAAGACACGCTCCAGCGGGATGCCAATTATGAAGTAATCCTCCAACATCTCCTAGGGTGAAATAACCAACAAAATGTCCGGCGACGGTTAATTTCAGTCCAAGGTCCATCTTCAGGCTAGGCATAATCGTCCCTTTGTTCCAAGTCCAGACTAGAGCGCTGTTTTGGCCCGAGAAGGCCGCCCCGGTCCAGTACGCAATATGGCAGCCCTGCAGTGCCAGCAACTTGGATTAGAAACCAGTCTTCATATCTTGGGCCGTGACACACACACACACATTGTACGGCGAATGGTTGGAGATGTCGGAGAACGTGACAGTCCGTGCTGCATCATCTGGAACGGCGCCTGCCGCCGCCAGGGTGGCCAGGTACTTGCGAACGCGGTCCTTTCCTTCGTCATCCGTGACGTATCCGTTGTCGAAGCTCCTTTTGAGCAAGAATTTATCATGCGATTGTGGTGGCGAAGCCATCGTTACTTGGAACGATGGGCTGGTTGAAAGGAGTCAGCATCCGATGTTGATGATGGAGCCGTTAAAGCCAGGCACTTTGGCCACACCGGCGAAGCCGCCGAGGAGGAAAAGTTGCAGAAGAGGGAAGTCCTGCTCTTTCTTGCAGAGGTAGAAGGCTCAGAAGTTGTTTAGGGTTATTATATATATTTTCAAGATGAATCAACAACTCGGCTAGTCTGTCTGACGTATCGCAATGCGTTCATGGTGTATTGCATGATTAGTAACGGTTCCCTGGCATAGGTACGGCTCAAGTATAATATTACTCGACATGGTGAATGATTATCTGACCTTTTTTTTTTTAGATTAACTTAATAATATATACTTTTTGAATATAATTAGTGTAATACTCATAACTCGTTTGCTAAGATGCTTATACTTGGATTCTCTACAAAAGTATTAGCCTTAGTTGTCACACGAATGTAGTCTCACCGACTTCTCGTCTAGTCCTTGAAGAAAACCAAAGACCTTTGAAACCAAAGACTCGCTGAATTGAGGTACTGGGTAATAAAGTAGCTAGGCAGTTAGACCGAGATCTACTAGGCTAGACCAGTAGTGGGGTACTATAGCGAGTTGTAACCTGTCATATACCCTGTTAGCATAGTGCTCATGGTGCCGGGCACCTTTTCAGCTAGAATACAGTGTACAAACGGTACTAATTCCTGGTACTATACTAACATAGTATCTACTAGTTACGCCTTATAATAATAAGGTTACCTTAGGTGTTAAACTGGTATTAAAGTAGTTATAAGTAGTTATAAGCAGAGCATTAACAAGAAAACTACATTTTCATTTTTTTAAAAAGCTTAAATAATTAATAATAAATCTAATAAAATACTTAAATTATAATAATAAATACATAAAATAGCTAATATTATAACCAATTAGCTTATTTAAAAAAGTGAGTCCTTCTAGCTTATTATAAGCTTAAAAACTAGATTATGTAATTTTTTAAAAACATACTATACTATACTACACTATAAAAACTATAAAATGTAGTTTTGAAAGTTTTAAGCTTATAATAGTATATAAGGACCCACTTTTTTTAGTATTAGCTTATAATAAAGAATTTATACTAGTTATCCGTAAAACTTATAATTCTATAAGTATTTTATTAGATTTAATATAATTTTTTATATTTGAAACTATAAAAACTATAAAACTATAAAACTACACTACAGTTAATACTCTAGTTATAAGTAGTAGTATATTATAACTTAATAGTAACTTAATAGCTTATTAATAGAATATAAGGTATTAATATAACATTATATAATTATTAACCTTTTTATTAATTAATTACTTATAAAAAGATATAAAAATATATAAACTAAACGAAATTACACCTTAAAGTAATAATAAGATTAAATAAAACGCTAATTTAAGTAAGATTAGCTACCTTATTAAATCTATTATAGCTAAAAAGAGAGACTAGATTAGACTATTAAGATTAATTATTATATTAACGTTTATAACGTATAATTAAATAAGAATAAAATGTAAAAAGAGAAAAGAGAGAAAAGATAAAATAATTAAAAAGAAAAAACTAAGAGAATAAGATATTTAATAGTATAAAGAAAACGTTAATTTAATTAAAGAGAGCTTTTAATAAAAAGAGAAAAGAAAAAAAATAATAATAAAATAATTATAAGTACTTCTCTTTAATTATAAGGTATTAAGATAATAATACTTTAATTAATTAATAGGAAATAAGATTATAATAATATAATATTAATTATACTTATATATATACCTTAAGTACTTATATTACTTAATAGTATAAACTATACTTAATTATACTATAAGTAAAGATATTATTATTCTTAGAATCTTTAAAGATAATAGAATCTAATAGGGGTTATTAATTAACCCTATAGCTATAAAAGCTAAAATAAATTAAATTATTATTAAACGCGCTATTAAAGATATTTAGCTATTATAATTAAAGGGTATACTAGAATAGTTAAGATAATAAAAGGAGCTATAAAGTTATATGCGGAGCATTAATAAAAAAAATATACTACATGTAGTTTTTTAGTGTAGTTTATAGTGTAGTATAGTTTTTATAGTTTTAGTGTAGTTTAACTACACTATAATTACATTTATAGTGTAATATATAGTTATAAAGGGAAATTTTAATTATACATATAACGTTAATTATAAGACTTATAAGGTTATAATTAATATCTTTAAATAGAGCTAATTTAGCTCTTTATAATGCATTAGTTTTTATATATATAGCTTATGAATGAAGTGAGTTATAAGAGGTTAAATCTTAGCTAAAAATTAAGATTTACTTTTTTTAAAATAAGAGATTTAAAGCTTAATAACTTACTTATTAATAACGCTATAAAGCTAATTTTATAAGATTTAAAGTCACGTGATTTTTAGCTTTATTTTAATATATAATATGCTTATATAAGCTTTTTTTTAGTAAAACTTTTTTGATAATAAAATTTAAAAATAAAAAAGTTAAGTAAGAAATATAAACTCTATTATAATATAAGAAATAATACTATAAGTATTATTATTTTATAAGATATTTATATATAAACAATAGAATTTTTTAATTTTATTATATTTAATATATTTTACTTATAATAATAATATAAAAATAATACTAATTTACTTAATATAATTCCCTTATAATTCCCTTTTATTTTATTTTTATTAGTTTTTTAATCCCTATTTTTAGCTTATTTAAGCTAGCTAATCCCTGCTTACTAATACTAATATTAGTAAGCAAATTTAGCTCTATTTTAGCTTACTAATTATATTAGCTAATAATAGCTTATAAATTAATTAATACTATATATTACACTAATTTTTAAAATGTAATATAGTATAATAAAACTATACTATACTATACTATATTAAAATTCACTAAAAACTATAAAACTATACTACTTCCAATGCTCTAGTTATATGTAAGTTAACATTAAATAAAAAATATAAGACATTTTACTTATTATAAGAAAATTATAATAAGCGCTTTTAACGTTAACTTAATATTAAGTAATAAAAGATTATATTTTAATTATAAATCTAGTAAAGTAAAACTTATTAATATTAAGAAACTCTTTTATAAGCTCTTAAGTAATTAAGTTATTCTTTAATTTCTTACGAAAATTATAATCTTATACTTAATCCCTAGACTTAAACTTATTATATTAAGTAAGCTTATTATACTAGCTTATCTTTACGTTTATATTAAGTCTTAACTTAAACACTTAAATCTTTAATAATAAACGTATAAGATTTAAAAAAATTAATTAAATCTAATAATAGCTAAGATTATTAGGTTTATTTTTAATTACTTAAAAGTTAATAATATTATAAATATAATAAAAGACTACTTAAAAGCTATTATTATTAAGCTTTAAGAGAATATATTAAGTTAAAGCCGCTTAATTTACGTGGAAATTCATAATTAAATCTATTAAGTTATTATTAATAAGAGTAAGCTTACGTATAAAGAGCTATATAAAATCTAAATATTAATTTAAAAACTTATTTTAAAGAATAATAATAAATATAATTTAATCAACTTATATAAAAATATTATTATAAGAAGTATAATTTTATTATCTTAAAGACTTCTTTTAAGGTATATATAATTTAAAGAAATTAATTATTATTTATTAAAATAAAGGGATTTATTATATAAGTATAATACCTTATAAAAAGTAAATTATACTATAAAAATAAATAAAAAGATACGTGGGTTTTAATATTTTTTATCTTCTTAAGTATTATATTTTAAGGGTATTAGAGTTTAAATTAATTATTAATACTAATATTAAAAGCCTTTATTCCCTTAATAATAATAATATAACGTTAATTAATAGAATTATACTAAATCTTAGGTATAGGTTTATTTTAAAGTTTAATAAGATTAACTTAAGATAATATTTAAAATATTTAGGGAATTAATGCTTAAGTATTACTTTTAAAGCTAATAATACTTTTAAGGCTTTAATTAAAATTAAATAATAAGAGTCTTTAACTAAAACTAGATTATATAAGCTCTTAATTAAAGCTAAATAAAGAAAGTCTTTATTAATAAGAGCTAAATGAGTTAAATAAAGGATTTAGTTAAGTATTATAATTAACTAGAGTTCTTAGTAGTTCTTTAAATTAAGTTAAACTATAATTATAAAGAGTTAATAGTTATTTAATATTAGTAAATAAGCTTTTTAAGGGTTAATTAATTAAACTTATAATAAAAGAAGTTTAACCTTATTTACGTTTACGTATACTTTTTAAACTCTTAAAAGTTAATTAAATTAAAGGGAATTAACTAGCTTAAAGCGTATTTACCCTAGTTTTAGCTAAGAATAAACCACGTTAAGTAATAATATAAGAGCCTAGTATAATTAAAGAATTACTAGATATTATAAGAGTTTCTATATTACTAGAATTAAATAAAGGGATATTAGATTAGCTAGCTTAAAATACTCGTATAAATTAGGTTCTTAGTAAACCTAATATTAATTTAAATAACTTACTAGTAGAAATAATAAAAGCTAATATATTTTAATTAACCTATTATTTCTTTCCCTTATTAACGCTTTAATTAAATATCTTAACTATAAGTAAAAGCTATTATAGCGAGTAAAGAGATAAGTCATAATATAAGAGTAAGAGAATATAAATAATTAATAGATAAAGAGATAAAAAAAGAATTAAGAGAAAATAAATACAAGTAATTAAAGTTATAAAAATACTTATATAAGTATTATTAAGAAAAAAAAGAAAGTTAAGGTAAGAAATTAAAGAGAGACTTAAGACTTAAGAAGAATTTAATTATCTTAAGGCTAATACGCGTTAATTTATTTTAAAATCTTAGTATTAATAAGTTATTATTTATAGGTTTATTTTAAGTTTTTATTTATATTAAACCTTAAAAAATTTTCATTTATTTTATTAATAATAACTTATAAACCCGTTTATACCTTAAGTTCTTAGGTTTATAAATATAATAAGCTACTTATATAACGTAAAGGTATCTTTCTTATAAAGTAATATATTTAAAGGTACCTTTAATTAAAAGATTTTATTAGGTTATAAAACCCTTATTAAAACTTACCTCAATTAAATTAATTAAATTAATTAAATTTAAGAAGGGAAAGCGTATTAAATAATCCTATTATTTTATTTAATTAATATTAAAGGCTAAAATAAAACTTTATTCTTAAGCTATTATTATCTTTATTTCTTTCTTAATATTAAACGTAATTAAAGTATTACTTATTATATAATTTATTAATTTTTCTTTTTAATTATTATATATACACTTATACTAGGCGTATAAATTAAGATATTACCTAAAAAGAAAAGCAATTAACTATTATTACTTTAAATAAATAGTCTTTAATAGTAATTACGTTTATCTTATATAAAGTTTATTAAAGATTAATAGCCTATTAAATTAAAAGGCCTAGTAATATCTATTAAGATATTAGAAGATTAGCTTAAGTATTTAGTATTAATTAATAGTAATAATAATAATAATAATAAATTTATAGGTAATATTAGAAGTTTTTAATTAAGCCTTAACTTAAATTAAGAAGATAATAAGTAATTAAAGTAATAATACTAGTCTTTATCTTTTAAAGAGATTACTTAACCTACACTTAATAATACTATTATAATAATACCTAAGAATATTAATTAATCGCTTATACCTTTTAGCTTTAATAAAGTAAAACTTAAAGCTATAATAAATTATAATAATCTAAGGTCTAAAGATTAAAAAGGTAACTTTAAATATAATTTAAATAATTTAATTATTCTTATAAGTAAATTAATAGTTACCTTAAAAGAGATATTAACGCTTAACTTACCTAGCTTTTATTAAGCTTTTAAACTTATACGAGAAGATATATTATTTATAATTTAATATTAAATAAATACCTTTATTTAAATATTAAACTTTAATTTTACTCTTAAATTAATAGCTTACTTTAAGGGTATAAGTAACTAATAATAGATTATTCTTAGAGAAATTCTATAAACTTATAGCGTATTACTTAACTTTTATTATATAAACTTATTAAAGATACTATTAATATTAAAGAGAAAGGTTTATAAAATTATACTACTATTAAATATACGAGTTATTAATATTTCTTTAACTATAAATAAGTTTCTTACCTTATTATAATTTAATTTAAAGTAAGGTATAATTAATATAATAAAGAAAATACACTTCTTTAATCTTATAAATCTATATAAGATAATACTTTTCTCTTAGCTTATTTAATTTATATCTTAATATAACGTATTACGTTAATAATCCTATAAAATTATATTACTTATATAGTGTGTGAAGGAATTCGGCCGCACATCGCAGCAAGGAATTTAACCGTACATCGCAGCTTGATCTAGCTAGCAACGTGGCCTTTAGTCACGTGCCGTATCACGTGACATGTCACGTGCTACACAATTATATAACTAGCTTTTTAGAGCCTTCCTAGAAAAATAGAACCTCAACCTTCTTAGCCCTTATGGCTGTTGTGTTTACTAATATTTTAACTAATATTTTGACCGATATTTTAACCGATATTTTGACTGTTATTTACGATCCTTTATATTGTGTGTGGTTTTTCCCTGCATAAAATAGCTAGGTAAGTTTAATACGAATAAGCTCTAATAATTACACGTATCTTATTAACGTAAATAATAATTATATTAATTTAATTTTCCCTTTTAATTAAGTTTATTTTAGCTATAATATACTAAATTATAAATATATTACTTATAATACCTATAATCTTAATAAAGATAATAAGCCTTTAACTAAAAACTATTAACGCGTAATAAATATTAATTAAGTAATTAGGTTTAAAAAATACTATAAGGCTAATCTATTACCTTAAGTTAAGCGTAAAGATATTATTCTTAAGATTAAATAAGTATATTAATTAAAAGATATATATAAATTAAATAATAACTTTAATAATATTAACTTATAAGAGAATAAAATTATATTATACCTTTAATAATACTATTTAATTAAATAATTATTAATTATTAACATTTACCTTATTATAATTAATTGCTTTTTAAGAGACTCGCTTAAAGACCCTTTATTTTACGTAAATAAGAATAAAAAGAGTAAATAAAAGAGGCTATATTTTAAATATAATATAGTTCTTATAAAGAAGTATTATACTAAGAACTATTTTATTATTTACTAGGTTATTGAACTTCATAATAAGGCTAATTAATTCTATTATCTTTCGCCTATTAAAGCTAAGTTAAAGCTATAAGTGTATAAATAGTCTTATTATTTTAAATGATAGAATTAAATAAGTTCTAGTAATAAAGGTTAATCTCTTTTAATTTCTTTACCTATAATAACTTTTATTAATAGCTTTAGGTTATTTAAAATACTTATTATACTTTAATTAATATATATTAAACTCTTATTAGCTTAAACACTTATAAGTGAAATAATACGTAAATATCTTACCTATTCTTTTAAGCCTATATAAATCTATATTTAAGAATATTCTTAACTTACTTTAATACTTTATTTCTCTTAATAAAGATATTAAGGTAAAAGTTAAAGAATAATTAATATTAATATACGTTTTCTTATTATATTATATTAGAGATATATTATAATAGAACTAAAATATAAGTTATCTTAGCTTAATAGCTAGTAAATTTTATTGCTTTTATTATATTAAAAAGAAAACTATTATTAAGTCTTTTAAGAAGAGTAACCTTAATATTATACTTAGAGCATTAAAAGTAGTGTAGTTTTATAGTTTTTAGTGAATTTTAGTATAATGTAATATAGTGTAGTTTTACTATACTACATTATATTTTAAAAATTAATGTAATGTGTAGTATTAATTAATTTATAAGCTATTATTAGCTAATATAATTAATAAGCTAAAATAGAGCTAAATTTACTTACTAATATTAGTATTAATAAGTAGGGATTAGCTAGCTTAAATAAGCTAAAAATAGGGATTAAAAAACTAATAAAAATAAAATAAAAATAAAATAAAAGGGAATTATAAGGGAATTATATTAAGTAAGTAAGTATTATTTTATATTATTATTATAAGTAAAATATTTTCAATATAATAAATTTAAAAATTTCTATTATTTACATATAAATATCTTATAAAATAATAATATTAATAGTATTACTCTATAACTTAAATATAAAATATTAAATATTAAAGTTATAAATAATATATTTAAATACCTTAAAATTTTTTATATAAAATAATATTTTATACTTTCTTTTTATATATATTATTTCCTATATTATAATAGATTTTATATTTCTTACTTAACTTTTTTATTTTTAAATTTTATTATAAAAAAAGTTTTACTAAAAAAAAGCTTATATAAGCATATTATATATTCAAATAAAGCTAAAAATCACCTAATTTCAAATCTTTAAAAATTAACCTTAAAATGTGAATATTAAGCGAGATATTAAGCTTTTAATCTCTTATTTTAAAAAAGTAAATCTTAATCTTTAGCTAAGATTTTACCTATTATAACTCGCTTAATTTAAAAGTTATACGTAAAAAAACTAGTGTATTATAAAGAGCTAAATTAGCTCTATTTAAGTATAATAGTTATAACCTTATAAGTCTTATAATTAACGTTATATTTATAATTAAAATTTCCCTTTATAATTATATATTACACTATAAATGTAGTTATAGTGTAGTTAAACTACACTAAAACTATAAAAACTATACTACACTAAAAACTACACTAAAAAACTACATGTAGTGTAGTTTTTTTGTTAATGCTCTGAAATTTATACTAGACTTTAATATAATTAAATACAGCTAATACGCTTATATTATCTTAAAGATATAGCGTTATAATAAGATATTATTCTCTTAATAAAGATAAGACTTTTATTTATAATAAAGCTTAACTTAAAAGCTATTTAACCTTAAAAAGCTCTCTTTAATACTAGATTTTATTTAAATAAAAGTTCGTAATATTATTTACTTAAAATATAATAGCCTTATATTTTTACTTTATAATATCTTTATAAAAGCTATTTTTCGTTTAAATAAACTCAAAGAGTATATAATAGTTTTATAAAGCTAAAAATTTCCTCTTAAATAAAATCGCTTATAATTACTAGTATATTATCTTAAAACTTACACTTTATTTAATTATACTTATTAGTTTATAATTACTTTAAGCTTATTAAATACTTAATTAATTAAAGATTATATTAATATTAAGTTTTAAAATACTATTATAAAGAGAGAGAAGCTTAATAATATAAATTTAATTAATTAATTAATTTAAGCGTTTATTAACTTTACTTAAAGTAATAATTTATTAATAGGCAATACTATAAACTTAATAGATATCTTTTAATATAAGGCTATAAACTATATAATAAAAATTAGGTATAAGTTTTAGCTAATATACTAGTAAGTATCTTAGAAGTTAATAAGCGCGTAAGATTAATAAGACTTTTAAGTAATATTAATCTTATTCATTAGTTTTAACGTATCTTATTATACGTAGGTTCTTTAATAAAGAGTTTAAGAGCGAGTATAAAGAGAAGCTAATAATAAATTTAATATTATCCTTTAAAATGCTCTTATTTATAAGATATTATTATTAATTATAAAGCTAAAGATAACTTAAAAACGCTATAAAAGATATACCTAGCGTAATAAGTAAGTAAAGATTACCTAGCTTATAAACGCGCTTTAATTAAATATTTATATTAAGGCTTATCTTCTTAACTTTATTAAGAATTATATATAATTATTTAATATTAATATACTTATTAGTAAATAAGAGTATAAGTAAGTCTCTTTTTTCCTTTAGCTTAAGCTATTATATCTTTATTAAAATAATATTAGGCTTTTTAAGCTTTTTATTTACTTAATTAATTTAAAAGATTATAAGAAGATACTTCTCTTAAAGATTAATCTCTTTATTATATATTAAATACTTACTCTTAATACTTATAATTATATTTACTTAAAATTAATTAAGTAAGTAAGAAGAATATAAAATAATTACCTAAACTTATTTAATAGTATTATATTAGCATTTAATTAATAATTTCTTAGTATTAGTAAAGGTAACTTAAAGATAAAAAAGCTAATTAAAGATAAAAACGTAGTAATAACCTTAAGTTACATTAATATTATAGTTATAAGCTATTAAATAAAAGCTAAGTTAATAGTATAATTACATGTAATTAACTTAAATAAACTATTATTAATAAATATTAAAGAGATAAGCATTTAATTTTCTAGTTTATTACGTAAAGCTTATATTATTAATTATAATATAAGAAATATTTATACCTTAATATTAGAGCTCTTACGAATATAGTAAATACAAGTGTATTGTGTACAGAGCATTGACAAGAAAACTACATTTTCATTTTTTAAAAAAGCTTAAATAATTAATAATAAATCTAATAAAATACTTGAATTATAATAATAAATACATAAAATAGCTAATATTATAGCCAATCAGCTTATTTAAAAAAGTGGGTCCCTTTAGCTTTTTGTAAGCTTAAAAACTAGATTATATAGTTTTCTAAAAACTTACTACACTACACTACACTACAAAAACTACAAAATGTAGTTTTTGAAGTTTTAGGCTTATAATAGTATGTAAGAACCCACTTTTTTTATTATAAGCTTATAATTTTAGATTTATGCTAGTTATTCGTAAAACTTATAATTCTATAAGTATTTTATTAGATTTAATATAAATTTTTATATTCGAAACTACAAAAACTACAAAACTACAAAACTACACTACTTCCAATGCTCTAATTGTGTATTATATTTTATATTATATTGTATTTTCGTGTATTATATTTAAATACATTACATTACATAACTAAAATACCTATAAATGTATTATAAGTAAAAAAAACCCCTGTTTTTTTAAACTTAAGATTATAAGGCTGATTATAAGGGTTATAAGGGAAAATTTTATATCATTAAAAAGAGCTAAACCAGCTCTTTAAAATGCCCCACTCTTTATTACTATAAGTTATTATCTTAAAAAGTTATAAGCAATTGAAAATTCGCCTCACTTTACTTACTTTTTATTTTAAAGACATAACTTTAAAGCTTAATATCTCGCTTAATATCCACATTTTAAGGTTAATTTTTAAAAATTTAGAATCACGTGATTTTTAGCTTTATTTGAATATATAATATGCTTATCTAAGCATTTATTTCTATTATTAGATATTTTATAGCCTTATAATACATTTATAGGTATTCTTATCTTATAATGTATTGTAATATATTACAATACAATACATTACAATACAGTATAGTAAAAAATACAAAAAATACAATACATTTAAAGGTCTACTTAATATAAGCTAAGGCTTATAAATAGTATAATAAGTTCTCTTTTATTAATTAATATATTAAAATAATTAATATATTTAGTAAAATTTATCTTTAATACTTTAATCAATTATTCTATTAAGAAATATTATTACTTTATATTTTATCTTAAAGATTTTATGAAGTATAAGAACTATTAAATTAAGTGAGTTAATAGCAGAGCATTAAAAGTAGTATAGTTTTATAGTTTTTATAGTTTCGAACAGACCTCTAAATGTATTGTATTTTTTGTATTTTTTACTATACTGTATTGTATTGTATTGTAATGTAATATATTACAATACATTACAAGATTAGAATACCTATAAATGTATTATAAGGCTATAAAATATTTAATATTATAAATAAATGCTTATATAAGCATATTATATATTAAAATAAAGCCAAAAATCACGTGATTTTAAATCTTTAAGAATTAACCTTAAAATGTGGATATTAAGCGAGATATTAAGCTTTAAAGTTATGTCTTAAAATAAAAAGTAAGTAAAGCGGGGCGAATTTTCAATTGCTTATAACTTCTTGATGTGGTAACTTATAATAGTAAAAAGTGGAACATTTTAAAGAGCTGATTTAGCTCTTTTAAATGATATAAAATTTTTCCTTATAACCCTTATAATTAGCCTTATAACTTTAAGTTAAAAAAACAAGGGTCTTTTTTCCTTAAAATACATTTATAGGTATTTTACTAATGTAATGTAATGTATTTAAATACAATACACGAAAATACAATACAATACAAAATACAATACACAATACACTTGTATTTACTATATTTGTAAGAGCTCTGGTTTCGAATATAAAAAATTATATTAAATCTAATAAAATACTTATAGAATTATAAGTTTTACGAATAACTAGTATATATTCTATACCATAAGCTTATATCAAAAAAGTGGGTCCTTATATAGCATTATAAGCTTAAAACTTTAAAAACTATATTTTATAGTTTTTATAGTATAGTATAGTTATAATGGTGGCTTAGGTTCTAAGGCATAGTAGGTCTGTTTCTTAGGAAGTAAGTTAGGTTAAATGCTATAAAGTAGCTTTTAAGTAGTATTATAATAAGGTTATTAAGAGTATAACTCTTAATAGTAAAACTATTACTTAAATTAATTAATAAAGATCTAAACTATTTAATTATAGGAATACCTTCTTCTTAAGTACTCGTTTATCTCTTTATTATAGTTCTAAATTAATTAGCTTAACTATTAATCCCTTTAAACCTTAATTAATTAGCTTAAGGTTTAGTTAATTTAATTCTCTTTAGTTAATATATTTAAATATTAACCTCTTTAATTACCTCTTAAATTACGTAGCTAGTTACGTGCTCTTACCTTCTTCTTATACCTATAGGTTATACCTATTTTAGCTAGTATAGTCTCGTTTTATATCTTATATAGTGTTATTTATAATATTATACCTCTCCTTTATTAGTTTTATTCTTAAGGCTATTAAAACAAGCTAGCTTAAGTATTATACGTTTTCTTTCTTTTATTATTATATGCTATTATATTAATAAATTATATCTTAAAATAGTAGTTTAAAGCTTTATTTACTTTTTCTCTTTACTAGAATAACCTTCTTTTTATAATAATTAATAATTTATCTTTATTCTTTATAAAGGCTTACGCTTATTACGCTTATATAGAACTTTCTTAATATAAAGCTTTTATTTTTAATTTAAGTTATTATATAAAGTATATAGTAGATAAGTAAGAGAATTATAATATTATAGGAGTAATCTTTTAATAGCTTTATAGTATTATAAATTAATATTATAAGCTTAAGAGGGAGCTTAAAGAAGCTAAGAAGTATACTCTAGCTAAGAATTAAAAGGTCTTATATTTATGAAAATAAAAGAAATTATAGTTTAAGAAAATAATACGTGTAATTACGCGTAGTATTAATAACGTTAAAGAGTTAAAACGTGTAAAATATAAGAAAGTAAAATAGCTTTAAAAGACTATAAGAGTTCTTTTTACTTCTTTTAAGAATTTAAATTTTATTTTAGTTTATTTCTTAAATATTAAATTTAATATTAAGTTATTAAATAATACTTAAGAGATTAATTAAAATGCGTTTCTTAGAAATAAAACTATTTAAGTAACGTTAAGTAATTCGTAAGATTTTTAACTAATTTTTAGGTGTTTTTAAAGTTTAAATATTCTTTTTATTTAATAAGGTAATAATAATTTTTTATATTTCCTTATACTTTAAGTATTCGTTTAACTTTATATTTATTAGTATCTTCTATTATAATATTTATAGTAATTCTAGATTTATTTAATGCTTTCTCTAGTAATAATATATAAAATATAAAATAAATTCTTATTCTATTTAGTAATAATAGTTTATAGTTAATATTTAAGATTTTCCGTTTAATAAGAAATAGTTTAATCTTCTTTTAATTAAGTCTATTACTAGGTTACTTAATTTTAATGTTTTTACGAATAAGATATACTTTATATCTCTTCTTTAGAATTAGCATTAATAATCTCTTTTTATTCGCGTAATATTTTATTTAGTTCTATAAAAATATTTATTTCTATTATAGGTGTTTTTATATTTCTATTATAGTCTTTACATGCGTTATAGCTACTAGTACGTTTACCTTTTATACTACGTGCGTCTTAATAATAGGGTTAAATCCGTAATTTACCCTAAATAATAACATTTTTATATTATTAATCTTAGAGCTATTATAAGCCTATTATACTAGTAATAGCTATTTTACCTAATTATTCTATTAGTAGTTAATATAGCTTCGCAAATATTATTCAAGTATTTAGTTTAAGATTTCTATTTACTTATTTAATTATAGGTGGAATATTATTAATAAGCTTTATTTAATCTTTATAGTTTTTATAAGGTATTTTTAAAAGTTTAAGGTAAATAATTTATCGCGATTTAATATAAGCTTTATTAGTAATTTATATTATATAATAACTATTTTAAAGAATATATATATTAAGTTCTTAGTATTACTTAATTTCTTATATAAAATATAATAGGCGTATTCTATAAGTTTATTTATAATAATTAAAATACTATTATAAGTTACTTTTATTATAGGTTCTTTTAACTTTAATAGTTTAACGATAAAGTCTATTATAATAGTTTACTATACTCTTTTAGGTAATAATATTAGTTATAATTCTTCGTATAGTACGTATTACGCTAATTTTACTTTATTACACGTATTATATTTCTTAATAACTTCTTATATTATTTTTTTACTTTCTAAAAAGTTATATAATCTTTTTAGCCTACTAATTATTTTCCTTATACCTTAATATTCGTATAATAAATGCTTATATATTTCTTTAATACGCTATTCTTAAAGTATATTAGAAAATACTATTATTTATTATATAAGAAGGTCTTACCTTTCTTAAATAAATGCGTTTTTATTTCTTAATTATTTAAGTAACTATTATTCTTAATATATAATGTAATTTATTACATTTATATTTTATTTAACTTAACTTACTAGATTATATTAATTTCTTAAATGCCTAATATAAGGTTCTTATTCTTAATAGCATATAATAAAGGTGTATTACTTACTTACTTATTCGATTTTAAGTTCTCTCTTTAGCTAAGCGCGTTTACTCTTTTATTTTTAAATTCTTTATGGTATATAATTTTAAAGTTATAATTTATAAGGGTTTTATACTATTTAATCTATTATTTATTTAAATTCTTTATAGTTAAGAATAATATAAGATTCTTATAATTAATATAAACCTTAATTTAATACTTTACTTTTATAAGGTAATATCTTTATTCTTTAAAGCACTTAATAATAGCTATAAGTTCTTTATTATAAATCCTATAATTAAGTTTAAGTTTATAGAGTTTCTTTAAGAAGAATATAATTAGGTATAATCTTTCTTAATTATCTTATTATTTAAGCTATTCACCTAATATAAAGACTAAGGCGTTTATTTTAAGCTTATAAGGTTTATTTTAATTAAATGCTTTTAATATAAGTTTTAACGTAATTAAATCTTTTATCTTTTAAAATACTATAGCTTTTAGTTTATTCTATTAAAAGCTAACTTCTTTTTTTATTAGATTTATAAGAGGTTATAAAATGTCTTTATATTCGCTTAAGAACTTACGATAAAAGTTTATAAATATTATAAATTCTTTAACTTCTTTTAAATTCTTTAATATAAGCTATTTCTTAATAGTTTTAATCTTATTTAAGCTTATTTATATTTCTTTATATATAAGTATATACCTTAAAAAGTGTATAATATTCTAGTAAAACTAGCATTTTAAGGCTTTAACTAAGAGTTTATTATTCTATAAAGTTTATAGTATTTTATATATATATTATTTATATTTCTTAAGGGTATTTAAATAAATAAGAATATTATTAAGGTATATAACTATAAATACTTTTAGTTATTTTCGTAAGATTATATTAATTATTCTTTAAAAGGTTATTAGTGCGTTAATAAGCTTAAAAGGTATTATTAAATATTTATAGTATTCTCTATTAGTTTAGAATACTATTATTTACTTATAGCCTTCTTTTATTCGTATAAGGTTATAAGCTTCTTTTAAGTTAAGTGTAATAAACTATTTAGCTTTTCTAACTTTATCTCTAATTTCTATTATAAGTGGTAATAGGTATTAATTCTTAATTATAATCTTATTTAAGTATTAGTAATTAATATATAATTATAATTTCCTATTCTTCTTTAATACTTATAAGATTAAGTATTCTACTAGGGACTCTAATAGTTATATATATCCCTTTTATAATATATTCTTTAAATACTCCTTAAGCGCTTTATCTTACTTAAGGTTTTAGGGATAAATTTTATTAAACGTTAGTTTAATACTAGGCTAAAGTTTAATCTTATAGTTTTAGTATAAATACTCTAGTAGTTCTATTTTTAGCTCTCTATTAAATAGCTTATTATACTTTAAGTATTTCTTAGAAATCTCTATTATCTTAGCTTTTAGCTCTCTAGTAATTATATATATTCTTAAAGGCCTATTATAGTTTAAATAAGATGCTCTTTATAAGCTACTCTTAGCTTTATAACTATATTCTAGTAAATTCTATTAAAGTTAACTAGTTCTTTAATTAACTTATAAATTACTCGCTTATAATTAGGGTATTTTTAATATAATATTATATTTTAAGATTACTATAATATTTAATATAACCTAGTATTTTATACCTTATATATTAATAAGAAGTTGCATTACTTTTATATTAACTACTTCTTAGCTATACTTTACCGCGATTTCTTTTATAATTATAAGTTAATAGAGCTTATTTTTAGGTATTTAAGGTAATTATAATCTATTAATAAGATTTAACGAGATAAAATTTCCTTATACTTTACTATTAATTATTACCTAAATCTTTTATTCTATTATAATTATATTAATTATAAGGTATATTATACTATTAATATTTATAGTATATAAAGACCTATTAGATCTCCGTTAAGGAATTAGTTTTAATTGTAATAATAGTTATTATTTCCTAATTCATTAATTTTATTCTTATATTATTCTCTAGCGCATTATTTTAGGCGCTATTATTAATAGTTATCTTTTAACGTATTATTAGAGCTTTCTTAGTAATCGCTTAACCTATTATTTATATTAATTAAACTTAAGCTAAGTAAGTTACTTATAATTATATAGTTCCCTTTCTTCTTATATTATAAGGTTATAGTTTAGGTAATATATACGTTATTCTTAATATAATATCATTTTTCGTTTAATATCTTAGAATTAGTTTATTATAATTTTAGTTATATTATAAGGGTTATTCTTCTTCCCTTTTATTCTTATAGAAACTATTCGTTACTTTACTTACTATTAAGATACGTGTAGTAATTATTATTATAATAGAAGGTTTATGTAACGGTGGCTTAGGTTCTAAGGCATAGTAGGTCTGTTTCTTAGGAAGTAAGTTAGGTTAAATGCTATAGAGTAGCTTTTAAGTAGTATTATAATAAGACCGTTAAGAGTATAACTCTTAATAGTAAAACTATTACTTAGATTAATTAATAGAGATCTAAACTATTTAACTATAGGAATACCTTCTCCTTAAGTACTCGTTTATCTCTTTATTATAGTCCTAGATTAATTAGCTTAACTATTAATCTCTTTAAACCTTAATTAACTAGCTTAAGGTTTAGTTAGTTTAATCCTCTTTAGTTAATATATTTAAATATTAACCTCTTTAATCGCCTCTTAGGTTACGTGGCTAGTTACGTGCTCTTGCCTTCTTCTTATACCTACGAGTTATGCCTATTCTAGCTAGTATAGTCCCGTCCCGTGTCTTATATAGTATTATTTATAATATTATACCCCTTCTTTATTAGTCTTATTCTTAAGGCTATTAAAATAGGCTAGCTTAAGTGTCGTGCGTTTTCTTCCTTTTATTATTATATACTATTATATTAACTAATCGTGTCTTAAAATAGCGGTTTAAAGCTTTATTTACTTCTTCCCTTTACTAGAATAACCTTCTTTCTATAATAATTAATAATTCGTCTTTATCCCTTATAAAAGCTTATACTTATTATACCTATATAGGATTTTTTTAATGTAAAGCTTTTATTTTTAATTTAAGTTATTATATAAAGTATATAGTAAATAAGTAAAGGAATTATAATATTACGAGGGTAACCTCTTAATAGCTTTATAGTATTATAGATTAACATTATAAGCTTAAGAGGGAGCTTAAAGAAGCTAAGAAGCGTGCCTTAACCGAGAATTAAAAGGTCTTACGTTTATAAAAATAAAAGAAATTATAGTTTAAGAAAATAATGCGTGTAGTTACGCGTGGTATTAATAACGTTAAAGAGTTAGAACGTATAAAACGTAAGAAAGTAAAATAGCTTTAAAAGACTATAAGGGTCCTTCTTACTTCTTTTAAGAATTTAAATCCTATTTTAGTTTATTTCTTAGATATTAAATTTAGTATTAAGTTATTAGGTAGTGCTTAAAAGATTAATTAGAATGCGTTTCTTAGGAATAAAACTATTTAAGTAACGTTAAGTAGTTCGTGAGATTTTTAGCTGGTTTCTAGGTGTTTTTAGAGTTTAAATATCCCTTTTATTTAATGAGATAATAATAATTCTTTATACCTTCTTATACTTTAAGTATCCGTTTAACTTTATATTTATTAGTATTTTCCGTTATAATATTTATAGCGATTATAGATTTATCTAGTGCTTTCTTTAATAGTAATATATAAAATATAGAATAGATTCTTATTCTATTTAATAATAATAGTTTATAGTTAATATTTAAGATTTTTCGTTTAATAAGAAATAGTTTAATCTTCTTTTAATTAAGTTTATTATTAGATCGCTTAGTTTTAATGTTTTTACGAATAAGGTATACTTTATATCCCTTCTCTAGGATTAGCGCTAGTAATCTCTTTTTATTCGCGTAGTATTTTATTTGGTTTTATAAAAATATCTATTTCTATTATAAGTGTTTTTATATTTCTATTATAATTACTATATGCGTTATAGCTGCTAGCGCGTTTATATTCTATGTTATATATGTTTTAATAATAGGGTTAAATCCGTATTTTACCCTAAATAGTAATATCTTTATATTATTAATCTTAGAGCTATTATAAGCCTATTATACTAGTAGTAGCTATTCTACCTAATTATTCTATTAGTAGTTAATATAGCTTCGTAAATATTATTCGAGTATTTAGTTTAAGATTTCTATTTGTTTATTTAATTATAGGTGGAATACCGTTAATAAGCTTTATTTAATCTTTATAGTTTCTATAAGGTATTTCTAAAAGTTTAAGGTAAATAATTTATCGTAATTTAATATAAGCTTTATTAGTAATTCGTGCTATATAATAATTGTTTTAAAGAACATATACGCTAAGTTCTTAGTATTACTGAATTTCTTATATGAAATATAATAGGCGTATTTTATAAGTTTATCTATAATAATTAAAATGCTATTATACGCTACTCCTATTATAGGTTCTTTTAACTTTAGTAGTTTAATAATAAAGTCTATTATAATAATTTACTATACTCTTTTAGGTGGTAATATTAGTTGTAATTCTCCGTATAATACGTGTTACGCTAATTTTACTTTATTACACGTGTCGTATTTCTTAATAACTTCTTATACTATTTTTTTGCTTTTTAGGAAGTTATACGATCTTCTTAGCCTATTAATCGTTTTCCTTATACCCTAATATTCGTGTAGTAGGTGCTCGTGTATTTCCTTAATAAGCTGTTCTTAAAGTGTACTAGGAATATACTACCGTTTATTATATAAGAAGGTTTTACCTTCCTTAAATAAATACGTTTTCGTTTTTTAATTATTTAAATAACTATTATTCTTAATATATAATATAATTTAATATATTTATGTTTTATTTAGCTTAACTTACTATATTATATTAATTTCTTAGGTACCTAGTATAAGGTTCTTATTCTTAATAGCGCGTAATAAGAGTGTATTACTTACTTACTTATTTAATTTTAAATCCTCTTTTTAGCTAAGCGCGTTTACTCTTTCGTTTTTAGATTCTTTATAATATATAATTTTAAAGTTATAATTCATAAGGGTTTTATACCATTTAATCTATCGTTTATTTAAATTCTTTATAGTTAAGAATAATATAAGATTCTTATAGTTAGTATAAACCTTAATTTAATGCTTTGCTTCTATAAGATAGTATCTTTATTCTTTAAAGCACTTAATAATAGCTATAAGTTCTTTATTATAAATCCTATAATTAAGTTTAGGTTTATAGAGTTTCTTTAAGAAGAATATAACTAGGTATAGTCTTCCTTAATTATCTTATTATTTAAGCTATTTACCTAGTGTAAAGTTTAAGGCGTTCGTTTTAAGCTTATAAGGTTTATCTTAATTAAGTGCTTTTAATATAGGTTTTAACGTAACTAAATCTTTTATCTTTTAGAATACTATAGCTTTTAATTTATTCTATTAAAAGCTAACTTCTTTCTTTATTAGGTTTATAAGAGGTTATAAGATATCTTTATATTTACTTAAGAACTTATAGTAGAAGTTTACGAATACTATAAATTCTTTAACTTCCTTTAGATTCTTTAATATAAGCTATTCCTTAATGGTTTTAATCTTATTTAAGCTTATTTGTATTTCTTTATATATAAGCACGTACCCTAGAAAGTGTATAGTATTCTAGTAGAACTAGTATTTTAAGGCTTTAATTAAGAGTTTATTATCTTATAGAGTTTATAGTATCTTATATATATATTATTTATATTTCTTAAGGGTATTCAAGTAAATAAGAATATTATTAAGATATATAACTATAAACACTCCTAGTTGTTTCTATAAGATTATATCGATTATTCTTTAAAAGGTTACTAGTGTGTTAGTAAGCCTAAAAGGCATTACTAGATATTTATAGTGTCCTCTATTAGTTTAAAATGCTATTATTTACTTATAGCTTTCTTTTATTCGTATAAGGTTATAGGTTTCTTTTAAGTTAAGTATAGTAAACCATTTAGCTTTTTTAACTTTATCTTTAATTTCCGTTATAAGCAGTAACAGGTATTAATTCTCAATTATAATCTTATTTAAGTATTAGTAATTAATGTATAATTATAGTTTCTCGTTCTTCTTTAATACCTATAAGATTAGATATTCTACTAGGGACTCTAATAGTCTTATATATCCCTTCTATAATATATCCTTTAAATACTTTTAAGCGCCTTATTTTACTTAGGGTTCTAAGAATAAATCTTATTAAACGTTAGTTTAATACTAGGCTAAAGTTTAATCTTATAGTCCTAGCGTAAATGCTCTAGTAGTCTTATTTCTAGCTCTCCGCTAAATAGCTTACTATACTTTAAGTATTTCTTAAAAATCTCTATTATCTTAGCTTTTAGCTTTCTAGTAATTATATATATTTCTAAAGGCCTATTATAGTTTAAATAAGGTGCTCTTTATAGGCTGCTCTTAGCTTTATAACCGTATTCTAGTAAATTCTATTAAAGTTAGCTAGTTCTTTAATTAACTTATAGATTACTTACTTATAACTAGGGTATCCCTAATATAATATCGTGTTTTAAGATTATTATAATATTTAATGTAACCTAGTGTTTCGTGCCTTATATATTAACGAGAAGTTACGCTACTTTTATATTAACTACTCTTTAGCTATACTTTATTATAGTTCCTTTTATAATTATAAGTTAATAGGGCTTATCTTTAAGTATCTAAGGTAATTATAATTTATTAACGAGATTCGGCGAGATAAAATTTTCTTATACTCTACTATTAATTATTACTTAAATCTTTTATCCTATTATAGTTATATTAATTATAAGGTATACTATACTACTAATATTTATAGTATATAAAGACCTATTAGATCTTTATTAAGGAATTAGTTTTAATTACAATAATAACTATTATTTCTTAATTTATTAATCCTATTCTTATATTATTCTCTAGCGCGTTATTTTAGGTACTATTATTAGTAGTTATCTTTTAACGTATTATTAGAGCTTTCTTAGTAATCGCTTAACCTATTATTTATATTAATTAAACTTAAGCTAAGCGAGTTACTTATAGTTATATAGTTCCCTTTCTTCTTATATTATAAGGTTATAGCTTAGGTAGTATGTGCGTTATTTTTAGTATAGTATAACTTCCCGTTTAATATCTTTAAATTAGTTTATTATAATTTTAGTTGTATTATCAGGGTTATTCTCCTTCCCTTTTATTCTTATAGAAACTATCCGCTACCTTACTTACTATTAAGGTGTATATAGCAATTATTATTGTAATAAAAGGTTTAATTAAGAAGTTTATATTCGATTTTAGGTTTATCTTTCTCAGTTAAATAATTCTTTTCTTCTTAGATCTATTCTAATAAAGGTTTACTTTTTAGTAAGGGTGTTTAGTATTCTTAAAAGTTATTAGGTATTAGTTAGGTTTTAAATTCCTAATCTTTATTTAAACTAATATTATTTACTAATATAAGGCTTCCTTTATTACTTATTATACTAAGATTTCGCGTAGGTAAGTCTTTTTAGTTTATAGTATAGAGCTTTTTACCTTTAGGAATTAGCTTTTATAACTTTTTTAAGGCTTTACATTTATTCGTAAAGTGTTTAGTTTTACTATAATTATAATAAGTCTTTCCCCTTTCCTTATTTATAGCGTTAAGTTCTATAAGTTTAGCGTAATACCCGTATACTATTAATATTCGGCGTAGCTTATTATTATTAGGTTTATTAAACCTAGTATATAATTTAAATTTCCTATAACTTTTTTCGTAACGTTACTCGTATAAATAATTATCTGCCTTAATAACTATTTTAATAAAGTTATTAAATAACTTAGAATAATCTTCTTAATAAATATTATTCTTTACTTCTTCTTTAAGTCCTTAATAAAAGACTTTTATTTTAAGTTTAATATTCTAGTTAAGTTTTACTATAATGCGTTTAAACTCCCTAGCGTAATAAGCTGTAGATTTAGTCTACTTAAGTTAAGTAAGTTATCGTGTAGCTTTCTTATACTTATTAGGATTTTTAAATATAGCGAGAAGTTATTCTTTAAAGGTTTTGTAATTAAAGAAAATATAAATAACTTTTACTTTAACTTTAGTATTATACTTAAGATATACGCGAAGGGTTAGCTTTTATTATTCTATTACTTTCCTAGTTAAGAGGTTATTAATATAAAGAATCTATAACTTAAATATTATATAGATTTTTTCGTTAACTTATAGGTAAGCTTAGGCTTATATAAGAAAGTTCCTTATATTACCCTTATAACTATTATATAATTTAGGCTTAGAGAATTTTAGTATATTATTATTATTAATAAAGGATATAGGTATAAGATTTTAAACTATTATAAGTTTCTCTTCTTATACCTTAAGTTTTTTATAGAGATTATTTTATTAGTTAAGAAGCTATTAATTCTACTTCTTAAGCTTAATAGTCTTATTATAAAGGTACTTTATTATCTCTTTAAGGTTAGTAGTTTTTCCGCTTAAAGTAAATATCTTAGAAGTTATTACTACTTAAAGTTTTAAGGTAACTTATTAAATAGAATTAATTAAAATATAATAGTAGCTTAGGTTTTAAGGTATAATAGGTTTATTTCTTAGAAAGTAAGTTAGGTTAAATGCTATAAAGTAGCTTTTAAGTAGTATTATAATAAGACCGTTAAGAGTATAACTCTTAATAGTAAAACTATTACTTAAATTAATTAATAGAGATCTAGACTATTTAACTATAAGAATACCTTCTTCTTAAGTACTTGTTTATCTCTCTATTATAGTTCTAAATTAATTAGCTTAACTATTAATCTCTTTAAACCTTAATTAATTAGCTTAAGGTTTAGTTAGTTTAATTCTCTCTAGTTAATGTGTTTAAACATTAACCTCTTCAATCGCCTCTTAGGTCACGTGGCTAGTCACGTGCCCCTACCTTCTTCTTATACCTACGGGTCGTGCCTGTCCTAGCCGGTACGGTCCCGTCCCGTGTCTTGTGCAGTGTCGTTCGTAATAGTTTAATTAAGAAGTTTATATTTAACTTTAAGTTTATTTTTCTTAGTTAAATAATTTTCTTCTTTTTAAATTAATTCTAGTAAAGGTTTACCTTTTAGTAAAAGCGTTTAATATTCTTAAAAGCTATTAGGTATTAATTAGGTTTTAAATTCTTAATCTTTATTTAAACTAATACTATTTATTAACGTGTAGTTTTCTTTATTACTTATTATACTAAGATTTCGCGTGGGTAAGTTTTTTTAATTTATAGTATAAAGCTTTTTACCTTTAAAAATTAGCTTTTATAGCTTTTTTAGAGCTTTATATTTATTTATAAAGTGTCTAGTCTTACTATAATTATAATAAGTCTTCCCCTTTTTCTTATTTATAACGTTAAGTTCTATAAGTTTAGTATAGTACTTATATATTATTAATATTTAGTATAGCTTACTACTATTAGGTTTATTAAATCTAGTATATAATTTAAATTTCCTGTAACTTTTTTCGTAATATTACTTATATAAACGATTATTTACCTTAATAACTATTTTAATAAAGTTATTAAATAACTTAAAACGATTTTCTTAATAAATATTATTCTTTACTTCTTCTTTAAGTTCTTAATAGAAGACTTTTATTTTAGGTTTAGTATTCTAGTTAAGTTTTATTATAATACGTTTTAAATTTCCTAGTATAATAAGCTATAAATTCGGTCTACTTAAGTTAAGTAAGCTATTATATAGCTTCTTTATACTTATTAGGGTTTTTAAATATAATAAGAAGTTATTCTTTAAAGGTTTTATAATTAAAGAAAATATAAATAACTTTTACTTTAACTTTAATACTATATTTAAGATATACGTAAAGGGTTAGCTTTTATTATTCTATTACCTTTTTAATTAAAAGGTTATTAATATAAAGAATCTATAACTTAAATATCGTATAGATTTTTTCGTTAACTTATAGGTAAGCTTAGGCTTATATAAGAAAGTTCCTTATATTACCCTTATAGCTATTATATAATTTAAGCTTAAAGAATTTTAATATATTATTATCATTAATAAAGAATATAAGTGTAAGATTTTAAACTATTATAAGTTTCTCTTCTTATACCTTAAGTTTTTCGTAAAGATTATTTTATTAATTAAAAAGCTATTAATTCTACTTTTTAAGCTTAATAATCTTATTATAAAGGTACTTTATTATCTCCTTAAAGTTAATAGTTTTTTCGCTTAAAGTAAATATCTTAAAAGTTATTATTACTTAAAGTTTTAAGGTAACTTATTAAATAAAATTAATTAAAATATAATAATAGCTTAGGTTTTAAGGTATAATAGGTTTATTTCTTAAAAAGTAAGTTAAGTTAAATACTATAAAGTAGCTTTTAAGTAGTATTATAATAAAGCTATTAAGAGTATAACTCTTAATAGTAAAACTATTACTTAAATTAATTAATAAAGATTTAAACTATTTAATTATAGAAATACCTTCTTCTTAAATACTTATTTATCTCTTTATTATAATTCTAAATTAATTAGCTTAACTATTAATCCCTTTAAACCTTAATTAATTAGCTTAAGGTTTAATTAGTTTAATTCTTCTTAATTAATATATTTAAATATTAACCTCTTTAATTACCTCTTAGGTTACGTAGCTAATCACGTGCCCTTACCTTCTTCTTATACCTACAGGTCGTGCCTATCCTAGCCGGTGCGGTCCCGTCTCGTGTCTTATGCAGTGTCGTTCGTAATAATAGTATAGTATGTTTTTAGAAAATTACATAATCTAGTTTCTAAGCTTATAATAAGCTAAAAGGACCCACTTTTTTATGTGAGTTAATTGGTTATAATATTAGTTAATTTATGTATTTATTATTATAATTCAAGTATTTTATTAGATTTATTATTAATTATTTAAGCTTTTTTAAAAATTAAAAATGTAGTTTTCTTGTTAATGCTCTGGTTAATAGTATACTTATTTATAAGTATAATTCTTAATAGTATATTTTCCTTTTATTAATTAAAGTAAAGATTTTTTATTAAAAGTATTAATTATTATAAATTCTATTTATTAATATAATAAATTTTATTATAATTATTATTATAATAATTAATATTATAATAAGAAAGTACGTAATTAATAATAAGTTTATAAGCGAATAATAATTACGTTTACTTTTTATTACTTAAAGTTTAAAGATACTTTAAGATCTTATAATTAAGCGAATTAAAAGGGGTAAGCTTTATTAATTTCTATTTATAAATAATTATTAATATATATATAGTAAGATATAACTTATACCTTATAATTATATTTTATATTTCTTATATTTTACCTATTAGTATTTATATATTAGATTTAATAGGTAATTCTTTTTCTTTTTATATAAGAAAACATAAACTTATATTAATATTTTACGTTAAAGAAAGGTAATATAAAGAGAGTAATTTATTATATACTTATAAAGATATTTTCTTTTAAAAAAAATAAAAAAAATTATTATTATATATAAGTATAATATAAAGAATTATAAAAATAATAATTTAAAAGAAAGGTTATATTTAATATTAAAAAGTAATAATTTAATATATTATAATAATAAGACTTAATAGGTTAATAATACTAGTATTATATATACTTTATTTATTTAATTAAAATAAAAAAATTTTTATTATAAGCACTTAATATATTACAAGAGAAGAAATTAATTATAATATATATAAGGTTTAATATTATTTAATATTATCTTATAACCGTCTTATAATTATATTAGTATATTACTAGTACCTAATATACACTATATTAGCACCGTACTAATTTCTAGCACCGTGCTATTCAGGTTAACCGTGCCTTAATAACCTTAGATTTTGGTACAGCTACGGAGGTTACAAGCGGTGCCACACGCCCCGCCCATATTACCATTGACTCTTCTTGGACTAGTGTCTGGTACTTGGCCGCCTCTATGTGCCCCGCGCAAAGGCAACTACGGGCGTTGTTCAAGCTTAACCAGGTAATCGATTCATAAGTCGTCATCGATCTCCTTGCGGAATCGCTTAGACTGATCTATGCCGCTTCAATCACAGAACGTGTTTGTCCAAAAGTTTTGGACTGGGAATAGGAAGATGCCGTTGCAAGCGGAGACTCGCAGGGCTAGGAGGACGCCCAACGCGTAAGAAACCACCAGTTGACCTCTTCCTATTGCTTGCGACATGCCGACTATTGCTTGTTTCCACTATAGTTGCCGAATGTGCAGCAAACATGTGACTGATTTGTTTCCATAGCTGTACGGCATGTCGACAAAGCAAGATTAAATGTTCTGGAAGGCAGCCGTGCCAAAATTGCCAGCGGCGGCTTGTTCCATGCAAGTTCGCGGATGCTAGCAGCCACAAAGTCGTCGTAACAGGCAAATACCTCGACGACCTACGGAGGCGAGCACAAAGGCAACAGCCGTCGCCTTCGACTACAAGGAATTCGGAGCCGCAAGTGTATACACGGAGTCGACCCGGACCGTCTTTGACCACAGAGTCATCGCCACCTCTGGTGTCCGGCAAGACGCCGCCGGCTCCGCAAGACGCCTCCAGTACGGGTCTGTTCCCAAGGACAAAACGGACATTTAATAATGCCCTCGGCCCGGATAGTGACATCCTCACCCCAAATTACTGCCCAACTGATAGTTGCAGGCATCTTACGTCTTCCATGTCGATGTCGGGTGACCAGAGCAGTCTGCAGGCCGAGGAATGCCCCGATGTCGCGATACAACCACAAAGCGAGCCACCGAGTGAGCCAGAGTTTCGGTTGCGCACAGATCCTTTTGTTATACCTTCAAGGACAATTCCAAATTTCCAAAGAAACAGGAGACAATGGAGTAAGTCAGCACCAAAAAACCGCCTACATCTTTGGACCGTAACTGATTCGACTTTGGCTTTGGTAGTCTGGCTCTCTCCCTGGTCAACATGGTCCTTTACCGTGCGTCTGATGCTGACATTGGGTGAGAAGCTACGGCCCGGAAGCCCTTCCCTTCCGCAAAACGTGCTCGAAACAGAGGTGTACGAGTTCCCATGGCCGTCTTTTTCGTCCTCAGAAATGAACATCTCGGGTCTTCCATCGCTAAATCATGCGCTGTATCTCTTTACCACCGTGAAATTCCATCTCGGGCAGACCTATCGACTGTTTGATGAAGAAGAGTTCGAGAGCGAGATCAGGGACTTTTATGCAAACGCGGTACAAAATGTGTCACATTACCGCGTGTGGTTTATTAAATTTCTCCTTGTGTTAGCCTTCGGCACCGCTTTTCCCACATCTCACACGACGGCTCAGCAACCACCGGGTGCCCAATTCTTTTCAAGGGCTATGGCCCTCATGCCAGGCCCTGGTTGTATGTGGAAAGAGAGCATGCTGGGGATCGAAATTTTGGCCATGACGGGCCTGTACCTCTTCTGTATCGATGACAGGGAGTCGGCTCATTGCTATGTAGGTCACACCCCCTTGTGTTATGGCGACTCAGGAAACACTGTTTCTAACGGTCTCCCGTCTTATCAGCTCAGCAATGCGATACGCATCGCCCAAATGGAGGGCCTCCATACACAGCTTCCCCAAGAAGAACTTGGTGCGGAGAAAGTGACGTATTGTCGGGACCTCTGGTGGACATTGTACATTATGGATCGTCACTTCTCTTCGTCGCTCGGGTTGCCCATGTCGGTTCAAGACGGTGACATAACCACACCTGTTAATCCGCCCAATGTAGGCTCGCAAAGTGACAGTGCACGTAGTCTCCAGGTCAATCTTTCTCACCTAATGTCCATCATCGTCACTAGTAAGGCTATGACATCCGTTATTTCCTGTCTCTTGGGCTAACATTCGGGACATAGCGGTCTATTTGCCCACCCGAACCGCTCTGACTTCATTCCTGGAGCAGACTCGATCTATCCTGCATACCCTGGCGCATCATGCACAGGAAATAGAAAGAATCATACGTCTGAAGTTTGACAATTCACCAGGAGCCATGCCTAGAGAGACGCATTATTTAACCATGTTGTACCATCAGGTTCGACCTCATCGATAGTATACCCCCTCTCATTACCACACCCTGCTTATATTTTAACGTAGTGTGTCATATTTGCGACCCGTCCGCCGCTTCTTGCAGCTCTAAAGGAGCGGTCAGAGTTACTGGGCCATCCCGACGATGAGAACTGGGATAGCTTTTTGGCCCAAACGGCGACTGTCATTTCTGCTGGCATCAAATCAGCCGCCAAAACACTTCAGATTCTGTCCAAAGAATACAGCTTGCTGGGTATGTATCTAGTGTGCAGGCAGCAGTCCGCTCAAATTTCTGACACGAGATTCCAGAGGTATTTTTACCGTATGATGTTGAATTTGCCTTTGGAGCCGCCCTTCACCTGACCATGGCCAGCGCCGTCTTCCCCCACGTGGTGGACTATCAGCATTGCCGACATATGGCTCGTCAGATTCTTCATGAGTTGGTCTCTAGAGGCAACCGCATAGCAAGGGCGAGGACGGCTGAGCTTAAATATTTGGAAACCCTGTGTGCCGAGCTGGCGGTTCAAGGAAGGAGACAGGGCCACCAGACCCTGACATTGTCCCATTTGGAGAGCGAGCTGATGGAGTCGTGGGGTGCTGACACTGGAAACGAGGCTAGACTGTCCGTTGGAGATCATAATTTAGGCGCAGGCATGCCAGAACCCGATGTCTCCCTGCAAGATCTTGGCCACGATACGTCGAGCAACATGGATTTGCTCAATAGCATTGGCATCTCGGCTGACAATTTCTTCTCTATAATACAACAGATGCCAGATCCGGAGACACTTTCGGAAAGCATATTGGACTGGGACTTATGGAAGGAAGCAACTTGAGTAAGTACGGAAGAGGGGAGTAGTTCTTATTCTTGGGAGCCGTATAGATTGTCAGGAAGCATGAAAGAAATACATCACTCAGTAGCACTAAGATCAGGGAACTAGGGGATGAGATTTTGTCGCCTTAAACATGCACATAGATATGGCTTCGTTGAGAGAATGCCCCAAGCATCGACTCCCCCTTCAAATCTGAAGACGCAAAATGTATGTGAATGTACAGGTTGTCAATTTTCTGCAAGAAATCCAGTGTGTTTTATTGTGGCTGCCTCGGAAGGATCACGAGTCAGCCGAAAGATCTACGGCCAAGCGTCTTGAATTGGGCATCCCAACCCCTCTATTGCAGCTGAGAATTTACAAAAATTGAAATCAAATACAGCATGCGTCTTTAGAATCCCGTCTTTACAATTTGACACACTAATCCATTAGTATCATTGAGACTTGAAATTGCACATAGTAGGCTCACACTTACCCAGCTACCTCCACACGGCTTTGGGCAGCACGTCTGGCCAGATTGACACCCCTTTTCTAAGCAGCTTTCCGCTCTGCAGTCGGAGATTCCCCCCGTCGGGCACCTTGGATCCCAGCCTTGAGCAGCCACGACTGAACTCAGAACGAGCGCCAAGATTGTTGCCGAAGTCTTCATATTCAAGGATGTTATGATAATTTGATGGTGATTTTTGCTGGATATACCGGCTTCGAGATCAATAAAACACTAAACAAGATGCTTTTATGGATGATAGCTTGAGACATACAGAGGTCCCAGACTAGAGATTAAATACTGCGAACGGGCCGTGCTTTGTTTCCGAGTGTGGCCTCATGGCTCCGAGCTGACAGACTCGTATGACTCGGTTGGCATGGTCTAATCCCGTAAAAGGATCCAAAAAGACAAAAGCCCGCAGGCAATGCCGCAATGACGCAAAATACTATTGGCTGGGGGGAAGGCTGAGCCATAAGCGTGCTGACGTGTCTACGTGTAAATATGTGTTGGGAATAGGGCGGAAAGCCCCTGTCAGCACATTATATGTAGTCTGACTAGCAGTCATGCTTATTTTTTGGCTGTTGATCGGGCGATTCCCAGAGACTCTTCGCGCCTCTGCTTCCGCCAATTGTCCGTCGCTCAAAGTGACTTATCACAACTCAAACAATCGATGCAAAAGAGTCAGCAGACCTCCAAGTTGGGGAAATCACAGGGATGTTTCCATGGAACTAAGCCTAAGCCTCGGTGCGGCTGATTAACACCGAGCCCGAGCATCCGGTTCCAGTCCGCCCGGCTCAGGGGCTTGTTTGCCCTTCGTAACTTGATGGTAAGAACACGCACAGCATTCTCCCTCCTTTATGGAAATGGTGTAAAGTTGATCCAGAGATTATGGTATGTCGAAGACACTGCGCAGTCAATGGCCCAGAGTGTGTTCTACGGCGTCCACCGTGATTCCCAAGTCGCTTGTATGCCCAATGTAAGCAATAGCCAACGGAGATGATTGACGGCTGTATCAACTCAGCCGCAGTTGCCCCAAGAACACCCATTTGTTATTAAAAACCTTTCATCACATTGAATTGCAGGATACGTGGTCGTCGCAAAGTTATCACTCCACGTAGCGTGAGGCGCAGCAAGTGTATCTAGCGTTCAAGTCCGCATGATTATACTATGGCTTGGATTCAGATTTCCTTCTCTTCGCTATTTCCGCCGTCCGGTACGCCCTTTGGTCGAATCGTTCTGAACCCGGCGCCGCACTCCTGGATTACCACGCCGATCTAATTGTCACACGGTTACACGAGGGCTACGATCACGGGACCTAGGGAAAAAGGCCCTCAGCGGCTTCTTGTATTTATAGAGCTTCTTAGTCTATCCATGCCTTGAGAGAACCAAGGACCCTTGATACCAAAGACTGTTATTAGATAAACTGAGCTATTGCTCTAAGCCCTCACTGAGCCTTGTCACACTAACCGCCGCACCTACTCCCGGAAATTGCAACTAGCATTGCTGTAGCCAGTTCAATTCACTATGAAGTGACAAAGGAGTTGGGCAAGGGGGATATTTGCATCGGACTATATGTTGTGGCTGGCCTGCCAAGCCATCCACGATGACGATGTATACCGGCATGTCCGTCCCGTCGCGCCAGCCATGAAACTAGATTGCCCGTCCATAATTTTTGGTTGGCATGGGGTTCGGGGGTCAAGACTTGTTTGCCTCTGATACAGAAATATTGGGAACCAATGAAATACGTCGCCTCGTCTGACACGAGCATCACTAGCTTAGCATCGCAATCAAGCCTTTTCACCAGCCTGCTACCAGACGAATAAGAGGAAACTTGAAATCAAATTTTAAATAATGATATTTTCAACACCACGTGGCTGTTGCTACTCAGAACGGCAAATCTTTTGCCGGGGCTCGACACACTGGCAAATACTTGACGCCGACGCGGAGACTATTGGTGTACCAGAAGCACTGGTTAAAAAGATGTGTTTAGAGTCAACATCATTGTCTTAGTAAGCTTCTCTCGAGCTTTATAACTATAAAATCGCACACCAGTGCCTATGATGGAACTTCAGCCGGAGACCTCGTTCAGCTTCAGGTAGGCATGGGGCCTGATGCAGTAGACGCTGAGAAGCATAAGACCAGATTTCTCCGGAAGAATTGTGATAAAGTAGGGAATACTGCCCAGACTAATAATGTCATTTCGGACTTGTGTATTTAAGGAATCCAATTTTTGCATTCCTAGTCTAGACCTACTTCGAAGGCATTGCTTACATCTAATTTGTAGGGAAGGGATGACTGTCCCAGAAAGGTTGTTTTCCGCCATTCATGACCACACCTGCCTTCATCAACATCAACGGCTCTTGGAAATAAAAGCACCTTGAATATTGTGCAAACAGAATTGTATCATATGTGAAATGCAATAGGCTCAGATCCTTCGGCACAGCCGGCAGCAATCTCCATGATGTGCTGGCTATCGCCAGACATTGGGCTTTCCGGGACCTCTGCTTGGAGTCAATGCATAGCAAGCATAACAAAGAGTACACAATTCCACGACACATACAGGGTGGAGCAATTTTATTGAGAGTTTCTTAAAGACACTGACTACTAGAGTAATGCGCGTGAGCAGCCAGAACTCTAAGAGATGCTCAAGACTCGACAAATATACATTCAGTCTCTCCAGACCCCACCTATCTTCATAATCATCTCGCTACAGCTATTCTGGAATTCATTTATTGCATAAATCTGCCTTTGCAGTTTCTCCAGCCCAAGCTCGTCGAAGCAGTTCGTGAATCCACTCCTTCTCCAATGGACGCGGGTTCGGGTATTGATTACCCGTAGCAATTTCGGTCGCTTTATCAACATCGCCCTCCTCCATTCCCAAGTCCTTCAGTGCCCGTGGCACCCTCAATTCTTGGAGTAACAGCTCCAGACCGTGTAGAGCGTCTCCATTGCTTCCAGGAAAGACAGAGGCCAACTTGGCCATCTGCTCGGGGATGGCAGGTGCATTATAAGACAACGCATGCGGCAGCACGATGGTGTGTGTCTCTGCATGGGAAAGTGCAAACGACCCCCCGAGCACATGGCAGAGCTTATGATGAAGTCCCATAGATGAGCTCCCCAGGACAGTACCGCAAAGCCAAGCGCCGTAGAGAGCCTCCTCTCTTGGAGCTTTGGACCCTGGGTTGTGAACAATCTGCGGCAACGCCTCTGCCAGTGCCTTTATGCCCTCAAGCGCAAGCATGGAAGTGATGGGGTTGGCATTCTTTGCATAGAGCGCCTCTATGGCATGGGCAATCGCGTTGATTCCAGAAGTACTGCAGATTGCGGGCGGCAGCGTCATTGTAAAGTCTGCGTCGTATATGACGACTGCGGGTAGAATTTTGGGATCCGATCGCGTGGTCTTGTTGCCATTATGCGTTTCGCCGAGGATGGGCGTCATTTCCGAGCCTGAGTACGTCGTGGGTATGCTGATATGAGGTACTCCTGTGCGAATGGAGACGGCTTTACCCAGGCCGATCACTGAGCCGCCGCCAATTGAGACTACGCAGTCGGCGGCGACTGAGTCGAGAAAGGCGGTTGCTTCTTCGGTTACAGAGGTCGGCGTGTGTGCTTTTGCGTGGGGGAAAGTGCCGGCCATGGGAATGGAGGCGGCTTGGATGATGTCAGACAGCTGATTTGTGAAGTTGCTCTTCCCGGGCGTAGAGAGGAGAAGTGGTCGAGAAACATGGAGACGTTCCATCTCAGCTGGGAGCTTCTTGACGGAGCCGGAGCCAAAAATGACTCGGCTTGCAAGGACATTGTATTCGAATTCCTTCATCTTGTTTGCGAATTCCGACGAGATTTAGAACAACAATGCTCTTGTCGAGTGCAAATGGGAAGTCGAATCAAAGGTGTGAGGACTTGACGGCTGCGTCCGGCGCCGGCTATGAGTATCCAATCAGTATATCAGCGCATCATGCGCGATGCGGAGCCCCATGGGGAGTCCGGATCGGAAGTTGGAAGCTCGTTCCGGATGAGGCGGGGTTTTCCGGAGATGCCGGGCCCGGCAGATGCCAAGCGTCTTGGTATAGCCAATAACAACTTGAATGATTAAAAGCAGGACACATCCCGGGTGCCGGCGCGCAGTCCTCTTGAAGCCGATCAAAGCCCGCCCCTCGAATGTCGGTTGGAGAAGCGCGTCGTCAATTGAGAGTAATATTCCCACCGCAGTAACCTACTTTCTGTATCCCATCCATTTCAAGCACGCACATTTCGCACCATGGCCGCTCCTGTCAGCTTGAAGGATCTTACAATCGACAACGTTACTGAAAATGTCCACGCCATCAACTCGCAGTGCGGCAATCTGCGGTTGAAATATATCCTGGAGCGAACGGTCGCGCATCTGCACGAGCTTGCGAGAGAAACAAGACTCACTACAGACGAATGGATGACAGCCATCCTCTTCCTAACGCAAGTTGGTCAGATTTCATCCGACGTCAGACAGGTATGAAGTCTATGGATCCATAATGACGCTCAAAGCTTATCTTTCCCCCCAGGAATTCATTCTACTATCAGACGTCTTGGGCCTGTCTCTTCTCGTGGATTCAATCGATCATCCCAAACCGAAGGGCAGCACTGAGGGCACCGTCCTGGGGCCCTTCCACACTCACGAGGCAGAGCACGCCAATGCCGGAAGCCTCATATCGCATGATCCAGACGGCGAGCCCCTCCTTGTCTTATGTACCTTGAAAGACACCGACGGAAACCCAATCTCAGGTGCCGAAATTGATGTGTGGGAGACCGACTCGAAGGGGTTCTACGACGTGCAGTACACGGACAGGGGCGGACCGGATGGCAGGGCCGTGTTGACGAGCGATGACATGGGCAAATTTTGGTTCAAGGCCATCGTCCCGGTGCCGTACCCCATTCCGCACGATGGGCCGGTAGGGAAGCTCCTCAAGGTGCTGAATCGCCACCCGTACCGGCCAAGTCACATGCACTTCATGTTCAAGAAGGATGGGTACGATCCTCTAATCACGTAAGTCCATGCACAGTCTCACAAGCAGCTTCATTGAGCATCCACTGACATGCATCTGCAGCGCGCTGTATCTCAAGGATGACCCTTATGAATCTACCGATGCCGTTTTTGGCGTCAAGGACTCGCTCGTAGTACAGTTGAAGAAGCTTGAGGATGAAGAACTAGCGAAGAAATACGATGTCAAACTAGGTTCTGCTTTGATTACCTATGACTTTGTCCTGGTCAAGGATGAGGCTGCGGCTGCACTGCGCAGACAGAAGGCGGAAGAAGCCATGGCAAGTTTGGGGCGTACATTCAGATTCATTGATGACCTTCCTGTTCCCCATGTAGATTAGAACCATTCACATCGTTTAGGTAAATACTAAACCAGTTTTTGGCAATTTGTAAAAGGTCTTAGTAGAGGGCTTGGGGTCAATGGCTCATTTCATCTGATAACGTCTTTGGTATCAATGCTCTTGGTTCCCTTCAAGGCCTGGATGACTAAAGAGGTCTATGTATACAAGAAGTTAGTGAGAACCTTGTACCCTAGGTCGCGTGATCGTAGCCCCCGTGTAACATCTGTGTGATACAATCCAAACCATTTATTTAGTACATATTCTCAGCAAACAGCCCCTATCCCACTCGACCTAGGCATCACCAACAGCCTTCACACCATCATCGATATTAGATGAACGTCTAGCCCATCTCCATACAAGCTATCAGATGGAAATGTCGCAAACCCTTGGTCCGACACATCCTTATCTGCTGCTGTGAAATCTTGCAGCAAGTTTGGATCTATAATAGACGCCAATAGGGCAGGATCCTGCCCAGGGACAGCATGGGAGAACAACGTCCTTGACAAACTGTTTCCAGCTTGGTTTGGCATATCGTCTACGCCTAACTGGCCCTGAGATTCGCCAAATTCATGCCCATGGTTCGTCGCTTCGGGCCGGGCAGATTGATCCCGCTGGCTCTGAACACATGCTCGCGCCACCTCCAAGCCTTCTCTTATCAAATTCGCACTTCGTCGAGCTACAATAGCTTCCTCCATGGATTGGAGAATATCCTGGGCTTTGATGACGTCGTCGAGGAGTTCGTTACTAGACACAGCAGTATGGCCAAGCATAACAACGTACAGGACGATCATCCCAGCATACAAGGTATACGTGGAGTTGTACCACCACGTCCGAAAGTAGTGTCGATTGGTGTACGCATCGTACATGACTCTGATTGTGTCTCGGGCCGCATCTAGACAAGAGTCGACGTGTCCTGACAACTGTGCTCGCGTTCTGCTCATAGGTGCCTCCAGGAATAGTCGATGCAAGACAATCCTAGCGTTCAGATACCTCAAGTATAGAACGAGCTTCTGCTTTGCCGCCCATTCTGCTTCACGGAAAGATACCCGGCTGAAATCAAGGTACTCGGGTAGCCGATCCTTCCAGTCATCAAGAAGAGCATCAAGCTCCTTTGCAACCGCAGACTTTTGCAGCAAAGTGAGGCCCTTTGAGTCGTAGTACAGTTCTTTCGAGATGCGCCTCAAGATTGCAGCGAAGTAAACCATTTCGTTAATCATTGCAACGCTACAGTTCTCCAGCTCAGATTTGTGGGAGACGGTGGATACCTGGTCTCTGATACGTGGCAGACTAATTTGGTAGTTTCGAGGCTTTCCAAGACTGTCACGGCGACCTGCGCTGCAGCTCATGTCTATTTCGTGAGAGTAGATGCACCACCAGGTGCGTCGCGCGGCTTTGTGATCTTCGATGGAACTCGACATGGATTCTCTTGCTATTCCAATGGCAAGTGCAGTTCGGACAGCGTGCCCACAGTACATATAGCACGCATGCGGCTTGAGAGAGTTTTGACAGTACAGCGACTTCGTAGAGGTTAACATGGCAGGCTCAGAAGACCATGGCTGGAGAGTGACTCACCATTAGAAGAAGGGTTTGGGCGCTCTCCAGTGAGCAAACTTCAAAGACATCTCCGAGCAAAGCCCTGGACTTTCGGAAATATTTCCTCGACAGCGCCTGGCTGGAAAGTGCTGAGCTCGAGTCTTCACATTGTGCTGGCTGCTTCACACACGAGCTGACATCTGGCTCAAAATTCTGGGTTATGCCAGGGTCAGCAATGAGCGCCCCAACCGCTACCACGATGTTGTACAGGGCGAAGAAATGCCTAAGATGCTTGTTCCTTTCAAGCGGCGTGTGTACGCCCCATATTACCTCCTCGCATCTTGCTGTAAACGCAATGGGATCAAGCATGGGATGAAGATGATGCAAGTTGCTCATGTATACACGGACGTATTCTCGTTCTAGCCCTTTCCTGGCAGCCTGCAGAGGACTATCAGGGACGGGATTTCCCTTGGAGGCAGCGTGAGCAGACGAATGAAGATTGCTAGTGCTCTCTCCACTGGCACTATTTTTGGGAGTTGACGTGTGGCCGTCACGGTGCATGAATTCCGTATGACTTTCATTTCTTATGCGGCCCAGAGCAGGAGGAGCATCCACGGAAACGCCTTGTTGGTTTTCAGTTACACGTGGAGGTGTTTTTGGCCTCGACAGCGGCTCTAGTGCTTCTTCGTTTGAAAGAAGATTGACAATGGAAACCGGTGACGGAGCAGTAAGACCAGGTCCCGAAACAATCCCTCCAGATGCCCACGGGCTACTCTGATCCCGAAAGGAGGACGGCTCGCTGGCCCTGCCGCTGGCAGGAGATAGATAGGACGTTTCTTTGAGGCTGCCGGAGTTTGGATGCCCAGGAGGAAGATGCTCCTGAGCATACGCAAAGAATTGATTGAGAAGCACAAAGTTAGAGGACGTGCCGTAGAACTCAGTTCCGTGAGTGTGCTGGTTGACATCTCCTACTACATCAGCATTATCCGACGGTAGAGGTGGTTGCGCAAAGGCTTTGGCCGAATGTTAGCAGAATTTCGTGCAGGTACTTTGGTGAGAGGGAAGAATTGAACTTACCTACACGGTCTGATCCTTGAGAGTGTTCCAAGGTCGGGCACCCCCTCGACAGCTCATCTCTGCCATCTCGAGTAGACGGGACGGTTGGCAAACGGCGTTGCGGACTTCCCGCGCCCCGTCGATCCGAGCCAGGGACACGGCTATTTCTAGTCCGATCATTTCGTCTTCGGAGTCCATACGTGCACTCTTCAAGGTGCTTGATGCAGTTCGCGCACGGCTGTCTCTGGTCACACTTTGCCTTCTTGGCACGGCATCGCTGACACGCGTGCGATGCGCGCGGTAGGTTGCGCCGGCTGGGCAAAGACGGGTTTGGCTCGGCCATTCCTGGGCGTGTTTGTGCAACGGGAAACAGATCTTGACGGCATTCCGTCACCTGTGGTTGAACCCCGATTAACAAGCTAGGGTCGCGAGGTGGACGGAAATTTTCGGTCCTCGTTTGCCTCCAAGCTGGAGATGCGCCCACTCACTTACCTGGTAAGTTACTCCATACTTATGGAGCAATTTGTAATTCCCCCCCGCATCCAAAGGGAGCTAGGGGAACCATTACCGATGCAACAGCCGCTGAAGACACTTTGGGGCCTGGGCAACGTTGGGTGGCGTTTCATCCGGGGCCCCAGCTTCCGGCCGGATAAGTCGTCAAATATCCCGGCCGGAAGCCGGAAGTTCCTGCGAGAACGAGTGGAAAGCACAGGAGCAGACTCCCTTTTTAAGTGTATCCTTCTTACCGAGTTTCTTTTACCTCCCTTTACTTAAGATAACCGCGACTCCGATCATCGGCCTGGCTTCCATTGCCAAGCGGCGTCGAGTCTGCGGTGACAAAAACCACATCCCGTTCGCAGAATGCCCGTCTTCCAGGAAACTTCAAACGCCGCAAGAGATCTCAGAATCTTGCCGTCGCGCGCTCCTCCGCTACCAAGGCTTTCTCACGGGCGCGATGACACGGCAAGCTCCGCGGGGAATCATGAGGTGGTAGTCATAGGTGTAAGCAATATCATTTCGACAAGACGGTCGCACTGCCTACTTACAACCTGATACTAGGCCGGGCCAAGCGGTCTTTTCCTGACCTTGTTACTAGCCAGGTATGGCATCACAGACTCTTCACTCCTCTGCCTGGACTCCAAACCGGGGACACTGAAGGCGGGCCAGGCGGACGGACTGCAGCCCCGAACATTGGAGGTGCTCCAGAGCCTTGGGATAGCCGAAGAAATAATCAGCGAGGGCTGTCATATGGAGGAGGTGGCATTTTGGAACCCGGCGAAATCAGTCGCGCAAACAAACGGCAGTGGCGCGCAGGTCGGTAAAGGCATCGAGAGAACCAGCTTCGTCCCCGATGTCAGCGTGCCTGCGCGCTTCCCTTTTGAAGTCACCATTCACCAAGGCCGCATCGAACGCATCCTTCAGGAGAATCTCCATCTTTATGCGCCCAAAAACACAATTCGAAGGTCGCATCGCTTCCTCGAGTACACATTCGATGACAGCCACCCCGACTTTCCCATCCTGGTCAAGTATGAATACGACCTCCCGGATGGGACGACAGAACAGGGCACCGTTCGAACAAAGTACCTCGTGGGAGCAGACGGCGCCCGCTCACTTGTGCGAAAGTGTATGGGTCTCCAACTCCAGGGCGAGACAACTGATCACATCTGGGGGGTGTGCGACTTTGTTGTAGACACCGACTTTCCCGATATTCGCAAACGGTGTGCGGTTCACTCAGACGCAGGCTCGGTCATGGTGATTCCTAGAGAGCGAATCGCGACTGGTGAGTACCTTACTCGCCTGTACGTTCAGGTATCTGGTGAGGTTGCCCAGGATCGGGACGGTGAAACGGACAAGAAATCAGCGGACAAGAAGAGGCGTGGCGCCGTCACCTTGGAGTACATCTTTGAGCAGGCGCAGGCAGTTTTTGCACCATACAAGATTAAGATAAAAGAAGGTACAGCGCCAGACTGGTGGGCTGCATATCAGATCGGCCAGCGTATGACGCCCAAGTTCACTGCCAGGGCCAATGATGGCGTGGACAGAGTGTTTATCGTGGGGGATGGTGAGTTTTTCCTGCATGCTTTCTTTTTTTGATGACTGCTGATTTGAAAAAGCTTGCCACACTCACAGCCCCAAAGCTGGACAGGGCATGAACGTGTCCATGATGGACTCTTACAACCTGGCATGGAAGCTTGCCCACAGCCTCCACGGGCTGACCCCTTGTGTCCCTTCTGGAGCAGCGGATCCTGTTCTAGAAACCTTTGAAGAGGAGCGTGTGGATGTCGCTCGTCAGCTCATCGAGTTCGATACGCAGTTTTCTCACATGTTTTCCGGCCAGATTGGCTCTGCAGATGCTGAAGCAGCAGGCCTGACGCACGAGGAGTTTCTCCGTGTTTTCAATGAAGGAAACGGCTTCACCAGCGGTTGCGGTCTTCATTACAAACCCAATAGGCTTGTAAGAGCACCTGCCGACACCTCCAGGGAGTTGACCCCAGCCGAGTCGCTTTCTGGCGCGTTGACGCCCGGCAGGCGGCTACTCGATGTCCAGGTGAAGCGATATGCCGATGCCAACACTCGACACCTACAAGATGGTTTGCTTTTACAGTTTCCACTCAACCACGGATAGACATGAGCTGACTTTTCTTATAGAAATGCCATCAACGGGCCGCTACCATGTCCTCTTGCTTGCAAGCAACGACCTCCTTGACAAATTCGGCGCTTCTCAATCAGCCATACTATCGTCCATCGATACTATCCAAAAGTTCCCGACAGGCGCCATCAACCTCGTAATACTTCATCCATTGACTGAGCGATTCGAGTGGGTAGATCTACCTCCAAGTGTCAAGACATTTGCCGAGATGCGGACGTATGGATTGGCGAAGAATGAGGACGCGTACAAGGTGTTTGGCGTATCCAAGGATGAGGGAACCATTGCAGTAATTAGACCTGACGGCTATGTTGGCATGCTAGCGCCTCTTATGGGTTCTAAACTGGTAGAGGGTTATTTCCATGGTTGTTTAATTAGCATTTAAGTTCTCCTTTACTCCTCCTGTAACAATTCAAAAGCCTTGTCTGTGTATGTACACAACAATGAGTTTCACCACCATGGCGATTCAAATACTTCGCATCCTCGGAGGCAGGCGGTTTGCTAAGTGTAGATATGAATGTAAAAGTACGGAGTTCTGCGGCTCAAAAGCTGATTGGGCATAAAGCCCGTGAACGCAGCCTCCATGGATACGATCGAAGCGGTTCTCCGGGAGGACAGGGTGTAGGCTGGTATGCACAGTCACGCCAATAACGGCTCTCATTTACAGCCATGTCAATCAATATTTCGTTTCGGATGCATATCCGAAATATTGACAGGATCCGGGGCCCCGACTCGGTCCCCGGATCTTGCTCTCAGCCGCCTCCGGAAGATTTCCACGTCCGGGGTACCCCAGATTCAGTCACCAAATGCCGGAAGGAAGAACTGAACCATAAAAGTGCTCACCTGTATCCTCTAAGCTCCCATCTATCTTCGTTACTCACTATCCTGGACAAGGCCTTGGTTCTTCGTAATCCCAAAAAAGGCCGTCGTGCAAGTCAGTTGCGTTATTGAGTCTTTTATTTATGCCAGTTACTCATAGCTCCTTTAGCAGAACCTACACCTATGAACCGAGCAGGAAAACCCTGTAAATGGGAAGAAAAACCTCTCGATAGTGCTCGTACCTTGTCCCGCCCATCTCAGTATCCATCCGGGGTCTGTAGTGATGAACTCATGTCCAGTTTCGGGCTTTTAAGAAAGAGTTCAACGACATCAACCACATCTCTATTCATTGCACACGAGAGAGGCGTATCTCCTCCTTCGTTACCGAGTCTACCTTGTCACCGGCATCTAGGAGGGCTTTGCAGATCATTCATGGTTCCGACTTTAGCCTCATGATGGTACGCTGGTTCCTAACATCTTGCGTCCCTTTGCCATTTAATGAGGGTTTCTAGCACATCGGCATGACCTCCCTTGACCGCAAGCTGAATGGGCGTATTCCCGGCTTTAACCCCCATCATGACCAATGTTTCTTCTCTAGCTTTCAGCTTTTCGAGGAGCTGCCGCACCACCTCGATGTGGCCCTCGCGTGCGGCCAAGTGCAACGGCGTGGAACCTTGGTTGTTTTGTGCCTCCATTGCGTCTTGGAGTATCCTAAAGCAGCCATCATCCCCCTGGAGCTTCTCGTAGTAACTTAGAATTATGCCGAAAATGTCCTCGCGGCCAGACTCGGCGGCATGGTGCAACGCTCGATTGTTTTCTCCATCTACAGCGTCAAGCTTAGCACCCCGGTCAAGAAGTTTTTTGACTGCGCCAGGTTGCTGACATCTGATGGCCTCGATGAGAGGCGTCCGACGGTATTTGTCTAATATTTCGACATTCGCGCCGCGGCCTGGATTGGTGTCTGTCTTCGTATTCCCGTCCTCATCAGCCTTCTCCTTTCCGACAAGAAGCGCCTCGATGACGTCGACATGGCCAAACTCGCTGGCGAGATGAAGAGGAGCCTTTCCGAGAAATATGGAGTCTGGTTCGTGATTTGCATTGAGCAGTTCTTTAACCAATTCATGATAGCCAGATTCAGATGCCATGTGCAATGGAGAAAAATCAAGTGAGTCTTCACCCTCCATTTCCAGCATTTTGGTCAGCACCCGACCTCGCCCGGACAGGGCAGCGAGGCACAAAATGGTCTCATTCTCGGCACCAGCTTCCCAGAGGGAATCAATGATTGTCTCGTCTTTATTATCCACGGCAAATACAAGCGCCTCAGAGAGGATATCGGCTTCCCACGTCCGCTTCTTGAGCAGCGTGCGGACAATATCACTACAGCCGAGTAAGATCGCAAGGTGGAGCGGTTCGGAGGCCATCTCTGACCATCCAAAGCCGTCAAAGTGTAGCTGTGACCACATTCGAATAGGCCTGGGCTCCTCCAAGAATGCGCACGCCTTTTCGTGAAGGCTTGGGAAGAGATCATGTTTCGCCAAGTTGTAGTGCTTGGACCAGTACTGGACGGCATAGTTGAGAAAATCGTACTCATTCCCCTCGGGAAACGTGTCGAAATTGCTGTCGTCGAAAATAGGCTTCGAGTTCTCTGTTTGCGAAGTCACCAAAGAGAGGTAGCGGAGGCACGACTCGGCGAATTTCGCATGGTCATCGAGCTCGAACATCCAAGTGCTCTCTTGAGGACCGTGCCGATCTTGGAGGAGGAACTCCCGAAAGCTGCTATGAACAAACAAGACGTTGTCGTGTTGGATCTTGATTAAGTTGCCAAATACATGTTGGATATCTGATGCGAGATCCTGGGGCAACTTTCTCCGCAGTTCAGAGACGGAGACGACGTCGTCTTGAAGAGCCAAGGCGAAGGCAAGCTCGGTCATGCTCAATGGCCGAAACGCATGAACCATCCAAGAGAGTATCTTCCCCGACCACAATCGTCGTTCTACGGGTATCCCGTCAATAAAGTGTTGATATATCCCAAATGTGGTGAGAGGTAGAGAGCTCAGCTCTGTCTCCAGCTCTGCGTAAGACAACTGAGGCTGGCGTACCTGTAGCCATGTTGTAATGAGTGAAATGTTAAAAGCGTCACCAGCGGCTCTCAGTTTCTCCTTTATAATGCTGTCAAACTTGCCCAGTTCCGGTCTGGCTGCAAACAACAAAGAAGTCTCACGAGCAATCACTCTCTCCAGTTCATTCTTCTTTTTATCAGAGTCTTGATCTCTCTCCTGGATAATCTTGATCGCACGTGCAGACAACTTGGCGTCAAGATCGGGAGTCTTATGGCTGGTGACTGCGAGCCTGAAATTGCTGGCTGGGGTTTCCGAGTCCGCCAATAATAGCAGGTCATTCAAAAAGCCGCTGCTGGAAGGGTCGCACTCGTATCATGTTGACAAAGCAAAAGGTCACGCCATGGTCTTTATGTGGGCAGGAGAGCAACGAGCGGAAAAAGGCCCATAAAGGTTCGATTCTCCAGGACGGTGACACACAGTACGTCTTATCCTCAATCTCCTTGTAGAGAAGCTCAACATGTTTGAAGAGGCATGGTTGAAGAATCAGCAGTTGGTAGCTCAAAGAAGCAAACATTTTGTACGTCGATCGACATCGGTCGTCGCGGGCATCGAAGGAATATTTAATGATGTTGGCATCTGGAAATTTCTCACGCGCCTCCCTTTCCAAGACGCTCACCGAGGCGGCGAGGTCTGAATTGGCTCGCCCATATAGCCACAAAGGGCTGCAAGACGGCCCAATCCAGTCCTTGTATGCGGCATTGTCGAGAATCCATTTGAATTCCTCCGGAGTGGACGCAAAGAGTTGGGCATCCCCGCCGAGACAATCTTCTGAGTCAGCCATGGAGATCGATAAGTGTATGAGGCAGTTCCGATATAGAGATCTGAGAGCTGAAAACGGGTTGGTTAGCGACAAGCTCTATGAGTAGACTGGCCATAATCACGAACATTCCTCCCTCCGCGTTATTCCTGTGAGGAATTTTGTAGATTTACCCCTTTTCTCGTTCTCTTGAAGCCCATGACGGACAATACGGTGGTCGTCTATCGGCCTAGAAATTTCCTCGGGAATTCCCATCGTTGATGTTTGCTTGCAAAACGCCTACGGCTTTCATGTTAGCCGATATGTATTTGAAGGATGTGAGTTGGTTCAAATGAGAAGGGGGAAGCGGGACGGGGTTCCAACGCACCGCCTCATCGACATTCTCATAAAAACTAACGATATAGTATATCTTGGCCACGACTTGAAAGCTCTTGCTCAGGTCCATCAACGTCTGAGCTGACTGCTCAAAGTCTTCGGAAAATGTGCAGGCGTCCTGACTTTTTCCCTGCAGCATAACCGTTTTGGTTATACTCTCCCACGACTCGAATTCGGTAGATCGGTGAGGAGTGCCAATGAATACCTGGATGGAGGCGTCAGTGAGAAGAGCATAGATCCTTTATTGCGAAGCTTACCAAGTGGGATGTATTCTTTGCAACGGACAAGTATTTTTCATTGCTCATGGCAATCAAGATGGCCTGCTATATATCAGCTCATGTTGGCCGCGGGGAGCCTAAGAGGCCATCATACTTGCTTAACTACCAACCCTCCAAGGTCATAACCTATGAGGACTAATGATGGAGCCTAGGAACCAGATTCAGGTTAGTTGTAGTTCAAGGCTCGTGGTCTGCGACCAGCGATTCGGGCATGGTAAGCCGGCTGAGAAATGCTTTGCGTGTTCACCGTTGATTGCTCCAGTTCCTTCTTCATTCTCTGTAGGAGCTGAACAGCAGCCTTTCGGATACTCTTGGATGAGATCCCTGCCTGGAGATCCAAGGTGTTTGCGAATTTTGTTATCTCGGGGACTTCGTCACGCTTTCCCATAGACTCTTTCACCCACGTCATGATCTCCCCTGTATCCCAGCCTTTGGGATCCTCTCCGATTCCCTGAATGATGGCGATACTTGCAGACAGCGTCAGCTCGCAGTATCAACGGGCATGAGAATCATTTCCAGTCCGCACAAAGCGGGACAACTTCTCAGTTACATGGTTACGTACTGCAAGTTCCCCTTCCGTTTCTGCATCATACCCCCTCCTGAGCAGAGGTACATCTCTTCTCAGCCGATCAATGTAACGATGAGCAATGCTTTAACCAAGTCTTTTTCGGTGGAAATAAGTATTTTGAACTGCAGGCTAGCCAACTTTTGGGAATAGAACCAGATATATAACTGTCAGGATTCTGGAGTAAAACGTTTCATGACTGGCTCACGGGTCAACTGTCGGCCTTTACGTGTCTGAATGCGGAATGCGACGAGGTACCACACAATGTGGTAAGTGCTCGAGACCATGATCTGACACAATCTCTAATTTTCTTGCCTTGGGTGACATGTTCTTTTTACTTACCTTTATTCTATTCTATTATAACTATTACAGTCAGTATTTGGGTTGCATTAGACTCGGAAGCTTATTCTTTATACGAGCTTGCAAGCTCATACTCCATACAAAGAGACCATATCTAGCTTTTAAGCGGCAAAAGGCAATTATCTGGGGAAATTTTCACAAATTCTCCAGACAAACAATTCTGGAATGCAAAAATTCGAAACTAAGCTCAGACCTCCCAGCAGTATCATAGCTTCTGTTGTACTACCATGAGTGGAGGAACATCCGGCATTCAAGGTTGGTATCTCTCTTTGTCCTTCACACTCCTGACACCTCCCTTCAGGCCAACTGCCGCGACCAACGAGTAGACTGCACATGCACTTCTCGTTTGTTCTATTTATTCACGGTTGATGTTTGGCGGGGATAAAATTTTGCTCCGGAACTGGCTATCTAAATATAGTATCTCAGTCTCCTTTACATCATGATGCCTTTTGTGAAGGTAGTCCATGGATTCTCGTACTTAAAATCATAAATACTGGTTAAAACATAATTTTAAAACCGGGACAGCTCATACCTAGTATAGTCCCAAACGCAGAGGAGACCCGATGGTGGAGGTTGCTTCCACTCGTCTTTTTCACCTTTTCAGGGCCACAGAGGGAAAAGGTAGCGCCGAGGGCACATGTAGAAGCTGAATATAAAGTTTTATCGGCCAAGAGCCGCTACTGCTGGATCTTTTGCTACATGGTTCAATGGTCAAAACCGATAATCACCCCGATAACCTCTCACAGCTGTTACTTTTCCGAGGGTAAAGCAAGCTGAAAGCTCATATACAGCTGATAAGACTTCTTTTAACCTAAGACTGTTCAATGTGGTCGAGTTCGTCAACAGTTGCGTGAAGAGCTGCGACCAGGGCTTAGTTATAAGGGCTTGTAACAATATTCGATTCAGCTAATAATTCGCTTTGGTATTAAAAGTCCTTGGCTTCCATCTAGGCCTTTGGGGTTAAATGCCCCTTATTCATACAAGGCAGCGGTGAGCAAGCGAGGCTGGAAGCCTGAGGCCTTAACTAGGACTCAAGCCCTTGTGTAACTATCGTCAGATTCAAGGGGTTGCCCGTGCCTTCCATACATCGTGACCTCCGTGTGGCAAGAGCAGCAGATACAGCAGTTCCAAATTCGCGATCAGAGTCATAAGGAAGTACAATAATGGCAGCTTCCAAGGTGGCTGCGCGATGGGGCTCGTTAAATTCAACCACTCCAATGAAGTCCGCCGGAAGGTTGTTCAAATCCAACAGCCTCAATCAAGCCCGTCTTCGTCTCGAAGCTACCTCACCGATCGCCCGGCTCATCAATCACAACAGCCCTGCTACGAGCTCATAGTCGAGCTAGCCGATAGGCCGCCCGCCGATTTCAATTTAAACCACCTTTAGTAGCGGCCATCTTGTTACAAATCTGCCAAAGGCGGAGGACCTCATCCATATGGAGATCGTATTGCGGTGTATATATTGGTACCGGTCGGTGTCTTATTACACATCTAAACTATGTATTGAGCTATATCGACTGCGTTAGACATCATCATTTGTGCCGCCAGCATGCGTTCTTTTCAAGATTCGTCGACCGGGTTACATATATGAGCTGCCCCCAGCTAGCGTATGGGGAAAGCATCTGGCAGCACCCTCAGCTACTTATCCCTTCAGGTTGTATTGTTAAAAGTATCATGAACAGCAAGCAGAAAAGAGTTGGGTTAAGAGTCTGGTGGGCTGATCTAATTCGAGTCAGCCGTGCTTACGATAGGCTTGGTAAGCGCTTCTTAGCCTAGTAGGGAAGGCGGTCATACTGAGATAATACAGACAGGAATTTAGATTTGCTAAGATTATGGTCCACCCAATAACGTGATCCGTTTCTAGACCCGCTCGTCAATAACTTTGTGATATTTTATCTCATCAATCGTCAACACCTTGCTTCCGAAAAGTCCTGCTATATATTATAAACCATCATAGACAGTTTCTGCCAGATTGGTGACGACTTTATGACTCAAATTCCTTGAGCTACTTCATTTTATGCAGCTGGCACGCGGACATATTGCACGGCTTGACTCAGGTTGCTGGGCTCCAGAACTGTGGCATTGAACGGCTGAGCTTCAACGCTCAACACCCTATTATGAAGATTACTCTTTGGGACTCCTGCAATTTCTTTTTAAACTAAGAGATCAACGCTCAACCATTTTCTAGTCTTTAACTAGGCGCTGGAGAGGAAATGGCTGCCGAGGGGAATGGAGCGCGAGATGCTGCGCATACAGGCACCGTTAATAACTCATCCGACCCTGAGCAGGAAACGACGGCAGACTCACGGATACTGGTATGTCAAATCACCAAGTAACTCATAGCCATTGAGATGATTTATTAACGGTCTTATCAGGAGAGCCTTGGTTACAAACCCGTATGGTGACGACTGCTTTTGTTCACTTCTGCGAACAGAATCTTACTTTTTCTAGGTCTTGCATCGGACACTGAACCTTTTCCATAACTTTTCGACTACTTTTGGTGCGCGAGCTACACTTTTTGAAGTCAAAATAGTCGACTAACAAATGCAGCGGCCCTATACTTCATCGGTGGTGTTCGAGTCACATTTGCCACTGGCATTGCAGCCGGCGGCAACCTCGCCTACTGGTACAGCCACCAGCGCCCTCAAACTAAAACGTTTCTAACGGGAAAAACAGGACAAGTTTCATAGTGACGTGCGTATTTACTTTCATCACCGCAGCTGTAATTGCGGAAATATGCTCGTCGCTTCCCTTGGCCGGCTCCATCTATCTGTGGGCAGCAGAGGCTGGCGGTCCACGCTTTGGACGTCTGTTCGGCTTCATTGTCGCGTGGTGGAGTACTACGGCCTGGACTACTTTCTGTGCAAGTTCGTTATTCCCAGACGATTTATATCGTTTGGAAAGATGGCGCGGTTCTGACATGTCTGCAGGCAACACCCAATCGGCCGTCAACTACATGCTCTCAGTAGGTCTCCAGCCGACCCCTTTCTTCCAGCATACGTACTAATACACAAACAGGAAATCGTAGTCTTCAATCTCGACTTCCCCTCAGACGCCTCAAGCGTCAAATTCCGAGCTGTGCAGTGGGTGGCGACCGAGATCCTGCTCGCCTTGGCCGCAATTTGGAACCTCTTGCCTCGTCAGTCATTTCACGTCCTGCTCGAGAACTATGTTTATATACTGACAGTCACAGCGCGATATTTCAAGTGGATCTTTTATCTGTCCACATCTTCCGTCATATTAGACTTCGTATTGAACATGATCTGGCTTCCCATTGCCGCCTCCAAAACCTATGGCTTCCGTTCTGCACACGACGCGTTTATGACCACATACAATGGAACAGGGGCTCCAGCAGGATGGAATTGGTGTCTGTCTTACCTAGCTACTGCTGGTGTCTTAATCGGCTTTGACGCATCCGGTCACGTTGCTGAAGAGACTCGGAATGCAAGCATTTCAGCAGCCCGGGGAATCTTCTGGAGCACAGTTGTCAGCGGATTTGGCGGTTTTGTGGTTGTCATCCTGTTCCTATTCTGCGTGGTGAGTTCTCATTTACACATCTAGGAGTTAGGTAGCACTTTCTAACGAGTAGTAAGCCGTCATCGGACGTGTTTTTTAGCTTCGGCGGCGCACAACCGTTTGTGCCATTGTATGCGGCCATTCTCGGTGACGGCGGGCACATCTTCATGAACATAATCTGCATTATTGCCCTTTGGTTTGTAAGTTGAACCACGGCAGTGCCTATTTGGAAATACCAAAATATCAATACCAAGATGCGAGGCACTGTAAATCTAACAAGCTACTCTAGAACACTGCCATTGCAGTCCTCGCCGCGTCACGACTCGTGTTCGCCGTTGCCCGCGATGGTGTGTTGCCATTCTCATCCTGGGTATCCCAGGTAGTTGACGGGCAGCCACGCAACGCCGTCATAGTCGTTTGGGCCGTGGCGGCCATCATCACTTGCACAATACTGCCGTCCTCGGTAGCATTTACGTCTCTGGTCTCCGCCGCCGGCGTGCCGTCTGCGGCAGCGTACGGGCTTATTTGTATTGGCCGCCTGTTTCTCACCCCCAACAATTTCCCCAGAGCTGCTTGGAGTCTAGGGCGCCTTAGCAAACCCTTCCAGGCCATTTCTATTCTATGGAACGGATGGGTGGTAGCTGTGCTTTACTCGCCGTATGCGTTCCCTGTGTCGGCCGCTACATTCAACTATGCGCCAGTCATTATGGGCATTGTCACCATCTTTGCTTTGCTTTCGTGGTGGTTTATTCCGGCTGAGCGGTGGCTACCCAGCGAGCGAATTCAACAAACGCTAGATGCAAAGACTCCAGGCAGCCAGCAGAGTTTGACTGAGGGTCATATGAATCCGAAATAGTAGAACTGTGTTTACTGTGAAGGCTTGCCGACATCCACTGATTAGATTTCAAGTAATCATGAGATGTACATCTTCAACATGGAAGTGTTTTACACAGGCATTGCCATCCTCGATCATTACTTCTCCCGGAATCATTGTCGCCCTCTATATTACAACCACTTCACTTCAACTATCGGCATTTCTACCATTGCATCTAACACTGCGACAGTAAATGCCAGCATCACCTTTACCTGGTGAAATATCCAGCAGTTTCCCTTTACAAGCTGCCCAGCTGCCTTTTTCCCTTACATCATCGGCGCTACATTCTTGGCGGCTACATATCTACTGTAGAACAATGGGAAAATGGCCTTTAAAATGTGTTATATTTCAGCCGAAGGCTGACTCTACATTAATCCATAAGTTTTCCGAATAATGAGGGTTTGGTGCAGGCTTGACAAATAAGTTTCTATTGGTCCAAATTTTGTATGGGAAATCGCGAAAGAAGGCTGGATTGGTTGGTGGCTCTAGAAAAGTGGGTAAAGGACAGCCACCGTCTGTCGGTGCTTCTTTGTTTACTTCTCTGTTTACAATCGTTTACAATCGTTTACAATCGTTTACAATCGCTAAATTTGCCCAGCGATCTGTTCGTTTGCTTGGCCAGCAGCCTTTCTTCCATTATTGAAACAGATGTACCGCATGGTTGGGTATGGATTATGATTCTAGGGGTAATATTAGTCCTAGATCTGAATTGGCAGTCCATTGCCCGTCTTGCGACCGAACAAAATCACCAAGTAATTTCGTTAGCAGGAGGAAATCTGCCAATCCAACTACAACCTGTCTGGAATGCCGGGACCACCGCAATTCCGAGGTAACTGACACCATTGATATACTATATATGCCTCCCTAACCTGATCAAGCGTGCCAGGTCCAAAGGTGCCGTCCTTGCATTGAGAAAGCTGGCTGTCCGTCCTACCTCAGCTGAGAGATCTGCCCCGAAAAGAACCGACAGAGACGCTGGCCTATCGCCTCCTAACCAGAGATCTGGAACCCAACCTACATCGCCAGAGAAGCTACGGCAACAACATACAGCTAGGAGTTTGTTCGGAGAGCCAGGCAGCCAGCCGCAGATAGTGCTGGGGACGCCGATCCCACCAACCCAAGCGAGCTCGCGGCTCTTCCGGGCTCTAGCTCCCTCACCGCCTGTGCCGCCCTCGACCGATCCTGTCGCCTCACATTCTGATCCATCTACTGTCCGAAGCAGCACGACTGGTGTGGACTACTCTTACCTGGCTGTTAGGTTCCACAAGGGCGGGAAGGACTCGCAAGATGATGCCTCCAAGGCCGGCGCCAGGGCCAAGCAGGCCACTATTCGGCGCGACCATCGTTCACGACGCCGTGCAGGGGAGGCTGTGTCACTAACTCCCACAATCTCTCAACTCGGCGTCTTTGAAGGTTCTGATGGTCCTGGAGAAGGTATCCTTGTGCTGTGGTCCCGGCAGTTTGTTCAAGCTAACCACGGAACGTAGCTGGGAGTCAAGATCGACTACAGGCAAATGAGCTCCCAGATGGGGATGGAATGACCAAGGAAGCGGATGACAGGGGACAGTTCTCTGAATCTGATGTTGACGTCGAGGACTATTTCAACTTGCTGCTTTCACCTGCTCGACCACGGAAGTACCTCGAACACCTAGGGGTAGAGTCTGATTCCGATCTAGGGGACGAAGACGGGAACGATAATAGCAATGCCTTGGACGAAAGCCCTCTTCGCTATTGCTCGCGGCAGCCTTCCAGAAAGTCAGGGCCTCGTCGCCGTGCTCGCCGTGGTCCTGCCCCTGGTACAGGAGGGCGGCCAAAAAAATCTCAAAGGCAAACTCGATCGTCGGGGCCGCCACGACGGTACCGGAGTCCAGTGATGATTCCACCTGAAGAATCGGCCGTATTTCACGCACAAGATCCGGTGTGGAATGGGGACCTGGACGCTTGCGCCTTGACCTGTCGTGATAAAGCAATCCTCCGTGAGTTCTGGACAAAGCTGGACAATGACCAAATGCAATTTTGTGGTCGATGTCAAGAGCGTTGGTTCCAGATGAAGATCGATTCTGATGGCATTTGTGCGCGTTGCTGTCGAAAGGATGATAAACGCGGCCCTGAAGAGCCGTACTTCTTCTCTGTGGACAACCAGTTGGATTTTGGCTCCGTACCGACTCAATTGCCTCAGCTTACACCTACTGAAGAGTCTTTAATAGGCCGTGTTCACGTCCACGTGAATATTATGCTTGTGCGGGGCCAGCAGTACAAATATCGGGGACATGTTGTTCACTTTCTCCGCGAGGTTGGCTTGGTGTACAACCAACTCCCGCTTTTGCCGCGGGAGTTGAACACTGTATTACTCCGTCCTTCCAATACGTCGTCCCATGCAAACCTTAGCCGGCAATTCACCCGCCAGTTCCGTGTACGCCGCCAGCCAGTTGCCATATGGCTTAACTACCTCCGGCGCCATCATCCTGGCTATCGATGCATCGTCATCGACGAAGAGCGGCTGAGTCAATTGCCTCAAGATGGCAATGTCCTGGACGACATCCCCCAGAGCCAGGTGGAGGCTGCCGAAGTTGGACCCGAGGAAGATGAGGAGGCAGAACCGGACCTGGAGGACGAGGCTGCGGTGCCGGACCTTTTGGCCAAGGACACGGAGCTCGATGCTCTGCGGTCTATTCTTGCCGGAGAACCAGAAGCTGAACCAAGGCTTTCCACAAGCTTCCAGGAGCAGGTGCAGCACGAGCTGCAGCTTCCGAATATACGGCGCACACCCATTAATGAGTTCAATCGCTCTCATGCCCTACTCTCCTTAGCTTTTCCCTGCCTCTTTCCTGACGGGAGAGCCGACTTTGTTGAGCCTCGGCTACGGTCAATCGACTACAAGGACTACATCGAGCACGCGATGCGCTGGCATGACGGGCGTTTTGCACGCCACCCGACCTTCCGCTTCGTCGCCTTCAATACTCTGATGCGGTCACAGGCCCGTGCACGGTCCAAATTCTTCGTGAAGCAACACGATGGTAGTCATGAACCGCTCACACGGGAGCAGCTTGTTCAGGCACTGGAGCACAGCGAGGACCCTGAGGCGCAGGTGCTAATCAACTCAATCACAAGACATGCGGTACCTATTCGCGGCACGCGCCCCTTCTGGAACAGGAAGAGGCAGGACCTCGAGGCCTATGCCTACAACCTTGGATGTCCTGGTGCATTCATCACATTCAGCCCGGCAGATTTACACTGGCGGAGTCTCTACCAGCACATGCCCCGATATGATGAATGGCTGGCTGCGTCCGAGTCCGAGAGGATGGGTCTCTCGCGCCAACTTTTGCGTCAGAATCCTCACATTGCTGCTTTCCATTTCTACCGCCGATACTGTTTCTTTCGAGATATCGTGTTAAGCAAGAAGTTCAACATTACGGATTACTGGGATCGGTATGAATGGCAAGGGCGTGGCAGTCCGCACAACCATGGCCTGTACTGGATGGAGAATTGCCCAAGAGTCGACATGGTGGATGAAGCCGCTCGTGATGTTTTTGCACGCACGTGGGGATTCCACATCACTGCCATTAATCCTGAGCCGACTAGGACTATGCCCCAGGGTGAGGGTAACCCCCTGAGCGTAGATCCACTGAGTACAGAACTGACATTCCTGCGTCTCTCACAAATCGTCAACCGCTGCCAGCGCCACAGATGCAATACCACATACTGCTTACGCGTAAGGAAGAGAACCGTTGATCTGGCGAGGGATATGGAAGGCGCTGCTGCAGATATCGAGGCGGCCAATGCGGCCAATCCAGAGCGGGAGTGTCGTTTTGACTTTCCTCGTGCCTTGCGGGAGCTGGCCGCAGTGATCAGGAAGGAAGGCAAGTCGTACTATGTCTTCGAGGCGGCGCGGAATGACAACCTCATGAATCACTTCAATCCCGCCATTATACTAGGCTGGCTAGCCAATATCGACATATCTCCTTGCACCAGCCTACAGGCGGTTATTACGTACGCTGCCAAGTATTGCAGCAAATCTGAGAAGAAGACTGAGCCTTACTGTAAGCTTGCAGACCAGGTTTTGCCGCACACGGCACACCTTCAGCCGCTATTATCCTTCTCCTCTCGCCTGATGAATAAGCTGATTGCCGAGAGAGATTACTCGGCGCAGGAGATTTCCCATCTTCTCCTTAACATTCCTCTGCAGGAAGGCACGCGGATGGTGGTCTCTGTCGACTGCCGTCCTTTGGAGCAACATGCACGTTCGTATCGCGTGGATGAAGATGTCAACGAGACCGTCGGCAGCTACAGGAGGTATCTCGAGAGAAATGACCAGCACGAGGATGCAACTTACCTCGAGTACCTGCAATCGTATAATCTCAAGACGTGGAGGAGACTCGCTGCCAACGCGAAGAAGAGAGTCCTGTCTTACTTTCCTCGATACAGGTCCGTGGAGGCATCTCCCCAGTTTGGTGACTTCTGCCGTGTTAAATTGATGATGGCTCATCCGCATCGCTCTCCAGAGGAGTTGCTCACCGTGGGCGGGCAGCGGTTCGATTCCTTCGCGGCTGCGTACAGGTTTTGCAGAGAGCAGCACCGTGACACCCATGCGGACGATCATTATGGGGAGCCAGATACAAATGAATTGAGGGCTGAGGACGACGAATTTGAGCTTGAGGTCCATGAAGAGCCCATTGTGGATGAAGACTGGCATGAACTCGCCCGCATGCTTCCCGACCGCCCGCTGGAGGAAGAGGATATCGACATGCTCGGCCGCCGAGACATCGACATCAATTATGATTGGACCCCTCACGTTGGACGGTATACTGATGACGGTATTCTCAAGGGCGACTACTGGAAGCAACGCAAGGCGGCAAACCGCCTTGACCTTGATGTGGATCATCAGCCCTTGGAAGCTCGAGATTCCCTAAACCGGGATCAGCGCTTAGTATACGATACCGTGATGGACCACTTCCTGAATCAGGAACCCTCTCAGTTGCTGCTCCATGTGGATGGTGGAGGTGGTACCGGGAAGTCATACCTCATTAATTTGCTCTCCGCGCACCTCCAAGCCGCTGCTGCCGGGAGAGGGACACCTGTTTGGCGTGCCGCGCCCACTGGCGTCGCGGGAAATCAGATATCGGGCACTACTTTGCACTCCCTGTTACACCTTCCAATCAACAAGGACTTCAAGCCCCTCTCGCCCACTGACATGGCCCAGCTCCAGAAGAAGCTGAAGGACATCAACTACCTGATCATCGATGAGAAGAGCATGCTGGGACTGCGACAGCTTTCTTGGATCGATGACCGCCTGCGCGAGGCGTTCCCGAGTAGGAATGAGGAGTTCTTTGGTAGTCTTAACATCCTTCTGGTTGGCGACTTCTTCCAGCTTCCACCCGTGCTACAGAAGCCGCTCTATTACGATAAAGAGGTGCAGGGAGTGGAGATCAAAGGCAGGAACGCATATAGACGCTTCGATAAATCAGTCTTCTTGAAGGTTGTCCAACGGCAACGGGGCGACGATCAGAAGGCGTTTCGCACAGCTCTCGAGGAATTGCGGCTCCTCCAACTGTCAGTCGAGTCCTGGAAACTCCTTTCCGGTCGAGTACAGGCGAAGCTAGATGATCTGGAGGTCGCCAGGTTCGCCAACGCCTTGCGAGTATACGCCACGAAAGATAGGGTGAACGAATATAACCACTACCACCTCGACCGCCTCGGCCGGCCAGTCATTCAGGTCAAGGCTAAGAATGTCGGCCTTGGCGCGGCTGCGGCGCCTGATGACAAGGCGGGCAACCTTGCGAAGCAGATCCCTATATGCATTGGCGCCCGTCTGATGCTGACATCTAACCTTTGGCAGCCAGTTGGTCTCTGCAACGGCGCTCGCGGTACCGTTTACGATATCGGCTGGGCACCGGGGGCTGACCCAGTCCAAGACCCTCCCTGTGTTATCATGATGGAGTTTGACAAGTACAGTGGACCTGTGTTCCTGACCACCGCTGATGGCAGAAAGATTGTCCCGATTCTCCCAGTAGACAGGGACTTCCTCATCGGAAGCACTCTCTGCACTCGCACGCAGTTTCCCCTGATCGTATGCTACGCCATTACGGTTCACAAGTCGCAGAGCATCACTGAAGATGTCATCGTGACAGATCTCTCCTGTCGGGACTTTCAGACTGGTTTAAGCTACGTAGCTGTCTCTCGCGTAAAAACGCTCCAGGGCTTGATGCTGGATGCGCCCTTTGATCGTGGTCACCTGTTTTACGAGTCTCCACCAGAGGGTATGAAGATGAAGATGAGGGATGAGCGGCATAGAAGACGACAGGTCCTTACACGGAATCCATATAGGTCAGACCACGGCTCTGCATAACTAGATAGCTAGCTAAATGTAATGGCTTAATAGTTGCTTGGCCCAAGGACTCCCAGCCTTCGGATGATCGTACCCCTTGCACCCACAGCTCTAACGTGCAAGGGGTGGCGTAGTATTTTATTTGGGATTCCGGGCCTATTCGGCTCGTTGGCCGAGCAACAGCCTTACTTTCCTCATGCTTCAACCGTGGCATTGCTAATTCTACCACGCCGCGGGCAGTGCTTAGCTTTGGAAAGTCTTGCTCCGAAGCTTGAGTAGCCGGCAACGGCTGCAATAGAGATGTGTCCAGCCATGTTGAAGAGTCGGAATGGGCGTTTGAGCCGAGATGTTTTGACTGATGTTGATCATCAGTCAGATGTGCTATAGAGAGAGAAAAATCCTCCTCGTTCTTGGTTACGTCGACCGCCTCACAGGTTTTCGACGGCACAGCTGGAAGCACTTTCCCCATACCCGGTTGTGTCGTATCTGGTGGGAACTCCATGTACTTGGACATTAGCTCATCCAGAGGTTCAAGATCGGGCTTTCCTTCCAAAATGAAGCGGTGTCGCTCTCTGACAACTCGTAAAAGTCTCCAGAGAAGGTTTCAGTGCAGGTATCGCTATAATCACCGCCACGAGCTAAGAACTGAGAATCTAGCATCGTGCTTGGTGTGGTGAGGTAAGTTTCTGGGTAATGGTCGAGTAACTTGATTCTGGCGATCGTGAGGAAGACGCCCAATCGAGACTTGACTCTTCAAGCGACTCAAAAATGTTGCTACAAGGTAGCACGTTAGATTCCACCTCTGATGCGTGGGCTTTTGAGTCAAATTCTGTGTCTATCACCTGTGTTCGCACTGATGTGGTGTTGGGGATGTTGTAGCCATGTGCGTCATGAAGATGGTATAGACCCGACTGCTTACTATCGGACGAAAAGTTGCATTCGGCACAAAACCAGTCCCGTCCGTGGACTTGTTCGATGTGACGAATGGCATCAGCATCCCTGTGCCAATACTGCAGCCGATCAGTGGGCGAAATTTCCTCAATTTGTTTGCAAAGCGTGCAGAATGCAGGACGCAACAAAGTATGTCGGTAGGTGATTGAGCAGCAGTATTTAAGGCGTGAGAGGTGGTTTTGGCAATCGTCTTGCCAGTCGCCGTTTTTATAGAACGCCATGCAAAAGAAACAGAACGTGAGATCCGACTGGCGCCCGCCTTTGAACTCCTTTGCTCGCGCTTTAAGAGTGAGCGATGTAGGGTGTGCGCGGAGTCTTCCAACATATTCATCTTTATAGAATCTCCAAAAATCTTTGAGCTCATGGATAGGTGGCATTGGCGTTCCTTCTTGAAGTAGCAAATCCTTGTACATGTCAAAGTTGGCACTGCGTCCAGCTTTATCCCAATGCCAGCTACGTAAGTCTTGGTAAAGTTAATAGCATATTTGTTCAGCACCCGGTCATGCTTCTCTTTGGCCTTGTCATCGAATTGGTTCAGGTCCCTTAGCTTGTCATTCTCGACATGTTTGTCAGCTTTCCAGCCGCGGGATCTTGCACGGTCCGCAACTGCGGCCGGGTCGGCCTGTCGCAGTCGCTGCGGTCGCGAAGCGGGCATGATTTCGAAAGGCAAATATCGCAGGGGGTAATATGAGATGGAAGGTGGTAGAAAGAGGATATCGAGATAGCAAAGGATGGGAGGATGAGCGGCTTTTCAACTTGCCATCCCCCTCCCCGCCGACCGCCCATTGATGGGGCCATGTTGGTATTTCGAAAAACTGAAATGTGAAAGTTGGTTGCTGGATGTTGCGTCGCGCGGCGGTCGCGCGACCTTTATGAGGCGGCTCACCCAGGCATCCAGATTTGAGGCGGCTCACCCAGGCATCCAGATTCCATGCATGGCTCAGCCGGTCTCGATCAGCCGGCCCGAGCCAAATCCGCAAGTTCCTTGGGACGCCGGCCCAGAATTCACAGCCTCGAAATCCAAATCTCGCGACATACTCAGGCCGAGGAGATGAGACGCCAGTGAAGCATACCGCGAAGAGAGGCTTGGGCTATTACTTAATGGAGTAAATGGCACGGCTAATAGACGTTTTGGCGTGTGAAGCATCGCGTCGATAACGCATTGGTGTGTGTTATAAAGTACTTGGGTTCGCGTGCATATTGCGTATGTATAGAAGTATGTCGCATTGTGCACTAATTAGTGGCCGAAGCAGAGGCTAGTTTCCAAACGGTCCAGAAACGAGACACCCAAGCGGCAATAAGGCTCTGGGTTAACGTTTATACACTCCCGCAGACGCATATAGTAGCGAGATTAAAATATAACGAGGATTCGTGTTGCTAAGACAGAAAATTGTCATATTAATGGCAAAGACTAACACTGAACGCTTAGAGATGATTCACGGGTATGCAATACCACCCTGGAGTGATGGTATACCCGTAATGGGCGACTATTGTGATGATGTTAAAATGGACAGGAAACTAATCGACGTGAAAGGCATCATCATCGCTACTACCTTCTCATAATAAGGTGACACGGTGGGAATGGAAGATATTATACGTGACACTACGATTAATAGTCCCGGCGAGGTCCTGGCTACTGCATGACCATTGAAGCACGGGATGAATAGAGTTCGTCCGCGGCGGAACCGGCAGCTATTGCGATGGCGCTTAAATGCATGCTTGCAGGGCTCCATCGCTGGGATCTAACAGTTATAACAAGTAACCGATTGGTATTTTAAGTTATCCAAAGACCACGGCAATAATCGGGCTAGTGCACCATGTGGGTGCTAGTAGAGGACGAAGCTTTTACACTGAGAGCGCTCGCTAAGACAGCAGCAAGGAGAGCGGTAATGTGCAGGAGACATCAGACGTATAACCATACCAAGCTAGATCCATAAAGCTATAGCTGGCTAAATTTAGCCTGATAACGAGTAAGGAAACTGCCGGATAGAGTTGGCAAATACTCAAAACAGGTAAACACGGCATTATCGGGAAAGCATACGCGGGAATCGTATGATCAACTGAATATAAGAGAATCGAATATCCTAGTCCAATTAGAAACGGGTATAGCAAGGCTTAATAGCTTTCTTCACAGAGTTAAGGTAACAGACTTAAGGCTATATAAGTGTGGTTAATTACTAAAAAGACTAGAATAACTTCTGTTTTAATGCAGGAAGTGGATAGCGTAACGAAATATCTTACTTGACTGCTGAGGGAAAAAGATGAAGAACCTCTCAATGTTTCTTAGAAGGGAAAGCACTGTCTGACAATGACAAGCGGAAACCAGACATGCGAGCCGTGAAGGCGGTGATCAGAATCGCAACAGCGACGGGAGCCAGCGACCACCGAATTGTAGATCTGATACACGAAATCATACTAATAATAAAACAGCCTCAGTATTAGCAGATCGTGCTTCAGCTGCTGGGAATAGGTCGCTGAACACTTGGGGAATTGGCCTTTAAGCAGGCCTGTCAAGGAATAAAAGCGACGAGACGGAACCATGCAGTGTAAGAGAAAGTGTGGGCGCTCGAGGTGTTATGTGAGTATGTATCAACATTGAATTTATTGAGTCGTAAATAGCCTTTCTGCCTCGGCCCTCTGGGGACTTCCCTCCGAGCGGAATAAATTCGTATCGGTACGGAGTATTGAGCGTCGATTTTGTGCTGTTAATTTATGCAAAGGATCAAGAGTTATGCATACAGCGACTCAATGACTAGCAGCAATGTCCAGGTTCCCAATATTGATATTGTTCTCTTCACCGAGGTTGACTCGGTCTGCGGTGTGACGAGTCATGGAGGTGGGGGTTATGAGACGAGGTAGGCCTGGCATTGTTGTATTCAAAGGCCACCCCCACTGACTTCACTCTTTGACCTCTCCCTCTTGAGAGGTCGCGACCCGGAAAGGTGGGGGCGTGGTACGAGTAGGCCAAGAGTGAAACCCCATTCCTGGGGTCTTGTCATGCTAAAAAAGTGTATATTATATGTAACAAAATTAATTAACTGATTAATTAACTAGTTAATTTATTTCAGTAATAAGTATGGCTTTTCATTAAAAAAAGATTTATTAGCTAAATTACCAAATGTAAAGCGTGGTATAAATAATACGTATATACTCGCTAGGGTATTAGTATAGTTATCACTTGATAATTTTGAAGTAGATAGGTACTGTTCCACCGTCATCATCCGATTAGTTGTTAACCCCTGTGACTAGTACCCACAATGCTTCGCAGTCTCTATAAGATGCGCTAGGATTTGATATCGGCCCAAGGATCTGGGAGATTATTGATTATGCTCATGAGTCGTTTATACTTGGGTTGTTTTCTTTGCGAGTCTGGCCTTGCCAGCTTCTTTTATTCTGTATAAATACAGCAAGGTATCCAATCTAATTATTGCCGTACCATCTGCCAACAGCAAACAGCCTTCGCCATCATACACAGTCATATTTTGCCCATCTTTAGCAACCTACTGCCAGCTCCCCATCTTTACAATGGTGCGCATTCCTGCTATTGCACTAGCCGCCACGTGTTCTGCTACTTTGGCTGCAGCAGCAACTATTGATAAGAGGATAGTAGGCGGAGAAGATGTTGCGGATGGTGAAATCAAATTCATTGTCAGTCTTCGTAATCAGAATGGGACTCATTTTTGCGGAGGCAGTCTGTTAGACGACCGCACAGTTCTCACGGCTGCTCATTGCCTTGTCAGCGAAACAATACATATTTCCTCTGTGACAGCTGGAACAGTGGTAACTATACTACCCGCCTTTCAGTCTAGTACTTTGGTGCAGCTGATGGAATATTGAGCAGCACAGAGCTAACAATTGCGGCAGTCCACCAAGACAGGGGGAGTAAATGTAGCAGTTGCGTCTGTCAAGAAGCACCCCAATTACAAACCAGGCTCGCCCAATGAATGCCGAAAGGGCATGCAGTTGTCTGAATGTAGCGACCAGAAGGGCGCTCGGGAAGCAAATGATATTGCCATCCTAAAATTATCAACTCCGATTGAGAAGAGCGACACCATTGACTATGCCAGGCTTCCTGCGGCCGACCGGGATGTCGCGGGCAAATCCGCCGCGATAGTTGCTGGCTGGTAAGTGCCACGGCTCAGCACTGCAGCATATATGTATGCTAACTTGCGGGATAGGGGCTATCAAACCCCTATTGGTGTGCGTCCTCAAGATGATAAAGGGAGACAGTCTATCCGTCCTGAAAATCTTAGCAAGGTTGTCGTTGATGTTCTCGCACGCGAGGACTGTATCGCCAAGTACAAGTACCAGAATATAGGTGACAGAGATACCATAATATGCGCTGGTGGACAAGGCAAGAATGCTTGCAGGGGGGATAGCGGCGGTCCTCTTTTCGACCCGGAAACAAGGGAGTTGCTTGGTGTCGTGTCATGGAGCACCCAGGACATAAGAGCACAAGATTTGTGCAACAAGACTCCCACCGTGTATACCAGAGTTAGCAGCTACACGGACTGGATCAACGACAATCTTGGCTCTAGGGCTAGCTCGTGTGGCACTGCAGCCGCCCTGAAACTGAACGGGCCCAGTGTTTCAACGCCTTAGTGTTCTACCAAGCTCGTGGAGTGAGCCCCAACGCACCGGAGCTAGAGCTCCCTGAATGCGCGTCGACAGAATACAAATATGCGCGGACCAAGAATCACGCCGAGATCAGTGCGTAGCCAACGCTAAGATGTGCAAAGAACAGGACAAGTTGCCTTTGGGGGACCTGGTCAACCTTGCCCGGTGTTCTAAGAAAGATCGTTAGATGACAAGTATAATTTTAGGGCTCAGCTTAGATTCAAAACAATACTAACGATGGGAAGTCGACTGTTCTCGTTGTATACTGGGTATGGTAGGCTTCACAGTGTGAGCATGATAGTGTCGTTATAAGACTTATTAAAGGATTTTTTGTCTTGTATTTCCCCTATAAATTTGTAATATGCTGACAGAAAATGCGCCTCTAATTGCATGCCCACACATTACTTATATGTTGCGATTGCCAAGAGTTCCCTTTTGCAGGCATATCAGCTTATTAGATATCTTATTTAAACAGTCGACATAAACCATGAGCGATAGGGCACTCTGGCAATCAAGGGCAAGACAACTATAGTAAGGCACAACTGCCAACCTGCTCCCCTTCATAATCCGTAGAGGCGTTGAAGAGGGAGGAGGCATGAAGCTGGCGATGGGTGTGCTGGATGAGAGAAATGGCTGAGCACATAAAAGTTGCAGCTGAAAGTATACAACGTTTATAGGCCGCATTATACCTACTCACCGCGACTTCCGTACACATCCCCCGAGGTTTTCCTTCTTCCTCTCCTCCGCTGCCTCTTTCCTGCGATCGGATTCATCGGCATCATCGACTGTCGCCTCCGCCTTCTTAGAATTTTCATACGATTCCTGATCCTCTTGCTTAGCCTGCTCCTCCTAGTCCTCGATCTCAGCTGCCAATCGTTTGACCTCCTTATCAGCTGCCGTATCCTCCCCCGTTTTCTTCTCATCCCTAAGCTCTTGCTCTCGTTTCTCCTTCGCTTCCTTCTTCTCTTGCTGCTTGCTCCGCAGTTCTGCTGCTGCAGCCTTTGCTGTATCCGACAAGTCATTATACAGCTTAGAGCTGTCATTATCCCGCTGCTTGATCGGCAATATACAGCCGCTTTCTAGTAGGCGGCCTTGTACTCGAGTCCCTTGACCCGATCCTTGACGCTTCCATACGGGTCATTCTCTGGCTTCTGCAGAAAAACAAGTAAATATTAATAGGGGCTTCGCTCCAAGACTACGGACGAGGCCAATAGTCATCCACGCGTCTTCAGCACACGGAATTGCGCGGGTGTAGTACTCACCCTGAGGATCATTTCAACATTCCTGAAAGTGACAAGCGCAGGATAACTGGGCTTGGAGCAGAGGGCTCAATTCAGTCTTTAATGATCGACTTTGAGGTATTGGGATAAGGGCTTGATAGAGGGCTTGTGAATAGCTTCGAATGCAATCCAATAGCCATCTTTGGGTTAAAGGCCTTTGGTTTCATCAATCTAGGGTTCTGACCTCTGACCTGTATATATACACGATATTTTAGGTGTGTGTAACCTGACCTGGATAACTGAGGTATCCGGGTCATGGCTGCCTTAGGCTTTCATCCTTGAAAGCCCTGTCTGCCCTCCTGACCTCTTTGTGATCCCTCGCGATGCATTCTTTATGCTAATGTTGCCGGTTGCGGCTGAACGAGGATGTATTGACCGCCCTCGGAGGGATACGTCGCTTCCGTGTGACAGGTATCAAAGGTCCCTGGGCTTCCGTGGGGCCTTGAGGGACCCAAGGTCTCTATAAACCCTGATGTCAACAAACAAGTTGCCCTAGGGATAGGCAACGCGGACAGAGCAAGAGATGTAATTTATCCCCTTTAGGACACGGCCTTTTAGGTGCCCTTCGGGGATCCTGCCGGGGGCCGGCTTGATGGCGTCAACAACAAGGTTCATAATACTACAAACGCGATACTATGAAGAGAAATACCGCAATCCCCATTTTTGTAATAATCAATTACCAAAGAGTATTTTTACTTTAGTTAAATAAAGGCCAGGGGATGCCTATATTATATATTAGATTGAAGAGGTAAAGCGGAAGCTTGCCCACGTTCCGTATTCACTTACTCAGCCACCCTTTTCATCCGCTTTACCAAGAATTCGGTGTTTGCTAGAGACCTGAGGCATCCCTTGCTTAGGGTCTGACCTCGGGCCTCGTGATGCCTTCTTTGTTATTATATAACCGTTGTTGACCCAACGCCTTTGTTGCGGTTTCAGCCCTGTGACACGCTGTTTAGGCAGTACTGAGTAGAGCGACCGTCTGCCATCTACCTTCGACTCCCATGATGTCCGCCACTTCGAGGATACCGAAACTTGTCAAAATATTGACAGCGAGACGAAGCGCGGCCACGTTGTGACTTTGAGAGACCCGGAAAGAAACTCGATGGTGAGTCTCTGACATTCTTTCTGCCAACAAGCACTCCTATGGCCATCTGCAGCCCGTTATAGCACACAGCTCTTCACATGGCTTAGTAAAGAGAGCATCTTCACCAAAGAGACGTTCAGGGGCCTGCTGTGTTCAATTCAATCAGCCTGCGCTGGAAAATCGGTATTTTGTATCATCAACGGCGTTCATCACTATACCGCCGAGGAGCGGGACGAACTGTTGCGCGATCTCGACGAGATGAGAACTTCATCGCAAAGCGCATTGAAGGTACGTGCCATTGGCTACACCTCGCATACGCATCACGGTAATCCCGAGTCTCCGCTAGTAATTGACTTGCAGGAACGAATTCAAGCAGCTGGGGAGCTCGAGCGGCTTGCCAAGGCAAGGATAAGGAACATTGCTGCGGCCAACCCGGTTTGGAAGACCCTTGACCTTGAATCCGAAGGAGTCAAAAGGCTGTGGACGGGATCCGCTACACTCTTTGAGTTATCCCAGAAGATAGACTTCCTCGAAAAGGCCGAGGCCCCTTCCACCCCCGATGAGGTCATTACTAGAGTCGCTACTCTTCACTCGGACTTGGAAGTTTTCTTCAAAGCTCCGGCGACTAAATTTGAATTCTTACATGGAAGCTTAGGCGCAGCAGTCTTGCCCTGGCTCACTCGTTCGGTACGGCCCATGACGGTACCGGAGCTCGCAGTCTGTGCCGCTCTTGCTCGCACGAGCATTGAGACGCTCACATCGCAACACCTACGGAAGTCTATTTCCGGAGCCTACGCAGAGACCTGGAGGACGCATTTGGCCCGATAATCAGCATCTCAGGGGAGACGGTGGAAATGCGGCACCGCATCTACCGAGACCTCGTTCTCGCAACTGCAACTCTCTATTCGAGGGCGATGTGCATCTTCACATACTCACCACGTGTCTCATGTACCTCAGGCAAATCGGCCCAGGGTGGGAGCACAGCACAGAGTTCCAGCGAGAGCACAGACTGGCAGAATACGCGGCTCTCTACTGGCCGGACCATTATCATCAAGTTAGGAGCAAAGCCGCCGCAAAGCCGGTGGTGCTATTACTACTCCAAAATGAGGAGCAATTCATGGTATGGCTGGACATATATACTCACTATGCGACCCGACCCCCCCCCCCCCCCCCCCCCCCCCCAGCAAGAGTCATTTCCAAGGACGCCATCCCAAGTAGCTGCGTACTTGGGACTCACAGAAGTGCTCTCGGAACTTGTCGTCAAATTGGATCGATCGAAGAAAGATAAAGAGCTACCAAAGGCCACGGAATACGCCGCAAGAAAGGGTCATGCGAATGTGGTTCGAGTTCTCGCTGAACTCGGTGTCAAAGCCGAAGGCGCGCTCCTCGGAGCCTCCAGGCTCGGCGACGAAGCTACTGTGACTGAGCTGCTCAAAACCCATCGTACATACATAAACTCCAGAGGCGGGCCGGATGGAGTCTACGCGCCACTTCTAGAAGCAGCCCGTTGTGGACATGTCGACAGCTTTGCGAAGCTCCTATCCGAAGGGGATCCTGTCGCCATGGCAGCCCATACGAAACTCACTGCACTGCATCTGGCCGCAAGGATTGGTCAATTGGCGATTGTCCGGCTCCTGATTACCGCCCAAGTTCCTGTGGCGAGCATCGATGAGCAGGGCTATCGTGCTCTTCACTACGAGGCAGAAGGGGGATTCGAGGAAATTGTTAGCATGATTATTGCCGCAAACGACTCGGAAACTCTACCGAGGAAATCAAGAGTCTGGCGAGGGCTCTTAATCAACGGCCGACAAGGGATCTGAATACCTCGCTTCATCTAGCAGCATTAAATGGACATTTGAAGACTGTGGAAATTCTACTTGCCCACGACGCTAAGCCATGGATTCTGAATGACCGGAAATACACGCCGCTCCATTATGCTGCCGAAGGGGGATTCCAGTTAGTAGTCAGGAGGCTCCTTGGCGCTGTGATGGAGGATCAAGGGGAGCGGTCGATCATTGAAGTTCAGCTATTACTCGGCGAAGCTACTCGCATCCCGTCGCCAGTCGAGCTGGCTGCCAAGAACGGTCACCTAGGCACCATGACGGAGCTACGAAGCTGCGGCCTCTATAACAACAGTAAGATTCTTTCCTCAGCATTGGCTACGGCATGTCGTGAGGGAAAAGACGACTGTGCCTTGTACATCCTTCAGTGGTACGACGAGGTCTACTCGGCCGGCGAACATTGCGGGATCTAGGCGGGAATACCGCGCTCCATCTCGCCGCACGGCATGGAAATGTGCGATTATTCCAGAGGATTATGGATTCAAAATATGTCCCGATCGACTCTCTCAACAACAGGAGACTTGATCCCCTTCACATTGCTGCGTCTTTCGGGCGTCTTGCCATCATACAGTTGTTCAAGGATGGCTCGGCTCTCGGTGGCACAACGGCTGATGGAACTTGGAGGACACTTCTTAATATCGCAGCAGTGGCCGGCTACCTCGACGTCGTAAGTGGCTCCTAGACTACACGTCACTCAATAAAGAGACTGTTAGGGCAGTCGAAGACACCAAAGCCGTCTGGTAATGGACACGGCACTAGGCAAGCACGAGCCGATCGTTAAGCTCCTGCTAGATTCCAAATATGCAGCACCGACTGTTATCTCGTGCAAAGAGCGGTGCTGAACGGCTGGAAAGACATCCCGAAGCTGGTGGCATAGAGAGACGCGTCACTTCTCAACTGGACGGACGACACCACCGGTAATACTGCCCTACACCTCACGGTGGAGAAAGAAGACCCTGATATGGTAGAGGCGCTTCTAGCGGTCAAAGCTGATCCCAACCTTGAAACAAGAAGGGTCGGCTGCCTATTGCAATGGCCGTAGAGACGGATAATCTGCATATCGTGACCGCGCTTCTGGGCGGTGCACCTGCACTTGACGTCGACCAGCTCGATATGGATGGTCTGACACCTCTCCTGAGAGCATGCAAAATGGCGTTCAAGGGCGGACATGATACCGCCAAGCTCGTCCGGGGGGTCTTGTCTAAACGCGGAGCCGACATTGATCTGAATGCCAAATTACCTGGCAGTGATGGGGGGTTATGCGGGAATGACTCCCCTCCACCTGTCTGCGCTCCTCCTTTTAAAGCTGATGGAAGAAAGGAGGACACTATCGACGAGGAAGACATGTCGAGGGCAACGACCATACTGACAGCCGCGCCAAGAGCAGTGAGGAGGAAAAAAGGAGCGATGAGAAAGCAAAGGATGAGCTCCACGAAGAAAGCGACGAACTGCACGACGAGCTCCTCAAGTTGCTCCTCGACTTTGGAGCGGACCCTAACTTGAAGGATGCCACGGGCTCTACACCTCTTCTGCTGGCTGCGGGAGCCGGACATATCAAGGCACTCGGTGCTTTGCTAGATCACAACGCCGACCCTAATATCAACGATACTGGAGGATCGACGGCGCTGCACCGAGCCGCTCAGTCTGGCTGCGTCGCCTGCATGAATCTGCTCGTAAAGAAGGGTGCGAATATGAACGCAGTCAAGTTGGACGACGATGCTGACCGTGGGTCTTGGGGTTTTACGCCACCGGTGCTCGCGATAGCCCATAGGCAGCTGAGTGCCGTCAAGGCATTGCTTCGCCTCGGGGCAGATATCGGACGTGCCGTACACGGTGCCGCATTGTGTGGCGGGTTGGACATGTCCAAGACGGTCCATGGTAAATGCCCGGATCCGTATATATTCGACTCTGGTTTGGGAACGCCGCTTTGCCTTGCTGTGACGGCAGAGACCAAAGACGTGGCCTCGTGTCTCCTGGAAAACCCCAAAGTCGCGACAAGTATAGCCAATCCCATCGGCCAGACGCCCCTGACTATTGCCGCCATTCTGGGCAATTAGGACATAGCCAAGTCTCTGGTCGAGAAAGGAGCGGATCCCAATAAGCGAGATCACCAAGGGAGAACGCCACTGGACTATGCAATCCTGTCCACCAACAAGGAGTTGACCAAATTTCTCTGTCAGCATACGAGGCTTGGTTTTCCACTAGACGGCGTCCGTGGGCACAGTCCGTTATATTTGGCCTGTCGCATGTCAGACGACGACATGTTCAACGAGATGAATGAAGCCTGCAAAAAGCTCCAGCCCGACGAGTATTTGCGGTTGTGTGAACTGGCAATCCACGCAGCCATGGTGTCTGGCAACGACGGGCGCCTCACCACGCTGCTGAACACGCCTGGCATTAAAGCAACCGTGGAAGATGACGCCTTTGCAGTGCGCCAGGCCTTATTGCCGCGAGGAGATGGAGAAGCAATCCTAGGCGCTGGCGCTACCGACGAGTCATTAGGTGAGATGAAGAGACCTACGCAATGGCACCTAGACGATAGGCATGCCACACTCTCTCCACGTATAGGGGCAGAGCAGACGCCGCGAGTGAGAGACGCCAAGATGGTAGAGATAGTTAGTGAGTTTGTGCTATAAACCCTCATCTCCGAATTTTGGTCGCACGAGCATCAACCTACCATGGTTTAGCTATAATGCGAGACGTGGTTGAAGCAGCTGTAGCTCGAGCGAACCATTGTATCCCAGACGGCCAGGACTTTTTCTTTGAAATCCGATTGCAGAAATGCTACAAAAAAGGAGACCAGTACGTGATATCAAGTGGCTATTTTTTTAATCATGCTCTGACGAATCAAAAGAAATCTCGGCATTGGTCTCTGCAGTGACATCGCTCCTCCGGATCGCATGCTCGGCTTTGGAGACCAGACCATCTCCTGTGGCTACCATGCTGACGACGGGTTCGTGTACGCAAGTGGTGTGCGTTCAACTGGACTTTTCAAAGAGAGAAAGTATGGTCAAGGGGATACTGTTGGATGCGGAGTGGATGCGGACAAGGGAGTCATCTACTTCACCATAGGTGGACAGCGACTAGGTACGGCTTTATAATTCCCCTCTACGCCGTACCCTTTCCTCAGCTGAACGTGACTGTAGTGGGTGCTTTGCACCGCCCTTCCGGAAAGCTTTATCCGGCCGTCTTCTTCAACACTCGCGAGACTGGCGTCAGCATATCTCTGGAGAGAATGTCGAAGCGATTCGGCGCAAGCAAAGTCAAAGTGGAAGACGACTGATGGTTACGGCTCGAATGGAAAATTCCTTGTGCAACGAGGCAATGGGATAGTCACCTTAAACATTATGGCCGAGGAAGATGTCGTGAATACGACTAGTAATAACGCTTTTACTATTTTTATTTGGTAGCGCATAAAACGTAGAGTTAGAACTAGAAAGTAAGTTATCATCTTTAGTTTATAAAATGGGCCTAAATTCCGTAGAATACATAGAATTAAGCAAAGACCAAGTCCAAATTTCATACCATTTATTAACTTTTTAACTTATTTAAAAAAAAAAAAATCAAAAAAACGGGCTAGATGGAGGGCATCTAGGAACACTGTACCTAGGCCAGGGAACCGTAACTAACCACGCAAGTTAATACCATTTATAGCTGCTTATCATGACATGTACATCCCTCTGTACTCCCTTGGGTCAGGCACATTGGGTAGTGTCTCTCACGGAGTACAGTGGTGGCTTCTGCGGGTATAAGCTGAGACAGCTGCTCCAAACGTATTACGAGTCGAGTTCTGAAGCGTCAACTCGTCCATAGTAATCATGACTCGCCAAACTCAGTGGAAATTGAGCTAAAGTTGGTATGGTGAGGCGATTGGTCTGACTACTCCGAGGTATGATTTGTGTGCTTTGCAGACGTTGTTATTCTTTTAGCATTTAATCAAGTAAAGGTGGAGATTGACAAGCCGTTAAAGGTAAGGACTCAACTGGTAGGAGGTCAGACCAATGTAGAGGTATATTCGTACTATTTAATTCGCTATTCTAAGCGATATGAGATCCTAAAGGACTCATACTCCCTTAGGCTGTGCTAGATAAGCCACAAACAAAGCCTATTGGGCTAACAACGGCCACACAAAGAGGTATCACGAGACCAAGATCAAGGCTTCGGGCCCAACGGCTCCTTGGGCCTTCAACCCTTACCGCTTCTTGTACTAAAAGAGCCCATGAGTCATCCAGGCCTTTAAAAACCAAGGACTCTAACACTAAAGCAGGTTATTAACATGAATGGAACTATCGTTCCAAGCCTTCACACAGTGGACCCTTGTCACAGATATCACACATCTTCTTACCATCCGTCTTTACCAAGTGAATAATGGATGAACATTTCCGATTTTGGTTATTGGGGATGAAGGCCAAGATGGGGCAACCTGCCCCTGCACTACAAGCATCGTCGGAAGTGGCTGAATTATAGGGCTCAGCATACGGCAGATGATCTGTCGGTTTAAACAGGTGTAATAGGCATCACAACCATGTGTAGAATCACAAAAGAAGAAAAGAACAAGACAAGAGGTTTCGCCCCGCGCTAATACTGTTAGTTGTTTCGCAAGCCGTCCTAGCAGGTACACGAGATGGACTTTTGAAACCCAATCCGCACCAAAGGGACCCGCAGCCCTTGGTTCATACTCGGCAATACACCAGACACCAGATAACATTCCCGACAATGCAGTTACCCACATTGTTCCGAGGACGACCATGATGACGTCGGAGGTTTGAAGATGGTGGATTGGCTGCTGAGACTAAATTCGAAACAATGGCCAGCTCCACGAGCGATGCTAGCCCAAGGGCCCATCTTGTCATGCCGCGGCAAGCATGACACCAAACGGAAAACATGATCTTCTGAAACAGAAAACTCAGGTCACATGTAGGGCCTGCATCTCACGAGAAACGGCCAAAGCGATGACTTCTCAAACCACCACTCGAGGTTCAAACTCGCAAAAAAAAATCTAATGCATTGCCCTTGTTTCGTCGCAAACCCTGCTACATAAGCATGTCCCTAAGCTAATCAGTTGATAAAGCAAAGGATGGACCGCCAGTGATAGAATTGGCCGTGCGAGGAACCATGCCATTTGTCTTTTCATCAGAACCCTGCGTCGAGGCCGGACCTTGATGTGAGGTACAAAGTCGTTACGATACCTTTACAAGGCAGTGAATCAAGTGGTTGGAAACCACCAGCACCTACCATCGCCATGAACCTGCCCAGACTCGTCACCCTCCTCGCCGTGGCTTTCCACGGCCACGCCATTGCCATAATCCAGCCAGAGCAGCAAGGTCAACTCGCGGGAGGAGGAGGCGAAACGGCAACAGACGGCGCCATGTCCAAGAGAGCACGGCAGCCATCCGCCCAGGCTATCGACAACGCCGCAAGAGCCTGGCAACGAGACACGGGCGTCGTGTCGAATTTCCTATCCAACGCCGAGTCCATGGGCTCGCAGCAGCTCCAGCAACAGGCCCGCATTGCCCTCTCCGCCGAAAACGACGAGCTCAACCACAAGGCGGTGCTGGACCAAATGTTTCTCAAGGGCTCGCCCAAGGATCGAAAGGCGTCCGTCCGACAAGCCAACAATGTCCTGGACACGCAGGGCACGTTTCAGTTTGTGGTGGACGGACTGCAGACTCTTTCGAGGCGCGGTGCCAGAATGTCGCCGGGCCAAGTGAGTTCCATGGTTCGGGCCATCAACCAGGACCGGTGTCCGAATGTGCTGCCGGCGATTGACTCGTACATGGCTGCGGCTGCTGGCGCCGGGCAGGGCGGGAGGGCACTCAAGGCTATACGGCCAACTCAGTGCTGAATACTTTGAGTAGTGGTCCTAGTTCTACTTGAATTGTGACGTGTTGCCCGATGTACTCTACGCTAGCAATATGAATACAAGAGTGCGTGTATACCAAGTCGCCCGAAAAGGACGACAGTTGCGCTTTGATCAAAGGTGCTGTATTTTCTGCAAAATGCGGCGAAACCCAAGTTATACATGTACATCCCTCCGCAATGAGGATGAACTAGCTCATGCTGTTCACTTTTTGGCTGGCTTTGTGGTGGGTTTCTTCTGTTTCAGCTAGTGCTGGTGTTTAACGCATCGCGATGCGTTCATGGTGTCTTGCGTGGTGAGTTACGGTTCCCTGGCCTAGGTACGGCCAAAATACAGTGTTACTGGATGCCCTTCATTTAGCCTGTTTTTATTTATATCTATTTTGATTTCTCTACAATTTAATCTGCGTCTCTACACCATGTGGTTTTAAAATTTGCCGTGTTTTGAATGCAGTTTCATGGGAAGTGCGCCGCAGCATAATTCATATAAATTGGGGAGATTGCTGGACAATGGGACTCCTCAAGGGGGTACAAGCCGTCCGAAAATTGCAGCATAAGATTGAAGGCCAAGTCAAACGCATCCATAGCATCACCAGGAGCCCAAATGTTAGGGAATGAATCAAAGTATGTGCATATGCGACGGTAGAGAAAAAGATGTCAATCTGTCTCATCTATGTTCTCATGATGTTGACAATATAATGTCGTATGCGTACTATTAATCGTCACGTCGTGGCGACCGACCTTGACATGGCAAGGCGTGTGAGCGCTGACGTGCCATCAACTCGACTCCCTGTGTTGTCCTCCAGAATCAATCCAAGGAACCCGACCTGATCCCTGCCGACAGCCCCCAGGATTAGATGTAGCAGAAGCCAGGTGGTTGTGTAATCGATAGAAGGTCTCAGAAGCTAGCCCAAAAAGAAGCGACCCAGCGCCCCGTCTTCACCGCCGTCAAACCAACCGTGCAGATCATCCATGGCGGCAAAGTGTCGCGCATACTCCAAGCCTCTCCTGCGTTCCTTCTCGGTCCGTTCCCACGTCCACTCGGACGTCTTGCCGTCGTCGGGCTCGCCGGCGCTGACGATATCCCCCGTCCCAGAACTTCCGCCATTGTCGGCCAAAGTCCACCCCCCGGGGCGCTCCGGCAGAAGCCCGCTCGCCCCGAGCATAATAGCAGGGTGGATGGTCAGCCTGCCGAGCTTAAACACATAAGAGGTGACGGCGGTTGCGAAAATCTTCTTTTCCCAGTCCTGGGGTTTTCCGGGGGTGGACCTCGTCCGGCCGCAGTTGTGGGCGTCCCAGGACCGCGGCAGCACCGCGCCCTTCTCGACAAAGTGTGTGGCAATATATAGCCACTTTCGGTCCCAGGACAAGATGCGGGACCACATCTCGTACTTCTGGAAGGGCTTGATCTCTCTCTTGAACGAACAGTGGACGCCGCCTATGCCAATATTGAAGGAGCCTCGGGCGGGCTTGGACGGGTTGGACGGGTCCATGACCAGGCGCGTCTTGGCATTGCTTGCGGCCAGATGGCCGGCGCGGGCGACCAGATGCGAGACCAGATGCGAGCGACTTATGTCGAGGTCTGCGAGGTAGGTTGAGTTTGACTTGTGTAGACGGTAGTCAATCTCGCCTATGGAGGCGTGCGACTCGCTGATGACGGGGTGGAAGAGCTTGTCGGGCGTGTGGGCATGGAATTCGCGAACGAACAAGTGCAAGATCATGGCATGCCATATTCTGACCTGCGTGGGAGAAGAAATGTCAGTCTTTTTGCGGTTGTTTCGCAGATTTGTGTGCACATCTATATCCATACATTCCAGGCAAAAGGCAGGCTCTTCCAGTTCAGGGCCAAGAGCACGGTGGCCAGGATGCGGCTATAGCTGCCAGGTCCTGTGTAGAAACTCATGATGGCCTCGAGTGCATTGAATCTGTGTAGCGTGAATGCCAAGACAGGAAGCAATCCCAGCAAGGCCATTCGGGCCCACGTAGCTGTCGGATTGGGCATGATTGATGAGGATGGCGAGAAGATTTTGTTGCAGGAGCTCTAATAGCTCTCGGAGAGAAGCACTGGCGGGCAGGATATTTTCTTTCCGGGGGACGCCGACTTGGAAATATAATGTCAAGTTGTTTCCCAGGTGCCGTCTTTTTGCCATGAGAGGAGTTTTCGGGCACGGGAATAACTTACACATGGCACATGCAGGGAAAGAACGAACCAGGCCCGTGTAACATGCTAAGGCTGCAGCCTCAAACAAACAACCAGCCGCCAGCTGGCACGTTGGAGCCTGAAAGCATCAGCAAGTCACCCTCGAAGGACAGGTCATCAAATGGGCACCAGACATGATTGAATTGCATTGACCTATGATGGCTTGACGTGTCACAATTCACCGAGCTACTACCTAGGTGCAGAGTGCCATCAGCCTCGAAGCATATGCACGGCAACGGAATAGGAATTGGGAAATTTCTACGGAGTAGGTATCCAAGTACCTACCAGGCATGGACTCCTTGGGTCTTTCTCACCTGCCCTGTGTTTTTTTGCTTTCAATGTTGGTCCTCAAATGCAGCCATCCAGTCCAAGAAAAAAAATCTCCAGCTCAGCCACCCCCAACCTCGAATGCCCCAGACAAATCTGCATTAAGCTACTCCGTACTTCTGCTACGAACACATCTACCAACCAAACCACCCAGGTAGGTGTTACCCAGCACTTGAGTCATTTCACGGCGAACTGACGTTGATCGTCTTCTCTTTGTGGCGTGAGGGCAAGTCCAACACCCAACACAAGCGACGAGTCCATCTTCATTCCCGGCACCCCTCTCATCGGCCTCGAGGGTGAAGGCATCTAAGCTATATTGGGTCTTTCAAAAATAATCAAAAATTACTCAGCCATCGCGAACTTTGTATTGTGCTTGCAAAGGTCCCATCCAAAATATCCTTACACTACATCCATCATCAGTGCAGCACCGCCATCTTCACACAGCAGATGCAAAGTGTTTGCGGTGTGGGTTGTGCGACACCGTCGAGTAGTCTTCTCCATGGTACACTTGCTCCTCGTTAATACCACCAAACGATACCGTAAAACCCCGACTGGTGAAGTTGTTGGATAGCTGAAACTCTCCATCACTTGCCCCCGAAGGCTTTCTCGGCTTCTCTATCGAGTGCTCTCCTCTGAGCCTGTACCAATACTCCCGGATCTGCAAAGCACCAGGCCATGTCGGTAAGTGCAATTTCCACAGCCGGCCAAATAGCGGCCAGCAAATTGGAAGACAGGCGCAGATGATGCCCGTGCCACAATGCACTGATGTCCATAGCTGCGTCTTGGAGAAGGAAGGCTGGCGGCTTCCCGGGATATATCCAAAGCCGGTCTTGAGCAAGCCCGACACGATGACACTTTCATTGATTGTTAGCCGTGGTTTGCGGTTATATAGAAGTTCAAGTACCTCCCGGGGGGGGCGTTGTATGTACTCACAATGCACCTAGGAGGAACACAGATCCCACGGCAACCTTTTGCTTCATGCCCAGTTGCAGTCCAAGGACGACCTTGATTGGCAACAGCAGAATCAAAATATCGATCAAGGCCTCGCATACACCGCTGGCGAACCAGTAGATGTTGAAATTGAAGCAGTACCGCGGGTCGGACAGGCTGTTGATCCATACATATTCCATGGGGATGCAGTTCGTCAAGTCGGCGACTGTGCAGCCCACCCAGAAACCCACTACAAGTACAGACAGTATCATGACTATTCGGCGGAACCGCTCGTCCACCGAGAAGAGCCGGTTATACATGAGCAGGATGGACAGCTTTGTCGTCGACGTTATGGCAAAATATATGACCGTCGTAGCCCAACTCAGCTTGGTGTACAAAACGTCCTCTGGTGCGTACTCGTGAGTATCAGTCACCGCGGTGGCCGTTTCGGGGCCCGTCGGGTTGCCAGTGATGGCTTGGAGAGATGTTAATCTTGATGTTTCTCAGGAAGGCCGGTGATGCATGTTTTGGAGGAGAGGGGGGGGGGGTTTGCGAACCGCATATAGCCAGAATGTCCGTCGCAATCATTGCAATCAGCGACACCACGATCAGCCAGTCGTCCCATTTCAACTTGGCTTTTCGGGAATGTCGCACGTAAAAGCGCGCCACGACCGCTGCGATTGCCAGCACGGCCATGACAGCTCCCACGCTTAGATTTACAATCTCGTCCATTTTAGGCGGATATCTTGGGGACCGTGTCTCGTGAAGCAACTCGTGAGCTTGAGAAGGACATACTATCCATCAAGTCATCAGAGGAACTGTCCAGCTGCATCCAGTCTACTGCTGGCTCTGAGTCTCATCTATATTCATACGAGCGCCACAATCCCTCCATGACGGATGACACCGACGGGGGCATCGCTATGCCCCCAAAGACTACTCACTAAGACCTCGCGGCAGAAAAGAACATGGTATGGTGTGCCTTCCAGAACCTCGTACAATATAATCAAGGTTCAAGGCACACCCCTGCCGCCTGGAGATGCATCCAAAAGTAGCTGCAGCGCTTCCAAGCGAGTACGCCACACCTGCGAATCACCTTCATCCGCTATATCTATACATGTGATCCCCCCCCCCTTATGAGAATTTAGTTCATCCTCAAACAGACATGACTAGAACATCCGATCACTAACAAGACCTGTTCCGTCCGGTGTTACCTCTACCATACCCAACGCGCAGCCTGCTTCCCATCTCCGGCACGCCAAGCTACCGGCTTTGTATACGGGCGTAATCCTCACCGAGCCCACAACTATGCAGCCTACTGCACATGGTTAGTTGCTGACCACTTTACAAGAAGCTTACAGGTCTTGAGGAGCGTGGTTTCCAGCGAATGAAATTCAATATGTTAAAGCGCCGATCAATCGCCCTGGTCTTGGTCTACATGAGTGCTACGCTGACTGCCTGCCAGCACATGAGTGTCATTGAAACAAAAGCACTCAGTGCTCTCACAGATGGGAGCCTATAAGTGTACATTCCCGGGCTGACGGCCCCCACAGTCCACAACTTTCTTTGGGGGAATGAATGTTCGGGTTTCTAGATGATGCATTCGCCCAGAGTCGATGTCAAGGGCGGAGACTCAGCTCCTGCCTTCGAGGAGGATTCGCGGAGTTGATGTCAGAGGCCAGCGGAAGGGATGATTCTGAAAATACAAGGCTAGAGCGGTTTTTTTTAAAATGGACGGCGTTTGGGGCGAGACAGAGGTGCATGACGCGAGGTGGTGCGGAGTGTTCTTCCACGGTGCTAGTTCAGGGCAGAACTATTACGATGGGGGATTGGCATCGTTCCCATGTAAGGTTGAATGTCTTGCGAGGTCTCAGGCTAAGTAAATAGCTGACAAACCACGAAAGACGAACAAGTTGGTGACCGTTGATGGTTGCTTGGTTCACCAGTTTGAAGATGCCAAGAATCAGGGTGAAAGAGAAGATAATCCACACTTTCATGTCCCGCCAATCCAGATTCCTTGATCCTAGGTTCCTGGCCTCGAAGCGTCTCATTTCAACGCAGTATAATGCTATACCGTAGAGATGGGCATCACATGTTGTCTTTTCGCTTGAAAAGGCGGCATCCATAGAAGGGGAATTTAGACGATCTATCACGGAATAGAAAAAGCTTTCAAAACACAGTGAAATATCAAAAAGTAAATTGACCATGAGATACCCACAAAGCATACCTCATCAACAGAATACCTGTAGCCCTACCGAGCACAGGTAAACACAAGCCTCATCTTCCAGCGTCACACTATGGACAAAATCAAGTCACTCCTCCCCACGACCAACCTCGCGAAACGTCAAGTAAGGCCCATCATGCACGGCGGAGAACATGTCACGAATACGAAACTCATCACCACTTTCGACCCTGTTGCACTCCACCACCCACCGAACACTCCTCGAAATCAAAGTGCCAGAGCGTCTTGGCAATGACGAGACTGGTCCCCATGTAGGCGACAGACTTGCCCAGGCACCCGCGCGCTCCTAGCGAAAACGGCGCAAACGCGTCCTTGTTCGCCTGGCCGGACGCAGCGTCCAGCCAGCGCTCAGGCTTGAAGACGAACGGTTCAGGAAAGTACTCGTCGTTGTGAAGCAGCGAATACGTGTTGACACCGACATGCACCCCCCGTGGAATTACATGGCCGTCAACAACGAGTGGCTTCGCCGACGCCTTGGCGCCAGAGACCTCTTCTCGCCAGAGCGTGCCCGGAATCGCCGGCGACATGCGGAGGCTTTCGTCGAGGCACGCCCGCAAGTAGGTGCAACTCGCGAGCCGTGCGCCGCTTCGGATATCGCCATCACGGGCGAATGCAGAGCGGACCTCCTGGCGTAGTCGCCGATAACACCGTGGGTTGCGGGACAGGTAGAAGAATAGAGCGCTGAGTGTAGTCGACGTCGTGTCGCTCCCTGTCTTCGGGTAAGAAACAAGTTGTCAAGAACAAATGTCCATGCAGAGGGTACTGACCAGCCAACATGTGCCAAACCTGCTTCGGTCTGCACATCACGCACCCACTCGTCATCGTCTCTCGGAATGGTCGATTTGGCCGACATGTAAAGAAGCTCCTGCTTCACGTGCTGGCCCTGCGCGAGGCGAGTGAGGATGATCTTTTGCAGCGTCCGGAGGTAGCGCTTCCTGCTGATGACGGACCAGAGCGACTGCAGGGCCCATATGCGCATGGCCACCAGCGACGGCAGCTGCATGCCGACATTGAAGAAGAAGTTGGCCCGAGAGTACGACAGGACGCGGTGCGTCGTTTCGGTCTGCAGATTCAGGGGATACTTTGAACAACAGGTGGCCCATGACATCTACAAACAGATACTTGGTCTGGTTGGTCATGTTGATTGGGCCGCCGGCGTCACGGCAATGCTTTCGTATTTGTTGTAGGAAAATGTCAATCTGCTGAATGAGGACGGGCTCAAATGCCTGGAGTGATTTCGGGGACAGAGCCCGCCCGACCAGTTTGCGCTTTTTCTGGTGCAGGGACTGGTCGATTGCGTTGAATAGGCCGTAGACGCCGGGGGCTCGCTGCGATACAAGGTACGCCCTCGATTTGGTGACGTCGTTGTTTTGGTATATATCTTTGAGGCGTTAGTGCTTTGGCACAATTCCATGATTCAATGTGTTGGCCTGGTCATCGTACCTCGCAAAGCCCTGACCGAGCTAAAGACCAGTTTGTTGGGTCCATGCCTCACTACCGAGCCTAGAACTCACAGCCGTCAATATAGATGCTTCTTCATCCTCTGGACATGAAAAGAGCCTACCATATTTTGCATGGTCATCGAGCGTTCTCTCGTGAAGAACGGTATGGAAGGCATAGAAAGCGCCGTACAAATCGGAAAGCTTGGCTGTGAACGGCCCCGGATATTTTCGCAGTGGATGGAGTAGAAGCCGATAGAGGGCGAGGGACACAAGCTTGTTCATGTTAAAATATTTACGCTTATAGTGAGAGATATACATGGTGTATACATACATATACGACAGCAAGCCCAGTGGCGTAGACAACGACTCTTGGGAGTGTTGTTTCCGAATACATGGTGACTCGTTGACTCGTTTTTGTCAGGTGAAAGACTCAAGGTATAGGCTGAACATGGGGAGATGCTATACAGTCATGGTGAGATAAATCACTCGAAACGGCAGACGTGTTTTCAGTTTCAAATGGGTTCTTATCTCTTCCAGATACGTGTATACTGGCCAAACCGTATTGCAAAAACTCTCTACTATAAAAGCACAATAGAAGCGGCCAGGCTCAGGATCGCCGGATGGTGCCTGGCATAACCACCAATAGCAACACCAACGAGACTCGCAAGAAACACTTGTTTGCAGAGAAATCAGGAGCCTGGTACAACAGCCTGCTCAGCTTCCCATGTGCAGTGAGAACAATAACCAGATAATGGCTTCGGAGGCTCAAGCCTTCTTCGCAGGCGCATGTAGCCCCCACTGAATAACCTCCTCCCCCTTGCATCATCATCACATGGCCCGAGGTTTCACAGCGGAGATCTGACGTGGACTGTGACGGCAATCGTAGTGCAGAGTATTCCGTGGCGCGTGGCGCCGCCTGCTGTATGACGGCGTCTACCACGCGACGATCGTCCAATATGATCAAAGTGGCCACTAACCGACGATATAAGACAGTCGGGGGCCAGGCAGAGCGTCCTCAACCTTCCCCTTCGGCGCCACCATCTACACATCCTACCCAGAATATGTTTCCTGCAGTCTGACCAGTCTGACAGTCCAAAAGTATCGCCAGAAATCACATCAATAGGAGTTGAGGCATTTGTTTTGCTGCCAATGCTGACTACCTGAGCCATACTCGTATCCGTGCGGAAAGCAGGCGTGGAGAAGACGACCGGCTGGTGCTTACATGCATAAAAGTACCCTGATACCCTGTCCAGCAGCGGCTTACCTCGTGTTGTAGTACAAAAGTACCGGCCCTAAGGCTGATAAAGGTGTGTAAGGTACCAGACGTCCCATGGCATAAACGATGGGGGCTGACCACCTGCCTAGGCATTCCAGTAGTGTTCCTTGAAACATACAAGGCTGAAGAGGTTAGTTGCCTTGACTGCCTTCGTCAGAACCGCGTTTAAGCGATGATGAATGTCTGAAGTAAACTTTGTAGCGCCTTATACGGTATAATCCACGTCTCCGTCGAGTGGGTTTCACAATACGCAGAAAGGCCAATTGGCTCGGGTGATAGGAATAGAGGTCGTTGTTGCGGCAATACAGGTGATTATTATTCGGAACTTGACATTATTCGAACTTTGACGAAACAAGGCAAATGACAAAGTGAAAATCGACCAATTGGTTAAACCAGTCCTAAGCTGGGGTCTTGGATTCCTTCATGCCCGTGCTGCCAAATTGGCGGCCCCATTTGCGCACCTTGTTGTCCATATCCCCGCGCACGACTGTCATGATGATAAAAATCAGTCCGGCGAGAATCCAGTCCCCGAGTCCCCTAAAGAATCCGCCTCTGATGCTACCTCCCAGCATGCTCCGTTTGACCAACCCCGTCTGGAAGTCGGTTGTGATGAGCTCCTGTCCACTCTCTAACCCCTTGATACTCCTCGATGCAATAACTTCGGGTGTTTGCGGCTCGTCTCCTTCCTCGAGCATTTTGGTTAAATCAGATTTGATCCGATTCTCGGCTTCAAAACCTTCTGTAAGAATGCCCGCAGGGAAGATTGTATGCAGGCGGACTCTCGGCTCGTTTGGATTGGCGGCACTGTACAAATTCATCTCTTGGGAAAGGGAGTCCGAAAGAGAGCGAAGCGCGGCCTTGGTGGGACTGTAAGGGGAATAGCCAGCAAGGCCATAGAAAGCCAAGAAGGATGCGGTGAAGATGATGTGGCGTTGGAGGGTAGAGTTCGGTTGGGACCCAGGCTTATCGGAAGAGCCAGGCAGGTTCGAGGTCAAATTCCTGCGCGATGGCTGCAGCCAGCATTGCAGGATGGCGTGTGACATGTATAGGCTGGTGAAGTAGTTGTTTTGCATCTGCGTGGAGAACTCGGTCACCGGAGTGTCGATGAACAGGGTTGGGTGCGAAGTACCGGCGCAGCACCACACCTGCAATTCTAGGCATTAGTATTCCCTAGCTTAAGAGAAACACCCATCCCTCTAGGCAGAGGGTGCATCAAATCGAGCAAAGTACTCAGCAGGAGGATAGGGGTGGGAGGTGCAAAAGTTGCTCACAATGTCGGGTGGATTGCCAAAATTCCACGACACCACCTCGTCCACAACGCGGACAGATTCAGAGGCGATGGTGAGGTCGGCACTGATTTGATGGAAAAGCTGGGTTTCGGGGTTTAAAGCGTCGTTCTGTTGTTGGATCAGCTTCACATACCATCGAGCTTATACGACGAGCGGAGGGCCTACCTTGACATTTTCGAGACCTTGAAGAAGCTTCGCTTGATCGCGCGCAACAATAACAACGTTGGCACCCTTTGCCGCGAGCTGGCGTGCGACGGCCAGTCCCAATCCACTCGAACCGCCAGTAATTATGGCTGTCTAATGAAATTAGTAAACCGTGGCTGATGCTAGAACAACGGCTTTAGATTTCTCACCCTCCCGTGGACCTGAAACGCATTTGTTGATGGCATAGTTGCGGCGGATTCCTCCAGTCGGTAGAATGGCGGCGGATTCTGCAGCTTGAGCTTGCTAGGAACAGGAGCTTGTGCTTAACGAACGGCAAAAAGGATCGGTATTGACAAATAATGACAGAAACTGATGGACTGTTGCTCAGTGCATGCGTTTTGCTGTTGGAGAAGATTGATCGAAGTCAAAGACAAAAGGCGCCAGTCGACCAAGCGGCAGCTGCATGTCGAGGAGATTGGGAGTTGGGCGAGAAGGGAAGAGAGAGAAGAGATGAAACGACGCGGGGGGCATTTTGGAGCTGCAGAGTTTCTGCAGAGCCCCAAAACCTGTTGAACTTGTGTTGCGTCGTGTTGGTTGTGTTGTTGTACTGTGTTATTTGGTGCAGCCCCATGTCGCCCAGTCTGTACGACAAATTGTCCATCACACTTGGGCTGAGATGAGATGGCAGGGTCATCATGTACCCGTTGGCAACTTACTTAAGTACTTGAGTAGTGGGCTAGCCACTTAGTCGCTGACGGGTACCTGCCAGGGTCCCCATGCTCCATACCGACCCTAACCCCATATGGACTAGTTTTGACAGGTCGCCGGCCCGTTGGTGGTCAGTTGGTCAGTTGGTCCGTACGCATCACCCCACCCATTGACGTCCCGTCTCATTCCAGTTGCCGCGCTCTCTTTTTCTTTCTGCCATGATGAATCAACCCTCAACTCCTCGTTTCTAGCATCCAAACATGTTGGCCCACCAACTTTTTTGCAATGCGCAGGTACACTTATCTCCGGAGGCCCATATGTACATCTTGTCCCAACACGAATATGGAGGGTGATGTCTTATTTTCATGACCCTTGCCACACACGAGCCTCGTGCTTTATTCTCTTCGGCAAAAATCTGCCAAGCTGCTCGGCAACTAATAATAGCCACATGCAGCCCACTATCAGCACAAACAGTCACGTAAGCTCCTTCGCTACAAAGGGAGAAGCCATTACGAGGTATGAAAAACGTGATTCGACAGTCTCCGTCAGTTGAAACAAGAGCTTACGGAAATCACCTAGCGCTTGTGTGCATAGCCATGTTTATGCAAGTATTAATGCATAGTCTTCAAGGGACGCCCCTATCATGATAATCAGGAATTCGGTTCTTCAGGTCTCCAGTCTAGTCATCAAGCCAATTTACCCTCAAAACCCCGATACAGGAAAAGCAAAATTACGAAGTGGGTTCCCAAATTTTCCGAGGCATGCAATGCCGCCCTCCACAAGCCGTATCCAATCTAACATTATGCTTGATAAGAACATCAGTTGGGGATGCGGGGATGGCGAGATGGCAGAAGAAATCCTACACTACCAGCGGCTTTCTTGTCCACATCAGTAGGGAGGCGGGGACTTGCAGCGCCGCCGAGACGCAGAGAACAAGGGTCTGACGACTGTAACCCTCTGCTAGAGTGTATCGGATCTGCTCCTGAACCATTGTGGGCAGCGTGGCAAGGACAGTGACTAGGGAGTCGGCACCAGCGGCGCCCAATTCTTGGAGTCGTGATCTCGCGAAGCTAGTTGAAAACGGAGGTTGAGATGGCCAGAACCATTGAGCTACCAATAAATCTGAATTGCGATGCAGCCCCAAGGCCGATAGCTAATGGAAACAATTAGAGTCTTTTCCCTCTCCCTTTCTCCGAGACACAGAGGACCAAGGGCAGAACTAACCGTGGTCGCGTTTCTCAATGACAAACGGAACCATCAAGAATAGCAAGGAGAAGTTTATACCACAGCCCCATCCGGCAATGAGCTCATAGCCGTAGATTCGTGCTGGTATTTCTAGCGTCGCAGGCAGTGTTCCCAGCAGACCAAACCCAAGTACCTGCAGGCAAGAGCCCGCTATGATGAGATACAAAGGTGGCACTTTGTACCTTCCCACCAGACTGGATGCAAAGATTGAGCTAACCGGAATGGCTGCGGTGAACGGAATCAATCGGACACCTGCGTCGAGTCCAGAAGTGCCATATACCAGTTGAAACCTCTGAGGGATGATGAACATGCCAATGACTGTAGGTCCTCCCAACAGCGAAAAGTTGCTTTGACATGTCTGTCAGATTTGCACCGCTTGAAAGAATGGTGAGGGGAAAAAGTCTTACAGAAATATACCCATCATCCGGCGGTTGGTCAGCAACCTCCAAGGCAATACTGGTTCTCGCGTGCCGTTGGACAGCGAAACATGCCTCTCCCACAAAATGAGCACAGTGCAAAGAATTCCGGACACAATTAACAAGGTGATGACGTATGCGGATTTCCATGGAAAGAGCTTATCGGCCTCCTCAAAGGCAGCTGTTAACCCGAGTACGGCCAAGAGAACCAGGACAGTTCCAAGTATATCTACACGCCCCAGCGTCTTTTTGGCACTGTGATGCATCGCGTTTGCGGTTGTTTGGCGTCTATCTTGACCGTGGTGTGGGAAACCACTTGGTATAGACAGGACAGATATAACAAGTGCCGGAGCGGCTATCGGAACGCTGTCATGGCCTGTGTTAGCCCGGTTCCCAACATCAAAAACGAGAAATTTTCGGCAAAATTTTGACAAACTTGATAATAAAGATCCATCTCCACGTTGTATTAGCGGCTATGGCTCCGCCAATAATGGGTCCTACCAAAAGAGCTACAGCATTGGTTACAGAAATGTTCGCCACAACTTGCGCATACTTTTCTGGCGGAACGAGATCGAAGACCATGATTGTGCACAGAGAGAAACATCCTCCCCCGCCGATGCCCTGGAAGGCTCGGAAGACAATGCTGCCACATGTCAGTTCATTGGAATCTCGACCATTGTACCATTCCATGGCAGGGACGAGTCCTTACAGCTGCGTCAGTGTCTGCGAGGCACTACAAGCGGCGGAAAAGATGATAAACGTGGCCGTGGACAGTAAGAAGATGGGCTTGCGGCCGAAAATGTCACTGAACTTGGCAAAGATGATGATGACAGCTGCCTCGTACGTGTGAGCAATCGACATGGGGAACTGAAGCCTGATTCAACGTACCGACGTAGCCTAGCAGGTAGCTAGAAACCACCCAGCTTACATCGTCAAAGCCCCCAAGGTCGGTGGTGATTGCAATCAATGCTGTAATCAGGACGGGAATCTCCATGTTCGTGATGAACATCATGGTAGCGATGCTATTTCAACAAAACGTGTCAGTTGCATTGCTGCTTTCCCACCGGTTAAAAATTACTTACGCGACACAGATGAACCTAAACCGAGGGCCTTGGATATACTCCACGGAGACTTCGGCGCTGCGCAGCGAGCCGGAACGTGAAGTGACTCCTACATCATCTGAAACCGAGTTCAATTTGGAACCTGTAGATATATCAAAGGAGTAGCCGTTTAAGCCGGCACCTGCTTCTCGTGCCATGATAGCCAGAAAGCCAGGTTGGATATCTCTTGCAGGCAGGGAATATTCTGAGGAAGAAATCAAAGACGTTATTTTCCAGTCTATCACGAAGCGAAAGTTGTGAGTCTTCCCGGAAAGCCAAGGATTATATCACTTCAATAAGGTGTTGACGAGCCTCCTTCATGGGGGACCGGTGGGTATGAATTACTGATGTGATGGTCAGCGCTTACGGGGAGGGTTGCATGCAGTGCTACGGATTACTAGCGGCATGAGATACTTGCAACACACAAGGCAGACGAGCTTGGCGGCTGATTCATCCCTGTCCAAATGGTACTATTCTGTGTATGCAAGGTTCCTTCCAAAGCGGCCCCCAAAAAACACGTCTATACTTGCGGAGGTGACTGCAGCAGTTAATCATGCACATCTGCTTGTCATAGGCCCAAGACACCGCCTCTGTCGAATGTTGCCTTGAGTAAGGCGTCCCAGCCTGCCATGCGTATCGGTCTTATCATACTTGTCATTGCATGAACTTTTGTGTGTGTATATTCGACGCCTCCCGCTCAAACCAAGTACAGTGCAAGATGCGCAAACCAATTTTCGACAATGATACGCCTGGCTGCTTGATAGTAACCCCCAAAAACAGCGTTAAAAGTTACACTCGGTGCGGGTCACTCACATTTAAGGAGTAAGCCTCGCAGTGACGTGGCCTGTAGAAGAGCGTTTCCTGTATACTTGCACACGTGGACTATGAAGGGACAATGCTCCTTTCGCTGCTTAGCGGAAACAAGAAAGGCCAACTCATATGGGGTCCGTTAGAATTAAACCTAGTGTGGCTCATGACACTTGCAACTCTTGGATGAAATGCGACAGAAAGAAAGCAGGCAACAGGAAATAGTGAATAAAGGCGCGGCTCAAGGATAAACGTACCACGTACCACCGCCCAGCTTGCCTTGAGCCACTCAACACCTCGACGAAGCTAACAGAAGTATATGGATTAGAGTCACTAGATAACTTTTATGTTGATTCTCAAGCCCATTAATCTACAGCAACAACAATCACGAGATTGCTAGTTGGCTTTACCTTGTTCTTTGCATGCCGTTAGCGCGGCGGTATTTACGGCCTTGAGTAACATTCGTTAGAGACCTTGCGCGGTGCAAAACGCACAATCAGGCACCAAAGCGGCTTTTAAAGATGAGATGAACCTGTCTCATCAGGCGGAACCTTGGCTGGAGAAGAGAGTGTACAATTATCAGTTGGCCAGCTCGTGGCAGTCTAGACATGCTGTCTCGAGCTCTTAAGCGGTTTCGATGCCTGCATCCAAATTGGCAACCGGGAAGAGAAGGTGGCTCGACGGGGGTACTCTTGGCATCGCACTTCGCCATGCTCGAGACCAAGGAGCCATAGCCGATGGAATATTTGTCCAGAATCATAGTAGAACTCTACAAAGTATATATCGGCGGCAGCCACGAGGTTGAATTGCTCAGTGACGCAAATCAGGCATGCGCCAATGAGCTGGTCGTCATCAGTGACAGCCACGAATCCCCCAAATCACTGCTCTTCCTGACTACATATGTAGTATCCTCCAATCTGCTCAGCGCTCTCGAGATATGGGACAGGGTCACTTTCTCGACATGCCCTCCGCTTCATGCTCGATTCTCTGTCGGCATGCGCTTCTTCGCAGCGTAGTAGAGCGCAGTCCTTTTTCTTTTCGGAATCCATGCCACCAACGTCGTGACCAGTCTGAAGACGAGTTGATCATGGCAACGTTGCCAGTGATAACAGCCTGTCGTAAGCCTGTGGCCGCCCTGCAACAGCGTAGCGTGACTTGTCAAATGCCAAGTCACTGGTCGCTTTGTAGAAATGGCTAGCTGGCCCACGATCTACATATGTAGCCATCCATCTGCAGTAGCTTGTAGAAGAAGCAAGCTCATGATGGAACTATGTCCTCCATTTTCAGCACAGAAAAGAGCTCTCGGCTGAAGCATTGACGTTGGCCCCTTGGTTCAACAACCGCCTCCTCCGTTCGTCATCTTCTAATGGCTGGTCACTATCAATGTTGTCAGAGTTATAGTCAACATGGCCAGGTCGTTTTTGCAGTGCAAGCAAAGCAACTTCTTTCATATGAGCGGCGAAATGTGCCCGAAGAGCTTCACTCGAGAAGACGACACTTGATCCCTTCTTCTGGGGGTTGAAAATCGTCGCCAAATGGGCAGCACGCCAGCACCTTGTCACGGACTGGTCTTCGTGCCGCGCTGCTGAGAGTCCCGACATGCGTTTCGGGAACCCCATGCTCCTGATACTGCGTCTCCTGATCAAAGATGATGGGATCGTGAGAGGGGGCTCTGCACTCCCGTGCTTGTCCGTGAGCGCTCTGCATGTGGCTGGTCCAGGCTTTTGACGTTGCGAATGTGGGCGGACCGGTCCCATGTTGACAAAGCTGCACCTCGCGTCAAGGTCAAGGAAGCCCCTGAATAGGCCCTTTCTTTCTCTAAAAGCCGAGATGCTTCATCTGCGAAAGCTCGTCCTCTAGTCATGACGTTTCCCGGCACGGCGAGGCCACTTTCATCCGTGGAATACATCTACGCAACTTGTTAGGTTGTGCTGCCATTGTAGGTATCTCTACTCTACGACTTACACAGGCCACTGTTTGAAAAGCGTTTGGCATGAATGATGAGCAGAATTCTCCGCGGCCTGACATTCCATCCGGCCCATGGCTCTCTGTATTCTCCAGATAATGGAGGAATATGCCTCGTATCATTCATGAAAGTGTGTTTTCACATGTCCAGAAGAGGTTTACCAAGTGTGTGAGGTGTTTATCGTCACTGGACACCCTTGTCCATTTGGAAACGGGGAGACACTCGAGCGCAACGTTGACTATCATTCCATTATAGCGGTAATCAGTCCCCAGTGGTTCGACCTTGGACTAACTACATGTAACCGAGGGGTGGGCTTCACTAAACAAGAGTGTCAGAATCTGTTGAATTTATAGTTCAGTATGAAGGCGGTTCTGTCAAACCTGAAGCCAAGTCTCTTCGAGGCCACGAGACGGCAAAAGAATGCTTGTCGGAGCAGCGGCCTGGCATCAGTAGCGCCAGCAGTCTGCCCACCCGACACGACGATGGCTCCATTAGAAGATGGAAGGTCGGTTCTGCGTATTGGAGGTTGTTGAACTCAAAATCAGGCGGGAGAACGAGAGCATCAGATATTGAACGTATTGCTGCATCCGTCAATGGCGCTTCTCTAATGTGTTCAGGGACGGTTTGCGCACTGCTCTCTTCTCTCAGCTTCTCAAATGCCACATGTAGAACAGGGCTGCTCTCATTCGGGTACCCCCTGTCTTGAACTTGGGCTTCGCGAACAGTCATGCATTCTGGCACTGCGTAGTGACAGAGGCGATTTGCACGAACACATGGTAAGCAGTTGGGCAGCAGTCCGTCGCACGAAGAGTCTGGTGCATTAGTCACCCTGGTATACTGGGTATACTGCCCTGAGGTGACTGGAGCTCTTTGCCACTGTCTTTCGCTTTCTACAAGTTCTTACACGACTCTTCTGTCTCTTGCCAAAATGGAAGCTTGGTGTGATTGCTGGTTAACATGGCGTCGATTCTCGCGACTACACTGCGCCGAAAAGCTGAAAGGAAGTTTTTGGTATTAAAAAGAGAGCAAGCTGCAGACAGAGTCTTCGGTATGAATAGCAAGAATAATGATAATTCTTCTCATAACGTGACAGATGTATCGACTCGAGGAGGTTCTATGTGACTAGACACTATGGCAGGCTTATATAAGTACTAGCGACTGTTACATGTTCAAAAGCCGACCGCTGCTTGTTTAATTGCCCGTTCTAGACCATGACCCAGCCCCTGCATAGATTTAGTTGCCAGAGACTCAAGAGCACGAATTAAACTACGCGCAGTTGGAGCACACCAAACTATCCTGCTGCATAGCCATAAGCATCTCTTCCATCACTCAATATCAAGGCTCTCGGAAATCATACTGATACTCAGCACAATAGCAAATCGTACCACCGCAGCTGACCCTCTTATCCGGAGGTCTGGACATTTCGAATGCGAAGCAGCTCTCTTATCCCGGACCACGTAAACACAATCTGAAGCAGCCTGGTGGATTCGAATTAGTAGAATGACGAAACAAAGGACATGTAAACCCACAGCTCGACCACCATGAGAATTAATATCGCAATCCCAACTGCAGCTGAGCTTGCTGTAGCTTTCGGATCGGATCTGGAGATGTCGGGTCTCGTGAAAGAGACCAGAAACCCGAATGCGATAGCGTATCCGATGCCCAAAGCGCCATCATAGAGCACTCTTCTCCAATAATGTGACCGGCGATTAGCACCAAGGATACACCACACCTCAAAGGAGCTTGTCAATAGGGTGGAAATGCATGGGCTCAGCACGGCCGCACCCCATTTTCCACGAGGAACCACAGAGAGGGTGATGGATGCCAAAATAGTTAGAGCAATGGAGCATAGGATGCCGAAAGAGCGAGCCGCAAGATAGACGTGGCGGTTTGGCGAGCCTTGGGGATACGGACTTCCATCTATGCCACAGCTCACGGCTCCCCGGCGAGTTGTCTCATGTTGCCGATGGGCATGAAAAGACGACGCATCTGGTGGCTTGCGCATCGGGTCCATTTCGAACCGTCCCATATTTTCGTCTGGGAAGTTTCTAGCCATGTTGGATTCTGGAGGAACTGTCAAACACAGCGATTAGAGTATCCGGCGGACTCAACTATAAATACTCGACAAAAATGCCTGTTCCATGAACCTTGATGCTTCTTTACCTACCGAGCTGGCTGGTCGGCATGAGGTCATGGTCCAGCAACGATACAGGAATTGCTGGTGGTCCAAAGGGTGGTCAGCTCGTATCTCGCTTTTGTTGCAGCCCCGTTCGCCGACAAATGCCGCGCCTATTGGAACCCACAAAGACAGCCACATAAATGTGAATGGTTGACCTCGCGAGCCGTCAGTGGCGGATGGCTGCGCTTCAGGCCGGTCTTGTTGGCGGAGAGACTACTGACACATTTGCAAGTGTTTAGCTCAGGGCCACCTAGGCCCTTCCTTCAGCCCGTCGCTGCATATTCCTATGAGTGGACGGCCAAATTGATGAACCATTTGCTATTCCCAAACACCGTATGAGGGGGATGGCCAGCTTTTTTTGCCAGTTTACGCATGTTTTCCAAGGTAAGTGTCAGGGCCGTGGAGATGTAGAAAGCGCCAAGAGGACACACTGATCAGGTGGATATCGGGAAGAGAATAATCGCCTAAGAGCTGCTATTACTAGAGTTTTCTGTTTCCTGACTTTACGGCAAAGCCCGATCATCATCGTAATAATGAGCCTGAGTCTTGGAAGAGGACATGGCGCTGCGGTCTTAATTCCAGTCAGGGCTCTTATATGTAAGTCTTTATAGCTTCCTACAATGTCATAAAGCATTGAATAAGTACTCTAAGTACGTACCCTTTATACGGGTAGTACGCTCAAGAACACACATCGCGGGAATGGCCTGTCAAGTCCAAAGAGAAGGGAGCTTCGTGTATTCAGAAATATATTTATATGTACAATCCCGTAGTAAGTACGGTACCGTAGCTCAGTTACAGTACCTACATCTACGACAAGGTCCCATTACTACCCTCCGCATCAAACAGTTTATCGAATCATGCGAAGATTAAAAGCTTAAACACAAGGTCCTTAACTAAAATCAAGACCCTAACGCCATGTTCTCATGTAAGACCCAGGGTTCATTGAGTAGACGGCCTCGCAGGCATAAGAAGCTTTGCATCGGCTTTTCTTAGTGCGTCTCGTGATCTCTGAAAGTTACAAGTGCTTTTTTGCATGGTTTAGACGGAACTGTTCCTCCTGAAGACCGTCTCTCACTGACGTCGTCCTGGTCGCTTCCTGGACACTGCCAGGTGGTCTACCACCAGCAACCTTGGGGAATACATTATCACACGGCATTGGCCATTGACTTGGTAAGATTCCTTCACTCACTGATAGATCGAGTTTATAGCAAGACTATCAATTAACTAAAGCACCTCGCGTAGGCCTAGAGCATCCCTGATGGACCAAACGTTTCCCAGCGACCTAGAGCTTCATCGTACGAGATACACTATTCTTGGGGATAGGTATAGTTACGAAGATTCATAAGCTAGGAGGACATCTAAGTGTTCAAAGTTGTAATACTAAGCACATTCTGATTATTGTATATGCTTACACTACCTTCGTTGTCCAAGATGAGCGGTTCATTTCCGAATCTCAACTTCCAATATCATTACCATATGGGGTGACAGGTATCTTAAAGCTACTAGAAGATTTTTTATCGGTACTATACAAATTAATAAGATAATGATCCGTCCAGACGGCATTTATCCGGAAACTTATGGGCCATCAGAGAAATCGCACCCAACTGTGAAGACGCCTAGATTGTATCCGCCACAATATTGCGAAGCCGCCAACTCTTTCAACAGTTACTCCTCAACGCTTCCTATTTTTTCCATGTACACTTAAGCAGCAATTGACCATTCGATACCCTTGAGAAGCGTGCCGTCTCCATCACGACCCCCAAACGCCTCCCACATATCCAAACACATATCGATAGACTGTTCACTGCTCTTGTTCTCGTCCGCAACCACCGCCTGCTTAGAAACCCCATTGTACGTCATTGTAATAACCTTGCCGCAAAGCTTATTGTTCTGCGCCTGGCCGTGCGGATCGAAGATGCCCGAGGGTAGCGCAACCAAAGATAATTTATCAGGGTCAATGTCCTTGAAGTAGGTGCTCAAGCCGCATGCTCCGTGCTCCCAAAAAGCACTGCGGCAGTTTCCTAGGTCCCCAAACATAAATATCGAGCCATTTGTGTCTTTACCAGACACGCCGTTTGGGCTTGGGCTTGGATTTGGGTTTGGATTGGGCTTATTGCAGGCGGGTGATGCTAATGCGGTGGCTGCAACGGCCAGAGTCGTAGCAAATGATGACAATTGCATTATGAGCGGTGTTTTTAAGTGTCGCAGTAGTAAGTTTTTTCTCTGTGAGTCGATGGACAGTCTTCATCATCGGCGAAAAATGCAAGGCGTGCTTCAACTTTCATGGCAAGTTCTCACTATCCTCAGGTAGCATCACCCCGGAAAATCATTCCGTCTGAAACAATTGGACTGTCAGAGACATGGGCCAAAATCTGATGATTTTACTCGGAAGCTAATCTTAACTCATGTATTACCTGCTCAATCTGGCATGTGGTGCGGAGTGGTACGCGGGCCGCTAGCAAGGGCGGCATGAGAATTACGGAATAAGACAACCCTTCAATGTTAGAAACATGAAACATGCAAACAGAGTTTCTTGGCGCTCTCTGTTACGAGTCAAGACGATGGATATGGGCACTTGATTCGAGGATTGTTGTTTGCTTATCAGTCACCCCGGCTGTTTCAACAGCGAGCTGACGCCTGAATCGCAGAGCCTAGTACAGGTCAAGAACAATTTATTTGCATGTACTATATAGCATATCTTTCCAAATCCTTGAATTAACAGCTCAAAAACAAAGAGAGACTTATTTCCCAATAGGCTTATTTTCCCTTCTCAAGGAGGTTTCTAAGTTGTCGCTTGTTATAACGTACATTGCGGGATCGCACCTGCCACCTTAAGCTGCATCAATTGTCAGGCATTAAGTATTTGCTACATTGCAGGATTTGCTTCTAGGGTGTTCCTGGAATGTTTCAAGCCCTGAGATTATACGAATAGGACACAGCCGAAATCCAGTGGTTAAGGGGTACATTTGATGAATTCTTTTATTTTCCATTGTAAAATCTCCCTTGAGAAGTATTTGTGGCCCTAAATCTACAGGAATCACAGGCCTTCTAACCAGACCAACCGCGCGTTGACTCGGAAGAACTTGACGTGCTAAATGACCCCTGGAAGTGGACTCATAATGGCAAGGACTGCTTGACAAAGTAAGTGGATAATGGAATGACCACTGTAATGGCTTACGGAACTCATGCATTTTGGAATAGATACTGGATTTCTTCTGGTGTTGTTACCTGGGGAGCTGTACATTTTACATACCCTGGACATGACTGGTATAGAGGCTAGTTTGGAATAAATGATTCTGGCTCGTACAAGTTTGCGACTAACAAATTCACAACTCTGTATTACCTTTGTACTGACGTGGTGGCTAGAATCTGGAAAACAAATGAAGCAAAATACAAAAGGTCGGAAACAAGCCATGGTCCCTAAACGATATCTAAAGATAGTTTGTATCCTCGATAGAGTAACAACAGTCCAACATGTTCAGAAGAAATTTGCATACACGTCTGACACCAGAGCATCGGCACTTCCTTCATACTTACCACAACACAAGTAGCCGACGTAGATTCGACAGTACCCAGTGGAGGCCTCTGGGCTCTTTCTCTTCGTTTTCCGCTGCATACTCTTTCACAGGCTTCTCCAGTTCCTAACTCCAGGTTTTGTCCTTATAGTCGTCCCGTCCACGATCGCAGTTTGTGAAGCCCTGATGAGTGTACTGTGTGCTGGCCAGCACGACATTCCACATCGCACCACACTTCCACATAACCAGCATAAGGCGCCACATGAGCCTGATTTTTTCCGAATGCTTGCGAGACAAGCAAGCTTCGAGGACATCTGCGCAGTAGGTGGCCTCTACCGGCAAGCGGGAGTCTCTGCCATCTGCAAAGTCTAGCACTGGGCGCACAAGTCTCGTGATTACGCCTTGGAGATCCTTGAAGCCCGATTCTTCAATACGGTCCAATTCGACCCTCTGACTATCCATGACGAGCTGGCCAGTGTTATATGTCACACCGTTCTGGCTTGTAAAGGTGCTTAATGTAGGTGCTAATAAAAGCTTCTCAGGGCATACGGCATACTCTGCCGACGGAGCGATCCTACTCATGAGAGCCACCGTCCGATGTCGCAAGTTGTCCAATTGCCACCAGTGCGTGAACAATATTGCAAGCGCCCCGGTGTTGAAGGGGTCGTTTTTCGCATACCACTCTACCTGCAGCTATCACCCCTACGTATACAGACCACAAGGCTTCCAGCGACAGGTCGCCCCGTGTCAACGAAGGGATGATGTTGCTAATCTCGCCGCATGAAACGTCTGGGCCAATGTCAATCAGGTCATGGACCGCACAACCAGTTCCTACCATAGCCAAGCTTGCCTCGTCGCCGGGGCAGTCATACCAGACGTGGCAAAAGACAGCGTCGGCTAGTCCTATATCGTGACAAGGCGGCCAAATCATCCCAAATAGCCACGCAAGGGCTGGGACTTGAGGCCCTGCCTTGCATCTTCTAGTGCCGCTTTTGCTTTGAGGGCTGTGAAATTGCACCCTACTACCGTGACGATGTCTAACAAGTGCTCGTTCAGTTCAACGTTTCCGGTATCATGCCCGCGCACAACGGCAAATGTGTTGCTTAGCTTCTCGGCAAGATGTGTATTGAGGGTGCCTGCCGAGTAGTCGAACATGAATGAGGAGTCCATGAGGGCCCAGAGCCCGGCTATGCTGCCGCCATACACACCTCTATCGTAGCCCAGTGCCATGGCAAATAAGCTTGTATTGCGCATGCCTCCCCTCAGACGCTCGCGGTCGCATAGCGCATTGTAGGCATCCGTGGGACAGGTGGCATAACCACTGAGCTTGGGGGGCAGCGGCCCCCTAAGAGGAAGTTTTGGAAACCGAAGCAGCTGTAGTAGACGTCCTCAGTCCGCCTATCTGGGTGTCAAGTCCGGAAGCCATGGTAGCATCTCTCATCTGGAGAAGTTGAGCTGCAATTTGGTATAGCTCCACGCTGCACATGACATTACTCAACACTCGAGCGTTGCGAAGTAATCCCACGGAGAACATCTGGTAGGCCAGCTCATCTTGCGGGCATCCCAAGACAGGAATATGGCCTTGGTATCTGAATATACCCTCGTCTACCCCGGTCTCATTGGCATGACGATGGAAGCTTTGCGTGGCTCGGGCCTCAGTCTTCTCTGCATGAGCTATACACTGCATGTCCACCTTGGCCAACGTCCAGGCCGTTGCCGCCGTGGTATGTGATATCGTACCTTCCAGCTTGTATACCGTCTTGGACACCCATTTTTCGACAAGAAGGAAGCCCGGGGTAGGCGGCACATTAAGCAGCTTGGAAAGGTTTGTAGTCGACACCTGCGTGACCCTACCCATATTTCTACCCTCCAGTCTAGCAAACCACTGGCTAGGCAACTCGATCGCATCCCATGATGGTGAACGACTGCATCCACCGCAGTATTGGGCGCCAGGAAAGAGAAGTTGTGCTACAGAGGGCTTCTTTGATATTCCTTCTTTGTTGCCCTTTGCATTCCGGCCCCATGACTTGGCAACAGCCTCTGCCGCCACCTCAGCCTGAGATACGATATTCTGAAGTTTTTCGATGCAGCATTGCCCTGGATTTTCGCAACTCCATCCGCACTTGAATGATCTGCCAATGGGAGATGTCGATGGAGCAGGGCCTGCGTTGTGTACTGCCCTAGCAAAGGTTTCAGAGTCGTCACAGTCTATGCCGTCCAAGAAAACTCTCTGTTGTCGATCCAAGTTCGAAACACTTCCTCCTGTTGCTAATGCTGGCAGGTACCAGTCTTTGCTCTCGTATGAGAGGTCCATTTGTGGCTGTTGTGGCTGTAAGGAGTTGTGTGTAAAGGGTACAGCCGCCCTGTAGTTTAACACAAAGCAGGAATCAAAAAACAGAAGATTTTCCAATGAAGAGGAGATGGAGGAAACCCTCAGCGGTAGTACAGACGAAAGGGCTTCTTATGGCAAATCCGTATAATCCGATCCAGGCCTAGATGAGTGTACACGTCAAAGAGAGCAATTGCTTTGGACACCTGATGCGGCATTTCGTGATGAGAGTCTCAGCTTACGTTGGTTTTTTGCTGTCGACTGACTGTAACCGGGTGGAAACGGCTTGCAAAAGGTCTCTGCGTTCTGGTCTCCTGCAGAATTAAGTCTTCTCCGCTCTTCTCAGACAATCAACAGCTGAAAGGTAGTTCTAGGCCTCATTCTTGCCTCCATTTCTGGGTACATTTCTTGCCACATCGGATGTGACCAGTCCTTTCTGGGGCACTGTTCCGGATAGTAATACTGCATTGACGGACAGGCCGACGCATCTACCACGAGGGGGATGGCCGATACATGAAAGAACTGCTTTTAGTGGTACCCATAGATGTCACTGTCACATCTATAACTACCTAGATATGTATACAATTAGATATACTATAATATTAAAGTTTTGCCCATGGGTACCCATTTCTGCGTTATGTGGCATAAATACTCCGTATTAATGACGGGATACGCGGTGGTACGTTCACACTCCCGCCTTATGGTTGGTGAAAATGCTAAGCCAAAGTGGGATCGGCTTGGCTTTAACATTAAGGAAAACTGGGATATATTATAGTGAAAAACATGCGTTCGAAAGTGGGCATGCGGAAAGCCCGATCCAGGGGTTACAACAGTCCCACCTTTCTATGCGGCATCACATAAGGAGTAGTCATGTATCGTATCCTAGGTCTTGCCGAGCTGTTGCATTCTCAGAAAAGTCACATGTCTAGCAGATACATCGAGTACGGCTGAACAAGCGGGGTAGCGCAACCAAGCCAAATCTCCCAACCTGGACGGCTCGAGTGGGAGGGTGCCGAGACAGATTCTGTCAGGTGTGATGATATGTGATGATATCTGTGAGGTACATGGAATTATCAGTCGTTGCTATGCGAAGAAACCTCCACGTAGCGTTGTAGTAGCTTCGGAGTAGTGCGGGACGATAACAGACAGTCTTCAGCTAAACTATATATTTCCTCTGTATCACTCCTCAAGGGGAGAAACCATTACCACCGATATTTCGAGCACGGTCTTGCGTTGACGCTAACTCTACGTATACATCCTTCTGCCAAACAACCTCAATTTCTCTTGTCCCTTTACCATGAAGATTTCAATTGTCCTTTTCTCAGCTCTTGCTGGTCTTGGAATGGCCAGTCCGACGGCAAACGAAAACTTACAACGCCGAGCTTGTCCTGTTGGCGCTGACGCGGCCCTTAAAGCTGGCGTTACCGTCGTGCGAAGCATCGATTAGCCCACCCAACCTTAATGAAGCTTTGGATGCGGGCCAGAAATGCTTTAGAGAAGTCCTAGGCTGCCCAGTGCCTGGCCAGTGAGGAAGTTTAGGGAACGGACGTTTTGTTAGCTTCGGCCGTTGTATGGAGTTCTCTCTCGGGAGTTTAAGCTCGGCCGGCCGCTAGCGGGCTCATGTGCTTATTGAATGTCAGCGATGGGTTCGGTAGTGCTTGACAAAATACGTAGCCAAATAACAGATGCTTTGTGGTGATTAGGACCGGCTACATGTGCCTAGTCCCATCTGGGAGTCCGAATGGAGACCGAGTGTTCGTCTTTGAGTCTTCGTCGAATTCTCCTACCTCATTCGTCGTCGAGTTCATTTACGACCATTACAAAGCAGCTGCCAAGTTTTACGAGACACTTGGCAGGGAGTTGATTCGTGTTGGGCTTGAGAGGACAAGGAAGACATGTAGCTGACCACCAACATTACGAGGAAAGAAGAAATGGGAAAATGAGAAAGGAACTGTGGTTGTCTTTTGCAGAGGTCTGGAAATTGAGAGCCATTATCGAGTTTAGCGCCAGTTAAATGCCATTTAAAAACTGAAGTTTGTTGCAGTCGTTACTATAATGTACTAGAATATTCGTGCTGCGGAGTCACTTGGAATAGATATTGCATCCTGCTAAGCACAAGTCTTTTACCTTCTGCTTAGCTTTGAATAAACTCGCAACAGTTTAAATGCTCTTCAAAATTTGTGCAAGTTATGCGGAGAGCTCAAAAGCTTGGTGATATGAGACGGTGCCCGTAGGCGTTGGCTTACCCCAAGTAAGAGTTATGAAATACTCCGGAGGCACCCCTTGCAGTTGCAGAGAAGAACCAGGCCTGAAACCAAAACGCGCATAATACTTCGGGTATCCCACGACAACGCATCCAGCACCGTGGTGAGCCTGAAGATCCGCCAACGCCCGACCCATTAACAACGGCCCAACACCATGTCATTGATACGGCGGTAAAACGGCAATTGTTCCCAGCCCGTACCAATTCTCACCGCTATACGAGATATTTACAGGGGAGACGGCGACATGGCCGACAATTGTATGCGTGGCCTCGTCTTCTGCGACTAGCGAGATGAATAGATAATTCGCCTTACGAAGGCCTCGGACAATGTGATGCTCATTATGGTCTGAATGCTCGGCGTTTGTGAATGCGACTAAAATGATTAGATCGATTGTTAGCGTACCGTTTTCTCTCTCAGGTCGGATACGAATCTGCTTCGGGCTCGTCATCTCTCCGGGATTGCAAAGTTTTGATGCTGTCTGAAATATGTGACTTGGAACGAAGACGACGACGACGACGACGACAATCATAATCATGAAAGGCTCAAGACGAAGTACGATCAAAAGCGAGAACCTCAAGCAACATATGATTCTGGCTAGGAATTGCTCACAATGAATGAGTCATCGCGAGTTATTCGGCGAGGGCCGCTGGTGCCCGCCTGGGGAGTAACGCTACGGAGACGGCTCATTGATGGCGGCCAACGTGGGCGTTACTGCCGTTAGATCGACAGGAGCTAGAATTATTTCAACTGTAGAGGGCCAAGAAAAACGCCTTCGGCCGACGATGTCCATGCCGTCGAGCGACAAAGATGGCTGGTGAACTTGTTGCAGGCACCAACGACGATAGGATTAGCAGTGAAACGCGTGAGTCGTACGGCTAGAAATTACCGCTTACTTTATGGCGAATCCTATTGACGGATTATGCAATCTTTGTATAATGAGATGCTTCCACAAAGAACCAGATTAGCTCCGTTTTGCCCGCTTGATTTCGGTAGCGGTCGCACTCGGCATAGCAGTGTCTTTTCCGCATGTGTAGAAAGCATATGGTAAGATAGGTCCTCACGTTGACGCATTGTTTATTCATCAGGATTTCTACATATTTCTCTCAGGCCCCTTCAACATGGATTTTTTCGACGTGCCACTTGCTAAGCAAACCTCCCCTTTTTTGCCCAAAACCCAGTGACAATGTTCCAAGTCTGCCGTGAAAGAGTCTCTAGTATAAGCATTTAATAATTTTGCCCAAAGCGTGCTCTCTATGACCCTGGTTGTGTTCCATAATGTCCACAAACGTGATGGGCACGACATGGTCGGCCAGTAGCAGTCAAACAAACTACTTCCCCATATCTATTAGTCGCACATTGAAAACGAGGACTGATGACGCCCTACTTGTCAGACCAAAAATAAATCCTCAGCCATGGATATTTCACGAGGCACTTGGTGGATGGCAGTGACGAACCGGCCTGTGAGTTGGACGACAATTTTGCCCCCATGGTGATCACCTACCTCATCGACCTCCGAGATGAGCCGTGTTCCTGTATACGCTCAACCGGAAGACTCATGTCTCTTTGCATTGTCCACACGGTCGATCATGGTAAAGCCAAGGTTCTATGATGGAAAAATTGCTCACGCATAAAGGTGTGGACCTTGACTACGTTAGAGAACACCGTTCACCAGCAAGTAATAGCAATACATAAATTGAAAGCCTTTAAACTTGGCGGCTTTGAAATTGACTTCAAGTACGGAGTATAAACGGTCTTTTAGCTCTTTCAACCCGATTCGTCAGGATACTGGGACCCTATTGCTGCGGTTATATTCACGAATAACTCGCAAACAAGCTACTCACGGGTCGATTACCCTAGGGCGGTGAAGGACCTAGTAGAGCGATTAAAACTGCACTCCTCCTCCGAACTTATGTAGAAAGAACGGGGATAGATGTCAGTTAAGCCAGGTCATTGTTTTGCCTCGCCCTTGATGGATTCCGGGATGACTGTGTCCTTCCTCCAGAAACATCGATTTGAGTCATTCTGTGTATTAGAGATATCAATTCACTCAACTCTTGGCAACATCTAGACTCTATTGAGTATATTGATTTCAAAAACCAGAGGGCTTATAGACATCAAAACTCCGTACCGAGGCTTTTCATCCACGGTAAGCTAGCGAATCGCCGATACCATCTAGTCATCCTGCGCGTCTCAAATGGGAGTGCTGATTACGTTATCTTATGTACGTAAGCGATTTGGTAACCACACCAGCGGTAGTGAAACGAAGATCATTCAGGTTACAAACTGACCCAGTAGAATTGCTGTCAGCATCGTTTTCGGACGGTGACTCTGCGACAGTCATCCTCGGCCATGCAGACCTTTCCATACGAGCACCGCAGAGCGGCAGTTCGGCAAAAAATAGTTGGCTAAATGCATCTAAAACGCACTTGTGACGTATCGGCGGTGTCGTTACATCGTGGCCGTGCATCGAGAGCAGCCGAGTCATTGTCCGTCCTGGTCAACATGGCCCTCACCATAACATACTTTCGTACTAGTCAATTGCCTGAAATCAAGTCAAAACTAGCTCTCCTGGCGCAGAAAACCCGCATACCAATCTTCTGGATTGATAGGCTCTTCGGGTATCACGCCGAAAAAAACATGGCTGGTAGCCCAGACGCAGTGTACCTCGGAATGGTTTCAGCCCAGCGCAGATCGCTTCGCTGTTGCCGACTTGAGGCGAATCGCGAGAGGCAGCACGGGTCGGCCGCCTCTCTGATTCCCCAGGGCGATTCGATTAAAACCCGCGGGACGGCAGCTGCTAATTTGCGCCGCCAAGAGACGGCGAAATGCACATGGATCGCCAGGAAGCCACATCCCTACTCGACGAGGAGCGTGAGCAAATTATCATTCCCGCCAAGGCCGCCGACTCTGGCGCCAATGACGACTCAGGTAGTTCCATCGAATGGTCAGCGTCTTTCGAATGGCGGATTGTGGCCTTGCTGGCCTTTGCCGCGTTTACAGTGTATGTTGATCGATCCGTCAACTTACACGGCTGCTTCAAACTGATGGCACTTCAGCACATTCAACTGCATATCGATATTCCCGGTAGCAAATACCGTCATACGCGACTTGAACGGCGGCAATGCCACCAGGACGGATGCAGTTCTCGTAGTCACGATATGGGAGCTGGGCGAGGCGGCAGGGCCGCTCATCACCGCGCCTCTGTCCGAGATGTTTGGGCGGTATCCCGTGTACGTTATTTGTAATATGGTGTTTGTTTCGGGGGTGGTGATGTCGGCGCTTGCGCAAAACACAACCATGTTTGTCGCGGCACGCGCCGTCGCCGGCATGGCAGTGGCGTCGAATGTCCTGAACCCAGCTATTATTGGCGACGTGTTTCCGTCAGAGCACAGAGGATCGGCCGTGAGCATCGTCATGCTTGCATCGCTCGTGGGTGGCAACTTGGGACCACTCTTGGGCGGAGTTGTCTCGCAGACTCTGGGTTGGCGTGCCGTTGTATGGATAGGGGCCGTGCTGGCCGGCATTTGCGCGCTGCTTTTCTTGACTTGCTTCAGGGAGACCTATACGAGTTCCTTGGAGGAAAAGAAGCACGCCATTCCGGGGAAGGAGGGTGTCGGTGATGTTGAAACTGGCATGGACTTTGAGACGAGCTCGTCCTGTCTGCTGGACGCGGCTCTGCGTCCTGTCCGCTTGTTGCTCGACTCCGGTGTCCTTGTATGCCTCTCCCTGTTTGGGTCCGTGGTATTCGCACTCTTTTACGTCATTTCCGTGACACTGCCAGGTATTTTGGAGGGGGTATACGGGCTATCAGAGGCGGAAACAGGATCAGCCTTCTTGGCAAATGGTAACTATAACACTCTACTGGGCTTCACTATACAAAAGTCTAGGCTGACTGTGCTCCTTACAAAAGGCATTGGATCATTTATCGGCATCGTGCTTTCCAAGATGTATCTGGATAAGACTTACGTCAAGCTACGCAAGGCCAACAACGGAATCGGCCTACCAGAGTACCGACTCCCCGTGACGATTATCGGCGCTGTTCTGCTGCCTCTTGCAGTGGCTTTGTATGGCTGGTGTGCGGCCAACGAATTGCCGCTCATGCTCCTTCTGCTATCTGTTGCGTTGATGCGGCTGTTTCCAATGTTGGCCTTTGTGCCGTTGATGACATACATTGTGGATGCCTTTGGTCTCTACTCGGCGTCTGCGATGAGCGGCGTCATTGTTATTCGGTGCCTGGCTTGCGTGTTATTACCACTGGCTACGGTACATATGAGCCAGGCTCTCGGCCACGGCTGGGGATGCACTTTGCTTGGCGCTGTCTGTATGATACTTGCGTTGATTCCCATGGCCATTCTCCGTTACGGCCAGCATTGGAGACAACGGTGCAGGTACACCAGCACCTTTCCAGCGCATAAAGCCGACCGTTGATTGGCGTTGACTGAAATTATGGTTGATAGTCCCAAGAAGCATGTATATAAGGATAGAGGACCACCACCCAACACCATGCATTTGTCAGACTCGTAGACAAAGGGTTGATTCTCCCTTTAGAATGGAACACGTGCGCCACGACGAAGCACAGTCAAGCTGCGCAAATTGACAGCTATATTGCCGCTGCCTATGTGAAATCCTGTTGGTTGATCCAACCCAATATATGACACGGTACATGTCATTCGTAGTCCTTGGTGGGCTACACATTAGCTAAATCAAGTCTATGTATATGCTGCTCTTGAGGTAGTTTAACGCCAGACGCCACATCCATGACTGAGTCTTTCCCAGGCTCATGTCCAATTCGTAACCCATACCATTGCCGCTGTTTTTGATGCTCTCCATGACATTTACAATTGCACCTCGTTCAAAATGCGCACCTCCTCACCCGGCTTAAACGCCGGCAGCCCGATGAATGGGCACGTGGAGCACCTGAATGCATCTCCCAGTGAGCAATTATTGCACGAGCCTGTTTTGCCCTTGACGGTGAAGTCCAACTCATTCAGATCGTTCGTGTCAAGCTTGATAGCTTCGAGGCCGGCGTTGGCTTGCGATCGTCGCTCTTTCTCTTCGGCTTCGAATTTAGCGGCCAGACCGCAAGTGCAGTCTTTGCAGGGACGGCGGCGCTTCTGGGGCTGGCACTCAGTCGCTACCAACGATTAGCATTTGACATGGATCACGATTGCTGTGCATCGTGGGAACGTACGCGCTTGGGGTCGTCTCTTGAGATCTTCTTCTCCCAACAAATCATCCTCATCAATCAAATCGTCGTCGTCGTCGTCGTCGTCGTCGTCCAGCTTGCTAAAGTCAAACTTTTGCACTGGCGCTGGGGTCTTTTTCTTGCCGAACCGCAGGGGAATGACGACTTCTTCCTCTTCTTGCTTCTCAAAGCCACCATCCGTGGCAACAAGGCCGGAGAGAATGGCCTCTTTGGACTCGGCCGCGCCCAGCTGACCGCCCTGGAACTGCAATCTGCCGCCGACCCTCATGGCGGGGACTAGCGAGGCAAACAGGTGGCGGTTCAGCAGTCCCGCAGACTCGGCGGCGCGCGAGCCATCAGCGTCGGTGAGAACGAGCACCAAGTCATATGTCGCGGCGGGCAGAGACACGAAGCCAGCGGACAGTCGGTCGAGCATTTGGAGATCGGTATTGGCGCGGTCAAAGGCCGTGAAGATTTGTCGCAGCTTCTCCTCGTGAGCGGCCACCGACGGCGGGGCGAGTAGAAGATTGCGCTTCGCAGGGGTCGCCACCGCCGCCAGGACCGCAGAGGGGACGGGTGCAAAATCGTCCGTGGGGTCGATGAAGACTGGGTGAGGAGCCATGATTTGTGTCGAGAGCGTCTCTCCGTGGTAGTGATGGAGTTGCAAGGCGATGATGGACAGCACTTCAAAAATGAGAACGAGAGCGGCGGCAGAAATGTCTGTGCCGGGGTTGCCAAGTTGTACTTCCGTGACTTTTTCTGCAGTAAGCCGACGTCGGCATGTCCGCGGGGAAGATGTGGTGCGGGATCAGTGGCTAATTAGTCAGGCAGCATTTGTAATCGCCCATTGGTCGGATCTCTCGTTGGCAGGGCTGGGTGACTGGGTCCCATGGCGCAGCAAGGAGGACTGCAGGCGGCCACAAAATTAAGTTGTCGCGTCGGGTGGCGGCTCCTTGCCTCCGCCCTTCTCTCACCAACGAGTCTGGACACTTCCGTTTGTCATCATCTAATCACCACGGCTGATATCGCACCGTGTAGCTCTCAGGCGGCTTCGTCAGAGGACAGACCACGGACGATTTAGTCCAAACACGCTAAACAGCGACAGCGGCCACGTGAGAGTCCGGGCGCTCTGGGAGTGATGATGCCCTTGCATCCGCATCCGGAACTGCGTACTGACATCTAGCAGCGGCGCAAATAGGGCCGGGCGTCATGTGTAAATGTCCTTTCTGGTCGGACTGTTGAATTTGCATCATGTTTTCGCACTTATCTTTGTCACGTGCATGGTCGTCTTCGTGCCCATGAGCTCCAGTCCCCAAAGTAGGGACTCCAAAGTAGGGCCTGTGGTGGAACTCAATGGCATCCTCGAAATCTTCCGAGCCAATATTCTAGATAATGTCTATCATCCATGTGAGCCAAAAGGGCAGAGGCGACCACTTGCGAGTACTTTTGTCGACGAATATAACCCGCATTAAGTTGCTCAAGTTATGTAGCCCTGTTTTTTTTTTTTGGGAGAATGCACTCTTCCAAATCCTATATATTGAACTGAACTACCTACTCTTTACCAAGTTGGCTTCCTATAAATAAAGGGACATGACCGCCAGACTGTGAGCTTTAAACAATAAGTTAACCATCAAGTCCATTCTTCTCGGTAAGTCAAGCAGTGTTCGAGCTCGTTTTGATTCTCCGGCGGAATGTCGGACATTGCTTATTAGCAACTAATTGGCAAGTGGAACACTTAGTCGCCAATGAGAACCTATGTAGTCTTGATGCGAATGCTTCCTTACAATTCTGAAAAAGGGGACCTGCAGTTGGCGCGTTTAACCCTCCACCGATGACGTACAGTGTCACGTGCTTTCCCCCTTCGTAGGCCAGGCACAGCCATTGTACCTTTCAGAACTCAGCCCTCTAATTGGTTCAGACCCCTACCCTGACCTCTCAGTTGAAAGATGCCCCTGGGGAGATGCAGGCCATCATGTGCCATGCCATCCCATTCCACGGCTCTAGCCGGAAGGATGCCAGCACTTTGAGAAGTAGGACAGTCTTGCGCTTTTCCAACCGAGGTAGTACAGTGCTAGCACTTGAGGCTTTCAATGGCATTGTTTGGTGCTGCACAGTCTCGCGTAGATGACGAGCGCAATCACTTCGTCGAGGCCATAGGGAATCGCGAAAACGACATCCGACAACTGGCAACCGCGCATCATCCAAATGCCTTGCCATGCGAGTTATTCCGTCTGCCCGGATCCAGAGGCTTCATGGCACGCGGAACTTTTAATATCTGCTTCTTTGTACAATTCCCTACAGGCGAACGATGGGTCGTTCGAATCCCATTGCGACCCTGCCTAGCAGTCTCCGCACGAAGCAAGCTAGAGAGCGAGATTGCCACCATGTCGTCAGCTCCCTCCGTCTGCCCATGTGTTTCTCTTGGCATACTGACTGGTGTTAGACTTGTAACAGAAAGGACGACGATTCCCATTCCCCAAATTGTCGGGTATTCCCTAGCCGAGACGTGCGATCCTCTGTCCACATACATTATCATGGAATATGTTGAGGGGGGGACTCTGTCTATGGATCGACTACGCAGCGCAACCGCCACACAGAGGGACAACTTGTACAAATCTCTAGCCAAAGTCTATACACAGCTCAGACGGCTGGAGTTCCCTGCCATTGGAAGGCTCGGTCAATGTACAGACGGGTTTGAGGTATGTCGAAGAGCCCTGACTATAGATATGAATGGTCTGCAGATCGAGGGACTTGACCCATTTTCCACGCAAGCCTCATATCACGACAAGAACGATTCGCTAGTTTCAGCAAATGACTACATCGCCATGAGATTACAAATCAGCTGGAACGCCTTTTTAAAAGGTCGAAACAGTATCGAACAGGGCATGGCCGCTAACGTTTTATATCATCTGCAATTGTTTTGTAAACATGTTGAGAAGTGGAAAGACCCAGCGCTCGATCGGGGCCCTTTTGTCTTGACCCATGGCGACCTTGGGCCGCAGAACCTCATTGTTGATGACACCCTAGAAATCAAAGCCGTCATTGATTGGGAATGGAGCCGTGTAGTACCCGTGCAACTTTTCACTCCGCCTCTGTGGCTCACCTGTCGAGATACTCCTTACGTGACTGCGCCTAATTCTTACAAACTCTATCTGAAGAAGGCCTTGTTGAATTTTCTTGAAGCCGTGAGGACACAAGAACTGAGCACATTTGGCGAAGACCGACTGTTTGAGGAGTGGACCTCGAGAAAGGATAATGCCGAACCTCTTGTGGCCAATGCTTTGGAGAACTGGACCGATATTGACTGGTTCGCCTACCTGTATTTAAGTAAAGGCGACGATGCAAAGTTAGAGGAAGACGTCAGATCCTTTATTGAAGCTGACCCCATCCGGGGCCTCATCACTCGAATGAAAGAAGACGACACCATCGCCTACATGGAGGAGATGCAGCAGCTTGAAGATATTAAAGCGCGATCCGCTATGCCCGGAAATCGTGTTACAATTTCAAGGCTGGCTGATTGGATGTCATCAGAGCACATGAAGTTGTGGACCATGCAAAGCTTACCGCTTTTTGCAGGGGCAGGTATTGTTTTTGTTGGTGGACTATTGGTAGGAAGGAAACTAGAGGCTATCCCCAGGCTTGTAGCAGGTTTATCTCTTTCTGTATCTCGTCTTGTCTCTGGGTCAGCTCCATGATCTTGTCCTCTAGGGAGTCAACCTCCTCCTGGAGCTGAAGGCTTGAAACCTCCTTTTGCCGCTTTGCTCTGGCCGCATTTGAGGAATTCATTTGCCGTGCAACCTCTCCCGACATTCGGCTTAATATTTTGCTCATCTCTAATTTCAATTGCTCAATGCTGGCTTGCACTTTTTGCAGCTGACTCTTCTTCTCCTCCAATTCGGCAATCCGAGCGTGGCTTATTTTGTTTGACATGATGGAGCCTTCGCATGTAAAAGACCTATTAGCATCGCAGATATCAAGCTTTGGCGAGTGAATTACGTACCTGTTGCTGTGATCAGGAAGTCGATGGTTTAGAGTAATAACAGATGCACATCGTGCGGGGTATTTGTATTCAGTTGGATGACATGTGCCCAAGAAAAGACCTCGTTGGTTGCAAGAACACCATAACATCTGTTAAACGTGGTTTGAAAGAGCACAACCTCACTACGCAACATAGACTGCCTTACCAACAAGGCTTTTAGTGGATGCAACTGGAGGTAGTTTGTCAGACGCGACTGAGCTATTAACTTTGTTGCTTCAAGCTACTGTCGAAGATGAATTTTCCTCTCAGAATACTGGACGTTGCACATCCATTAGACCTTGGACATGGTCTTCTGTACCAAATTTTAATACATGTCTCTGGTCAAGTGTTCTTGAGGATAGTGTCTTTGCTCTATTAATTGATAAATATTATTTTTTATTCTTTCGTCTAGACTAATATTCATGTTTGCACTGCATCAGGTAGGGTCTAATTATACAAGCACCATGTGCTGGTCGTAGCTAAACCAGAAAACCGAAACATACCGAAGGCCAAGTCTTTTGCCTATAGATCTCACATATGCAGCGGCTAGTTCGTTGATCCTGCATCTCCTATAGCAGGAATGAGCAGGTCAAAGCAAAAGTTTAGAAACAAGTCGTCACGATGGCTACGTACGTGAAATCCAACCAAGGGACCAAGGCAATGATAGCGGGTGAACTAGTAATGTTCAGTAGAAGATGAACGGGTATTTCGAACAGCCTACGCCACAAGATCAGGCTTCATTACGACTAATTTGTAATAAGAACAAATGCCAACTATTGCCCGAACATGGCATGAAGAAGCGCCCGGAGACCGCTGAATAAAGTCAGTGCTTTCAAGGCTTCTCGGCCTCCAGAAACATACCATGTTGATTCCGTGTTCGGTGTCATACTTGGCCATTGTAAACCAACACACGGCGAACACGTAGGCTGATGCTCGGTATGGACATGAACACGATATGCTCACTTTTTGGTCAGCTGTTTGACTGTGGTGTCGGCCCGGGTATATAACCCCTCATGTTTTCCGCAGATTTGTGCCATGCGCAAGCGACTTTGTCTTCTCGACACACTGCATCACGAACCTCCAAGCGACTCTGTCTTGGCGACATACTATATCACGAATCAGCATCCTCTCCCTGACAAACTGCGCCAAGATGTCGCATTCGACTTCCCGGGGCGAACGGCGGGTTGTCCTATATCGCGGCCGGGCCGACGAGGGTGTCTCAAGGGAACAATGTCTCGTCCGGTATGAACAGGACTCCGACCTCGCCTCCTTGGAGTATTCGTACCCCGATGGCACAGTGGACGCCGATGACGAATTCGAATCGAATGAAAATTGGCCAGACACGCCCCAATTCTACGACCAACCCGGCCCCATGGCCCTAGTCCGATACGAACGTGGCACCTCTCACAACCAGTCTCCAGCTATCGAGGAGAAATTGGTGCCTGCTTCAGATTATGGTAGCGGCCATCATCACTTCAACGCCATCACAGCTTGGTGGTCATGGTCATGCATTCCCCGTCATTACGTGTGGACGCGGGCATACTCGAAAACCGAGGAGCGCAAGGTCCTCAAAAGATTCGAATCAGACTTAGGCATCGACCTGCTGGAGATGACCAAAGACCTGCGTGAAAGCGATTGGGATTTTTATGGGGGTAACGCTGGCCCATGGATTGTGACCATCACATACAACCAGAATGACACGCTCTCATATGCATTAATCCGCAAAGACGGCCGACTCAGAGTGGTCGGAATGGACCTACGTGCAGATTCAGATGAAATCAGTGCCCTGTCGCAATGGGATGTGATTTATCAGGAAAGCCCTAATTCTAATAATACAGTGGGTTTCCAGTTGCCGTGTACAAAAGGGGACCCTGAATTGCACCCGTGCAAATGGTTGGTCCCCAGCGATTATCTCCGGAACAATCGCCTTTATTACTCGGAAGACGAAGTTCGTCAAATGTCGACTCCTACCCAGTAGTCAACAGATATTGGTACACATACAGGGGCTTCGAATACGGTGTTCGCCATCTACTGGCAACCTTGTGGCAGATTCTTGCGGGGGGTGAACTTTTTCCGACACCCAAGGGTCACGTTTCTGTTTTCTATTTCTTCCGTTTTCTAGCCTTGTGGAAATCGGCTCCGCCGAGTATGACAAAGTCAACGGGCAACGGATCACGTCAGTCTTGGTCGTCCTGTGGCTATTCGCACCACTCGTGCTTGGCAGCAGTTCGGCCCAAATTTGCGCCGGTGTTGGACGGGTCAGAGGGCAGGACGGGTATAATACGGGTGTACCGGCAGTTATTTCGCTTTTATATGAAATCGATGTTTTGAGTAAAATGAAGTGACCAACAAGTGCAGGTTTCGTTGCTTCGCCACCATTCGCCGGCTCGTGTTTGTGTGCTCTGTCAAGCTCAGCCCGGGGACTTGGGCAAACAAGACCGATGGGTGGAGTGTAACGTGCGCCGTTGCCGTTTTCGCATGTATCTTTGCTAGAATTCATTATGAGCGTCATACTACACGGGTTGAAAAGCGTGAAAAATGCACATTTTTGTCAAAGCCGGGGGACGCTCTGACAAGGGCAGGATGACTGGGCTTGGAACATGACAGGTTTAATTCAATCTTTGAAAATTAACTTGAAGGTATTAAAAGTCGCTGGTTTTTAAAAGGCCTTGAGGGACCATAGGTCTTTATATATGCAAGAAGTCCGCGTATGTGAGAGGCCTGAGGCGGATGTCCGACATCAGGCCCTGTGGCAAGGGCTAATACGAAAGGGCTTGGAACAATCTTCAATTGAGCTAATAATTCGCTTTGATATAAAACGTCCTTGATTTTCTCAAAGCCTCTGGGGGCAAATGACCCTTTGTCTATACAAAGCGCCGTGAGCAAAAGAGCCTTGGCCCTGAGGCCTCAACTAGGTCTCGAGCCTTTGTGTGACTATCGTCAGGTTCAAGGGTCGGCCCGTGCCTTTACAACGTGACCTCCATGTAACAGGCCTCTTGATACCTTCTTTCTTGTTGCGTGACCGTTGTTGGCCCAACGCCTTTGTTGTGGCCTGACTGTGTGATACACATGCCGCTGGCCGGACCGACATGAACATCGTAGATCGAACAGGGGTTCCGCACTCTCGTAGTACCCAGCCGCAGACTGGCTAGCGTTGGTATTTTGCTTTATAACGGTTCAGGTTTGGATGATATGTATAGCGTTATATAGTGCTAAATGCATCCTTGCTCGGATATGTCTTATAAATATCTTTGACATGTCAACAAAACACTTCATTTATACAAAAAGTATTTAAATTTTCAACTTGAGAGCCATATTTACGGAGCCTCTCGATATCAGCCTCGGTCGAGGGGACACTGTCACGAACCGAGATCATTGTTTCGGGAGTCAAGCTTGGATAAGGGAGCTCGAGATTTCAGCGAATACAAGTGGTGAGAATCACGTAGCAAGCAGAGGTCAGTGATTCAATGCTATAAAAACGTACGTAATAGTCATGTTGCGCTTGTCATCAAGGGCCATCAGGTATCACGGAGGCGTAGAAATACGTTGCGAATTGAGGTATAACGATTCATAAATAAAAGCCACGCTCTTGGAATTGTACCTAGTTGTTGAACTGGGCGGCATGTGTCCACGGACCTACATGTCCAAGCCAAAAAATAGCCAGAGTATCAGCCTGCAAGCTGCCAGCGAGCACAAATCGACCCTCCTCATAAGATTCCCTGTTCTCATTCAAGAGTCATAACACATGTAACACATCTACAAACTAGCGAGGGCAACTGAATATAAAGATGTGGCCAACACTATCTCATCTATCGTCCGACTTGGATCACGTCAAAAAATCGTTGGATCCAAGCAGGTCAGATAGAATGCTAGGGTCGAAGTCAAAGCCATTGTTGTTTCCTCCCGGCTGAAAGTTATTGCTTCCGGGGGGGCCGTTGGGGGGCTGGTTATCGAAACCGGGGAAGGTATTTGGGGGTCCGTTATTATTGCCGGGAAAGCCATTAGGAGGCCCGTTATTAGAACCCGGGAAGCCATTGGGAGGCCCGTTATTAGAACCCGGGAAGCCGTTAGGAGGCCCATTATTCGAATCAGGGAAGCCATTAGGAGGCCCATTATTTGAACCCGGGAAGCCATTGGGAGGCCCGTTATTCGAATCCGGGAAGCCATTAGGAGGCCCATTATTCGAACCCGGGAAGCCATTGGGAGGCCCATTATTCGATCCCGGGAAGCCATTAGGAGGCCTGTTGTTGGAACCCGGGAAGTCGTTTGGCGGCTGGTTCCCATTACCAGGTCCTGCGCCGCCACAGTTATTTGCAGCGTCTCGGGCAAAGAGTGCGTAGTTTTCGGCATTGCTTAGACTCTGCTCTGTCGAAAGGCTCAGGGCATTTCGTTTGCCATATGCAACATCACGCGACGCCACCGTGGTATGGGACATCTCGTGTACGAGTAACTCGCCCATGTTGTCCAGATTCTCTCCGCAGCCCGGGCCCTGGCCCAGGTTTTGTCGGCGCTGACGGCCACCCGAGGACATGCGAAAGGCGCTGCGGCAGAGCCGTATATGGCCCGGACCGCTCGATTTGATGGTTGCTACTGCCGCCAGCTCCAGGTTGCCGGTTTGCGGAAGAGTGCATGGCTCGTTCGGGGTGCACTCAATGGTGATGGGTTGGTTCCCGCCATGGCCGCAACCGTCAGCAATCCTGGCAAAGTGTTGTGCCACTTGTTCGGGATCGTTGGTCTTGAAGTAACCCTCAAAAATCGATGATCCTTCTCTGGCCGCCTGCTCGGCTTTCTTTGCTAGCTGGGCGCAACTTGCGAGGGCGGCATCAACCTCTTGCTGGTTATTGGCACAGCTCCCGTCTTGGTTTGCGCGTTTCTGTTCAGCCAGTTCGTCCTCGTTGATCGAGCAACCGGTGCCGTTGAGAACACCAAGCTTTGCAAGACCCTCGAAAGTCTCGGTGAGGCTCGGTCCTGCTCCGGATTCTAGAAAAGATGCACGGCCGCTGATGGACAAGGCCATGACCGTGGCCGGGCTCAAAGCCGTAACAATTCCAATGAGTCTCATGTTGACTCTGGTCATTCTTTCTGCATCTGTGCCTTTTCAAAGTATGGGGTGCAATGTATGTAGGAATAGACGACTATGACACGATCAAGATGCCCTGGCGTGGAAGCAGGCAAAAGTTGTGAGCATTTATATGGCAATTCATTACCCGACCTGTGCTTGAAGACGTTCAGATATTTCCATATATCCAAGCCCACAAATCCCACTTAGAACCAAGCAAGCCCTATCCAGGTGTTTCATTCCCAGCTCAAGAATATCATGCCCCCAGCTGACCGCTGGCGCAAATGGCGGTGCTACATGGATTGGGCGAGTTGTACTTGATGCCTAGAGCGTGAATACTTGGCAAGTCGCATAGCGCAAGTTGCACGACACGAGATTGAGGAGCACGGAGTTTTAGTACTTTATGCACAGGATACTAACGGGGGTCAAGGGTAGAAAATAACGTTTCGCTGCGTATAGCTCACAGCAGCACTCTCAAACCCAGGTAGCAACGGCTGAGAAAAACGTCCTCAGCCCTTATTCAACGTTTCAAGCCGTACATGTCCATGGGTCGGTCCCAGTTTTCGAAAGTGCCACGGGCTTGGTGTTCATGCCAGCTCATGTTGGCTCACTACTAGACGTCAATCCCTCGCCTTCAGGGAGACTGGTAGGAATAGTGCTCAAGATGAAGGCGAATATTTGACCATGACATATTCGATGGTGAAGACGACGGTATCTGGCGATGGACAGCTGGGGCCACGCGAACCCGAGTCATTCAGCCAATATGTAAAAGTGAAACACGATCAAATGCAGTAGCGTGTTAGCACTGAAGCGAGTTCTTGCCCACGACTAACTAACTAACTACATCTTGATAGGCCCAGAAACGCAGGCCCCGCACGTGCAATATGAATGTGACATGTATCGGGTCACATATGCGCCGACATGACATAAGAGTCAAGACGCGTGACGGGGGATATCAATCGCCACAGCAATTTCTCGCGGGCGGCTTGGTTGGGAAACTCTACGCATAAACCGCCTCTCCAACTACTCAATTAGTTACCAGGATTCCTTATCCATGTGCCGAGCACTTTAATACTTGCCGTATCACCTGGCCAAGGTGGTCCCTAGGTTGTAACAGTTTGAAACTGAGCCCAGTGGAGCTTCTCCAGTCGATCATGGTGACATCCCGGACAGCAGATCGACAAGGGCCAGCCAACTTCAAGTTTCCTCCGTCGAATCGGAGAGGGGCCGGTATTTCCCTGAATGCTCCGTAGCAACCCTTGATTGGCACATGTTTAGGTTTCAGCACACTCAAATCGAACCACCGCCCACCCATCCCGCGAGTAAGTTCATGATGTCTTGTTTCGGAGAAGGGCCAGAACCCAGCATCAAAACTGCTGTGATCCGTGTTGCAGCTTCTACGGTCAGTGTAGGTTGACCTTGAGAACGAGCTGTATTTGTCCCTATAGCAGGGTAGTGCAGGTCACATCTTATGCCACCAAGCGGCAGTATACTTGACTTCCGGGTAAGCAAAACATCCTCCAAAAAAATTGATTGACTGGTGCGTATACGGCTAGCAGCTATGGGGCGCATTTACAGTGGACTGGTCCTTCATTAAAAGTATCTAGCTAATGTGATATCTCTTTCTACAGCTGGGAGAGAGCTGCCTGTAGATTACATCTAGAACCTTGTAACATGGATAAAATACTACGCCACCCCTTGCACGTTAGAGCTGTGGGTGCAAGGGGTACGATCATCCGAAGGCTGGGAGTCCTTGGGCCAAGCAACTATTAAGCCATTACATTTAGCTAGCTATCTAGTTATGCAGAGCCGTGGTCTGACCTATATGGATTCCGTGTAAGGACCTGTCGTCTTCTATGCCGCTCATCCCTCATCTTCATCTTCATACCCTCTGGTGGAGACTCGTAAAACAGGTGACCACGATCAAAGGGCGCATCCAGCATCAAGCCCTGGAGCGTTTTTACGCGAGAGACAGCTACGTAGCTTAAACCAGTCTGAAAGTCCCGACAGGAGAGATCTGTCACGATGACATCTTCAGTGATGCTCTGCGACTTGTGAACCGTAATGGCGTAGCATACGATCAGGGGAAACTGCGTGCGAGTGCAGAGAGTGCTTCCGATGAGGAAGTCCCTGTCTACTGGGAGAATCGGGACAATCTTTCTGCCATCAGCGGTGGTCAGGAACACAGGTCCACTGTACTTGTCAAACTCCATCATGATAACACAGGGAGGGTCTTGGACTGGGTCAGCCCCCGGTGCCCAGCCGATATCGTAAACGGTACCGCGAGCGCCGTTGCAGAGACCAACTGGCTGCCAAAGGTTAGATGTCAGCATCAGACGGGCGCCAATGCATATAGGGATCTGCTTCGCAAGGTTGCCCGCCTTGTCATCAGGCGCCGCAGCCGCGCCAAGGCCGACATTCTTAGCCTTGACCTGAATGACTGGCCGGCCGAGGCGGTCGAGGTGGTAGTGGTTATATTCGTTCACCCTATCTTTCGTGGCGTATACTCGCAAGGCGTTGGCGAACCTGGCGACCTCCAGATCATCTAGCTTCGCCTGTACTCGACCGGAAAGGAGTTTCCAGGACTCGACTGACAGTTGGAGGAGCCGCAATTCCTCGAGAGCTGTGCGAAACGCCTTCTGATCGTCGCCCCGTTGCCGTTGGACAACCTTCAAGAAGACTGATTTATCGAAGCGTCTATATGCGTTCCTGCCTTTGATCTCCACTCCCTGCACCTCTTTATCGTAATAGAGCGGCTTCTGTAGCACGGGTGGAAGCTGGAAGAAGTCGCCAACCAGAAGGATGTTAAGACTACCAAAGAACTCCTCATTCCTACTCGGGAACGCCTCGCGCAGGCGGTCATCGATCCAAGAAAGCTGTCGCAGTCCCAGCATGCTCTTCTCATCGATGATCAGGTAGTTGATGTCCTTCAGCTTCTTCTGGAGCTGGGCCATGTCAGTGGGCGAGAGGGGCTTGAAGTCCTTGTTGATTGGAAGGTGTAACAGGGAGTGCAAAGTAGTGCCCGATATCTGATTTCCCGCGACGCCAGTGGGCGCGGCACGCCAAACAGGTGTCCCTCTCCCGGCAGCAGCGGCTTGGAGGTGCGCGGAGAGCAAATTAATGAGGTATGACTTCCCGGTACCACCTCCACCATCCACATGGAGCAGCAACTGAGAGGGTTCCTGATTCAGGAAGTGGTCCATCACGGTATCGTATACTAAGCGCTGATCCCGGTTTAGGGAATCTCGAGCTTCCAAGGGCTGATGATCCACATCAAGGTCAAGGCGGTTTGCCGCCTTGCGTTGCTTCCAGTAGTCGCCCTTGAGAATACCGTCATCAGTATACCGTCCAACGTGAGGGGTCCAATCATAATTGATGTCGATGTCTCGGCGGCCGAGCATGTCGATATCCTCTTCCTCCAGCGGGCGGTCGGGAAGCATGCGGGCGAGTTCATGCCAGTCTTCATCCACAATGGGCTCTTCATGGACCTCAAGCTCAAATTCGTCGTCCTCAGCCCTCAATTCATTTGTATCTGGCTCCCCATAATGATCGTCCGCATGGGTGTCACGGTGCTGCTCTCTGCAAAACCTGTACGCAGCCGCGAAGGAATCGAACCGCTGCCCGCCCACGGTGAGCAACTCCTCTGGAGAGCGATGCGGATGAGCCATCATCAATTTAACACGGCAGAAGTCACCAAACTGGGGAGATGCCTCCACGGACCTGTATCGAGGAAAGTAAGACAGGACTCTCTTCTTCGCGTTGGCAGCGAGTCTCCTCCACGTCTTGAGATTATACGATTGCAGGTACTCGAGGTAAGTTGCATCCTCGTGCTGGTCATTTCTCTCGAGATACCTCCTGTAGCTGCCGACGGTCTCGTTGACATCTTCATCCACGCGATACGAACGTGCATGTTGCTCCAAAGGACGGCAGTCGACAGAGACCACCATCCGCGTGCCTTCCTGCAGAGGAATGTTAAGGAGAAGATGGGAAATCTCCTGCGCCGAGTAATCTCTCTCGGCAATCAGCTTATTCATCAGGCGAGAGGAGAAGGATAATAGCGGCTGAAGGTGTGCCGTGTGCGGCAAAACCTGGTCTGCAAGCTTACAGTAAGGCTCAGTCTTCTTCTCAGATTTGCTGCAATACTTGGCAGCGTACGTAATAACCGCCTGTAGGCTGGTGCAAGGAGATATGTCGATATTGGCTAGCCAGCCTAGTATAATGGCGGGATTGAAGTGATTCATGAGGTTGTCATTCCGCGCCGCCTCGAAGACATAGTACGACTTGCCTTCCTTCCTGATCACTGCGGCCAGCTCCCGCAAGGCACGAGGAAAGTCAAAACGACACTCCCGCTCTGGATTGGCCGCATTGGCCGCCTCGATATCTGCAGCAGCGCCTTCCATATCCCTCGCCAGATCAACGGTTCTCTTCCTTACGCGTAAGCAGTATGTGGTATTGCATCTGTGGCGCTGGCAGCGGTTGACGATTTGTGAGAGACGCAGGAATGTCAGTTCTGTACTCAGTGGATCTACGCTCAGGGGGTTACCCTCACCCTGGGGCATAGTCCTAGTCGGCTCAGGATTAATGGCAGTGATGTGGAATCCCCACGTGCGTGCAAAAACATCACGAGCGGCTTCATCCACCATGTCGACTCTTGGGCAATTCTCCATCCAGTACAGGCCATGGTTGTGCGGACTGCCACGCCCTTGCCATTCATACCGATCCCAGTAATCCGTAATGTTGAACTTCTTGCTTAACACGATATCTCGAAAGAAACAGTATCGGCGGTAGAAATGGAAAGCAGCAATGTGAGGATTCTGACGCAAAAGTTGGCGCGAGAGACCCATCCTCTCGGACTCGGACGCAGCCAGCCATTCATCATATCGGGGCATGTGCTGGTAGAGACTCCGCCAGTGTAAATCTGCCGGGCTGAATGTGATGAATGCACCAGGACATCCAAGGTTGTAGGCATAGGCCTCGAGGTCCTGCCTCTTCCTGTTCCAGAAGGGGCGCGTGCCGCGAATAGGTACCGCATGTCTTGTGATTGAGTTGATTAGCACCTGCGCCTCAGGGTCCTCGCTGTGCTCCAGTGCCTGAACAAGCTGCTCCCGTGTGAGCGGTTCATGACTACCATCGTGTTGCTTCACGAAGAATTTGGACCGTGCACGGGCCTGTGACCGCATCAGAGTATTGAAGGCGACGAAGCGGAAGGTCGGGTGGCGTGCAAAACGCCCGTCATGCCAGCGCATCGCGTGCTCGATGTAGTCCTTGTAGTCGATTGACCGTAGCCGAGGCTCAACAAAGTCGGCTCTCCCGTCAGGAAAGAGGCAGGGAAAAGCTAAGGAGAGTAGGGCATGAGAGCGATTGAACTCATTAATGGGTGTGCGCCGTATATTCGGAAGCTGCAGCTCGTGCTGCACCTGCTCCTGGAAGCTTGTGGAAAGCCTTGGTTCAGCTTCTGGTTCTCCGGCAAGAATAGACCGCAGAGCATCGAGCTCCGTGTCCTTGGCCAAAAGGTCCGGCACCGCAGCCTCGTCCTCCAGGTCCGGTTCTGCCTCCTCATCTTCCTCGGGTCCAACTTCGGCAGCCTCCACCTGGCTCTGGGGGATGTCGTCCAGGACATTGCCATCTTGAGGCAATTGACTCAGCCGCTCTTCGTCGATGACGATGCATCGATAGCCAGGATGATGGCGCCGGAGGTAGTTAAGCCATATGGCAACTGGCTGGCGGCGTACACGGAACTGGCGGGTGAATTGCCGGCTAAGGTTTGCATGGGACGACGTATTGGAAGGACGGAGTAATACAGTGTTCAACTCCCGCGGCAAAAGCGGGAGTTGGTTGTACACCAAGCCAACCTCGCGGAGAAAGTGAACAACATGTCCCCGATATTTGTACTGCTGGCCCCGCACAAGCATAATATTCACGTGGACGTGAACACGGCCTATTAAAGACTCTTCAGTAGGTGTAAGCTGAGGCAATTGAGTCGGTACGGAGCCAAAATCCAACTGGTTGTCCACAGAGAAGAAGTACGGCTCTTCAGGGCCGCGTTTATCATCCTTTCGACAGCAACGCGCACAAATGCCATCAGAATCGATCTTCATCTGGAACCAACGCTCTTGACATCGACCACAAAATTGCATTTGGTCATTGTCCAGCTTTGTCCAGAACTCACGGAGGATTGCTTTATCACGACAGGTCAAGGCGCAAGCGTCCAGGTCCCCATTCCACACCGGATCTTGTGCGTGAAATACGGCCGATTCTTCAGGTGGAATCATCACTGGACTCCGGTACCGTCGTGGCGGCCCCGACGATCGAGTTTGCCTTTGAGATTTTTTTGGCCGCCCTCCTGTACCAGGGGCAGGACCACGGCGAGCACGGCGACGAGGCCCTGACTTTCTGGAAGGCTGCCGCGAGCAATAGCGAAGAGGGCTTTCGTCCAAGGCATTGCTATTATCGTTCCCGTCTTCGTCCCCTAGATCGGAATCAGACTCTACCCCTAGGTGTTCGAGGTACTTCCGTGGTCGAGCAGGTGAAAGCAGCAAGTTGAAATAGTCCTCGACGTCAACATCAGATTCAGAGAACTGTCCCCTGTCATCCGCTTCCTTGGTCATTCCATCCCCATCTGGGAGCTCATTTGCCTGTAGTCGATCTTGACTCCCAGCTACGTTCCGTGGTTAGCTTGAACAAACTGCCGGGACCACAGCACAAGGATACCTTCTCCAGGACCATCAGAACCTTCAAAGACGCCGAGTTGAGAGATTGTGGGAGTTAGTGACACAGCCTCCCCTGCACGGCGTCGTGAACGATGGTCGCGCCGAATAGTGGCCTGCTTGGCCCTGGCGCCGGCCTTGGAGGCATCATCTTGCGAGTCCTTCCCGCCCTTGTGGAACCTAACAGCCAGGTAAGAGTAGTCCACACCAGTCGTGCTGCTTCGGACAGTAGATGGATCAGAATGTGAGGCGACAGGATCGGTCGAGGGCGGCACAGGCGGTGAGGGAGCTAGAGCCCGGAAGAGCCGCGAGCTCGCTTGGGTTGGTGGGATCGGCGTCCCCAGCACTATCTGCGGCTGGCTGCCTGGCTCTCCGAACAAACTCCTAGCTGTATGTTGTTGCCGTAGCTTCTCTGGCGATGTAGGTTGGGTTCCAGATCTCTGGTTAGGAGGCGATAGGCCAGCGTCTCTGTCGGTTCTTTTCGGGGCAGATCTCTCAGCTGAGGTAGGACGGACAGCCAGCTTTCTCAATGCAAGGACGGCACCTTTGGACCTGGCACGCTTGATCAGGTTAGGGAGGCATATATAGTATATCAATGGTGTCAGTTACCTCGGAATTGCGGTGGTCCCGGCATTCCAGACAGGTTGTAGTTGGATTGGCAGATTTCCTCCTGCTAACGAAATTACTTGGTGATTTTGTTCGGTCGCAAGACGGGCAATGGACTGCCAATTCAGATCTAGGACTAATATTACCCCTAGAATCATAATCCATACCCAACCATGCGGTACATCTGTTTCAATAATGGAAGAAAGGCTGCTGGCCAAGCAAACGAACAGATCGCTGGGCAAATTTAGCGATTGTAAACGATTGTAAACGATTGTAAACGATTGTAAACAGAGAAGTAAACAAAGAAGCACCGACAGACGGTGGCTGTCCTTTACCCACTTTTCTAGAGCCACCAACCAATCCAGCCTTCTTTCGCGATTTCCCATACAAAATTTGGACCAATAGAAACTTATTTGTCAAGCCTGCACCAAACCCTCATTATTCGGAAAACTTATGGATTAATGTAGAGTCAGCCTTCGGCTGAATTACCGAGACATTGTTCAAGCATCTAGCACTTAGTGGTAAAGACGTCTTCTAAGAATCTCTCTCGCTGAAATTCTAGGGGAGATAGAAAGGGATTAAAACCCCACCACCGGAGTTTCCCCTCCTTTTGGGTAGTACAACGAAATGCAATTAAAAAACAATCACATTTCAGTGTCGGAGTTCAACAACCTCATTATAAACCGGATTCATGGGTTGTACAGATGCAGACAGAGCTGGCTGCATAAACCGTCCCGCCGTTGTGGTAAGACAAAGTGAATGGTCGACCAGAGACCGATCATGGAGGCATTTCGAGTAAGCCTGCTGTGGGGGGGCAGCGAGCTGCTAGTAGACATGAGGAAAGTAGGGAGGTTCAGAGATTAATGGAACTCGTTCTACAAACCTACCTAGTAGCCAAGATTACCTGCTTCATCCCGGTAGTCATTCTGCTATCAACACCCAGTCCTGACAGCCAGCACACTGTATCACTGGGAGCGTGGACTCCACGGCGGTCAACAAGAGGCTCCTTCTTTGTACACAATAATATGAATAGTCAACTTTTCAAACGCCCGGATCTTTTGGTTTCGATTTGACATGACAACGTCACTTCCTCTCTGTCAACTACGGCCAAGGGTCCATGGCATATTGCAAGGTAAGAATGTCAGCGTTCAGAAACGGCGGCTCCGATGTCTCAGCCAATATAATTCTGCCCTGACTGGTCGCTTGGTCATCCGAGTTTTACACCATGGTATAGGTGGGCTAAATTGGACATGCAGAAACTGACATCAGCAACCTCCAGTGAGCTGTTAAAGTCCGTCAGCTCGGCCCAAGCAGGTAGAGACATGACTAGTAAAATTACAAAAGTGAAAGGTTTATCTAGTATCCTTAACATTACTTTGTGGTTTGGAATGATCTAGCGACTGCCCGATGATTACCATTTGCGGCCATATAACTACACGTTGCCGAGATCCGAAGCATGGCCAAGCAGTGTTCCCGAGCTTCGTGGTACTCCGTATGGACGGGTGGTATTTCGGATATCCAGCAGCATATTTTGATGCTATGATTCCTTGTCATCGTTTCACTGAACCCTGCACTGTAGTAGGCAGGTAAGCGTAATACACGCTGTCCTACACACCATGCCTCGCTCTCCACCAATTGTTGACATGGAGGCAGAGACGGGTGACACTTTTGATGAATCTCATCAGTCCGATGTTAATCGGAATTGGTACCCAGCGCGTCCGACGCGGTGAGACTGATGAGCCGTTATCTCACCCGGTGGCCTCTCGCCCGTGGCGGCGAGGTCGACGCGCTCTGCTTCGGCGCGGCGTTGGACGAGACTAGCAACAAGGGCTGGAACTCTGCAAGGACAATTTCTCTGACACATCTATCATTCTTGGGATGGTGTAGGAAGAAGTTTTCTCAGCCAGCCTCACCAGAGGGCTCAAGGTGCACATACATTATCTGCACTTATAAGATTTTACGAGCGCGTAGTTTAGTAATCACGTCCGTCAATCCTTGTTGAATTCTGGCGTTACAGCGCATTTTCGAGAGTCAGTCGGCAGAGATGTTGAGAAATGTTGTACTGTCAGTGCGATGCTCGTCGTTGTCCTTGGACAGTCCGCTCGACACACTTTGCGCCGTGGCCAAGTATAAAAGAGCGGCAAGCTGCCGTAGGATCGCAAATCAGCCCAGCTACATTGAACCAAAGTCAACTTTGAAACCAGTCATCAAATCAAGGGTAGCCAAAAATGCGTCTTTTCCTTTTCCCCGTCCTCGCCATGTTTTCGGCTACCAATGCGCAGCTGGGAGTCGTTGTATTTACTTCCTCGCTTCTCCTTATGTATTATTATTTCAGAGTCGCTCATTCAAGATAGGGTGATCTATATAAAAACACGAATTGTACAAGCAAGGATCCGATTCCGACTTATCTATATAGCGGGAATTGTACCCGTGTCGAAGGTTTTGGGTATGCGTGTCGTCAGGTTTTCTTGTTAAAGATGTTGAAACTAACTAGTGGCAAAATAGGTCCATTTATCCCAGACTTGATAAATCTCCCAATTGCCACAAGTATTTGTAAGTACTGGTAAAGAACGCTGAGGGCCGCTGTAGCTGCTACTAGTCTCTGATAAAATGAGCCAATAGGACGTTGGACTGCCGAGGCCTGTCCGATCCAGTGGACTTGAATAGTAACAAATGCAACTCATTCGACAGAAATGGCGCTCCATTTTCCATTATATGTTACGCTAGGAAGTGGTAAATGAACGGGGGTTCGCCAGCTTGTGGCTACTCGGGGTTAGAGGTTCTCCCAAGGAGAGCTCTTGGTTGTTGTATGGACTTTTCGATTGGAATTCAACCTCGGCCGGCCAAGGCCGGACTGTTATTCTTGGCATATAACTTCTTGATGCCTGAAGTCTAGAAAGCGATGATACAACCAATCCATGTCTCCACGCCATTCTAGTTCCTGTTGCCGCGTAGCGCCAGCTAAGTGTGCCTAGAGTTTGATGAAAGGTGTCCCGTAAAATATTAAATATTTACTAGTCATATTGGCTATATTACTTATACTACTGCAAAAAATAGGTTTTGAAGATGGTCACGTAGACCTGCCGCTAGGCTGACTGGTTGTCTTATAATCTCGTCATCTTCAGCTACCGTCGGTGACCCTCATTGGTCATAGTATAGCGAGGTAGCATCACTGAGCGGATTCTTAGGAATTAAATCCCGTCAGGGTTGATATTATCTGCATGGGAAGTTTTCTTTTGCTCTTGACTGTGAAAACACTGTTAATGTGTCACACGGGTGTTGCACGACGACTGTGATCACGAGACCTAGGGCATAAGGCTCCCACTGATCTCCAGTATAAATAGAGTTCTCTTGGGTCATCTCGGCCTTTAAAAAAACCCAAGTGCGCTTCATACCAGAGATTGTTGTTAGATGGATTGAGTTATTACTCCAAGCCAGACGCCCTACTGAGCCCTTGTCACATAATGCTACCATAAATCTGGTCGAAAAAGACTCTATTCCACCATATGACAGGGACTGACAAACTCCATGAAAGCTAATTTTATATGAATACCATTTGCTTTCTACCCCTAAGCGCCGGCAAGACATACTGATTACTCTAGAAACCTCTCCAGGCTTGAGATGAGATGGCCCTGCAACAAAAGAAATCCAATTGTGGCAGAAGGTAGTGTAGCTGTTTCTATATGGAATTTAACCCAAGACTGAGCGCACATGCCATGAATGGTTACGTGTGTAAGTTTTATAGCTGACATGTAGTTTTCAAGTGCAATGCTGCTGTACCCCTTTTGACAATGACTGCAAAGTACACCCCAAGTAACTTGTCGTCGCAATCACTTGATACATATTCGACCACATGAAGCGCATAAGGTGAAACATTTGACTCGGACGCAGCTGACATTGGGGAAAAGCCAGTTGATCAAAGTGCCAACCGTTCGCAGTCGGCGTGTTAGGAGCTGGTCGTCTTCTCCCAGCTGCATCGTCAAGTATTAGCTAGTCAGACGGCGCATAGCTGGAACAGGGTCAGACGCACAGATCAAGAAATAGTTTCCATAAAATGGAAAACAACACGCCCTGTAGACCATTGCATAGAATTCGGGTGGCGAGGCCTCGTCCGAGAAGTCCCAGCACTCCATCCTCTTGAATCACCAACTTGACGGCCTCGGCTGAGTACAGTCATTAGACGAAACTCAATATGGAGAAGAGGCATAACTCTTACTGTAAGAGACTCTGGTGTCGTTGACTTGACGGTATGTCTTCACGACTCTCAAGGAATTTGACACGGAGTCAGAAATAAGGGATGCGATAAATCCGATGAAAGCTAGACGCAGCAACCATAGGAATACTTCCGATTTAGGTGGCTCCTGGATGGATTCGTTTAAGAGATTATACTGCAGCATGTGAGCAACTATTAGAAATTAACGTCTTGTATTCCAAAGTTCCGCTTACCGTGGCAAACCACGGATAATGCCCGACAAACGTTGCTCCCGCCGTAGCGAATGCTCCCCACCACAATGTCGCAATTCCGTATTTATGGAAGCGCTGGCGCAGCAAGTCGATTCCACTCGATCCTTGAGCTTGGAGAGTCGTCTTTAGAGTATCAATGGGAGTGAGGACCATGCGGAAGCCCGCAGCACTTGGCACACATCTTAGCGTAAAGAACTACCATGTGTTGAAAATCATCCATATCCATACCATAGAGAAGCAAAAACAGTCTTTGCAGGCGAGGGCAATTTTCTCAGGTATGAGTTGGACTGTAGCAAGGCGAGAATGCCAGCGTTTGCAGCGGTATCTCCAAACCTAGCAAGGGGACCTGAGAAGAGTGCCAGTTGGTTTCCAGATGCTTATTTGGTAGTTTCAACAGTTCAACGCATGCTTGAGCTACATACCTTGAACAAGCGCGGCCGTGAGACCCTGATAGTAGCGACCGAGCCCTCCTGCGTGATATAGGGTCTGGGTTGCAGTCCTAAAAGAGGTCCCAAATCGGTACTGGTAATTCATTATCGTTCGCAGCGGCTGTTTCTTTGTCAGTGCCTGTTGTCTCATGAACGTATATGAAGAGAAGATGCACCATTAGCAGCAGCACTTGTAGAACCATAGCTGCAGCGCCGCTGAGACCTCCACCGAGCGCTTTCTTAAGCGCATGCCTCAGATCAAACTATGATACAAGCAGGCGCGTCAGCCGTGAATAGATCCGTGTATTATCAGTCGCGAATAGACCAACATCAACATCGCTGCCCGCATCGATCCAGCCCTTGATAAAAACAATTCCGACGACAACTCCGAGGACGGCCCAAACGAGTCTCCAGTAACCGCAGCTACCCCTCCTGGGCTCAGATTCAGGATAATCGACCCGCGGACTTGATGGCTCGCCGTTTAGCAGTGGCGTCTCCTCGCGAGGATTGCTTTGGGACTCTATGTCACCCTCGCGCGCCATGTTATGTACTATCTCCCAAACCCGAGCGTCAACAGGTTGGGGCAAGGAATGAAGTTGGTGAAACCGGACCAGCAGTGTGCAGTGATATTCCGAGACCCGCAATCTAGCGGCTACGTCTTGGATGACAAATGCAGGAACCATGGTGGTTGAGACTCGGCGACGAGCAGGCAGGGCCATTGGGATTGGTCAGATAGAGTCTGATGCAATACCGACCAATATGGCGCATTCCCACATGCGATGACCACAGGCACGTTCCGATGTGACCGCATCGGCCTGAATACCATGTGCGACTGTTGCAAGACCAAGGATTGATATGTGAGCTCAATTCCCTTCCCCCGCAGTTGCTTCTCATAGGGATCGGCGTGTGTTTTTATGTTCTGCATTTCTTTGAGACATTTCAGCCGGCCTAGGATCCTTCTTTATTTGCCTGCATGCTTATACTATGAATGGTCTCAAGTCGGACATCAAATCGGTTGCAATTATTGGCGCCGGACCCGCTGGTACTTCTTCTTGCCTGTTGATGAGGTATTCTACAACAGTTCCGAGCTAATCATCAACCACATAGGTGCAGTTGCAGCATCCGCTCTGAAGGCTGAGAACTATTTTGATCGAATCCAAGTATTTGAACGCCGAGAATCAGCTGGTGGAACCTGGTTTGTAGCCAAGTGGTCGGAAATGTAGAGGACCTCGTTGTTTTAACCTTTAGCCAGGATACATGATGAAGATCCAGGTCCAATTCATCCTGTCTATCCGGGAAAGCTACCGACAGAAACCGACCAAGCTCTAGATATCCCCCGTGACTTGCCTCAAGTTGTCCCTCACATACGGCGTGAGCGGTGGACTGCAACGCCCATTTACAACATGTTGACGTGAGAGTCCTGTGAATCCCGTGAAAAATCCTGACACTGAATATGTAGCTAGAACCAATGTCCCCGACATAGCAATGTGCTTCTCTGATTCGAGATTTGCGTACGGCCCCTTTGTGCCACACTATATTGCCCGGCAATATGTTGAGAATTACTTCGCCATCCACAAGACAGATGCCTTCCTACAGCTGAACATTACTGTGGAGGATCTTTCGAGCGTGGCTTTGCCAGAGCGCGGCGGCGCCAGAGGTTGGAAGCTGACACTTCGCAAGTACGACGCCACCAGAAACGTCGATGTGTGGCGCGAGGAGTTCTTTGACGCTGTGGTGTTGGCTAACGGGCACTACTCGGTTCCTTATGTATGCGACAACGCCCAAGCACATTGCAGTATGCGCAAAGCTGATCCGAACGATAGGTACCACAAGTCCCCGGCCTCGAGGCATACATTACCGATTTCCCGGGGCGGGTATCCCACTCAAAGTTCTACCGCTCTCCCCTACTCTACGAATCCAAACGAGTTATTGTAGTCGGGAACTCCGCATCGGGCCACGACGTAAGCGCGGACTTGGTCTCTGCTGCCCAACACCCCGTCTACGTATCCCGGCGCTCCAAGTCAAAGTGGGATGGCGACGAACCGCCATTTGGAATATCGTGGAAACCCACCATCCGGGAATTCCAACAAGACGGTAGAGTCGTATTCAGTGACGATACATACTTGGACGATATCGACGCGGTGATATATTGCACAGGCTACAAAGCTTCGTTTCCGTTCTGGAATGAACAGGCTAACAAACAGCCCTTGTGGGACTATAAAGCCGACAGGCTGGTCAAGAGCTACTGGCATACTTTCTTCCGCGACTACCCAAACCTCGGCATTGTGGGACTTCCGAGGACTCTGACATTTCGAAGCTTTGAGTACCAGGCTGTCGCGCTTGCGCGGCTGTGGTCGAACAGAAACTCCATCCCGCTTCCGTCGCGTGAGGACCAAGAGGCGTGGGAACTGCATCAAACGGAGAAGACGAGAGCCCGCCGTGGCAAGTTTCACGATATTCCGTGGGAAAATGGCGAGACAACCGAGTACTTGAAGTACTTGTTCAACTTTGCGGGCCTTGGAACCATAAGTGGCGAGGGCAGAATACCGCCCGCTCTGGGGAGGGACTTGGTTTGGGCCATAGAGAATATACACAAGTATCCAGAGCATACAACTCAGGGCAAGAAGAAGGGGGATGGAGGAGAAACCGTGGAGGAGGGTTGGGTTTTGGTGGCAAATAGCTGCATGAATCACTTGGGCTTTACTTGATTAATTAATACTAGCTTTTTATTAAAACCATAAAATAACTGTAATAATAAAAAATCTTTATATTAAGTGTATTTCTTTATTAACTTATTTAAAAAAAATCAAAAAAAATAAGTTAAATAAAGGTATTTAATAACACTATATTTTAATTATATTAAAGCTAAAAAAAGTGAAGTAAGCTATTAAATAGTTAGAAATAACCTATATAATAGGGGAGAGAAAAGCTTAATATTAAGCTAATATTAAGCGGAATATTAGAAGAACTAAAAGTTTAGTAGCTAAGTAAAGGTAGCTATATTTAGAGCTATAAAAGTAGTATAGTTTTATAGTTTTTATAATTATTTATATAATAAATAATATTAAATCTAATAGAATACTTATATAATTATAAGTTTTATAAATAAATAAAATTAACTTTATACTATAAGCTAATATAAAAAAGTCGGTTCTTATATACTCTTATAATCTTAAAACTTTAAAAACTATAAAATATAGTTTATATAGTATAATATAATATAATAAGTTTTTAAAAAATTATATAATTGAGTTTTTAAGCTTATAATAAGCTAAAAGAACCTATTTTTTATATAAGCTAATTAGTTATAATATTAATTAATTTATGTATTTATTATTATAATTCAAGTATTTTATTAAATTTATTATTAATTATTTAAGCTTTTTTGAAAATTAAAAATGTAGTTTTCTTGTTAATGCTCTGGCTCTAATAAGGATAAAGAGGCTATTTATAAGTTTAAGAATCCTAAAAAAATCAAAGAAATTAATAGGATTTTAAGGGATATAAATAAGAAGATATAGGTAATGTAAGATTGTAAGAGGGACTAGAAGTTAGGTAGCTAAGTAGGGGTAGCTGTATTATAATAACTAAAGCTTATCCTATTTGCTAGTTATACGAGATATAGGGGATATAATCTTAAAGCTCTTATTTCACGTAACGTTATTAATCGCGTTATAAGTGGGTAGGGTTTCTTAATTACCTTATAATTATTCCCCTTTACTTTAGCTAGGCGCTAAACGGCCTTAATACTCGCTTATTAGTTATATAGTAATATATTATTTATTAACATATAAATAATTTAAACGTTTAATTAGGGTTAATCGCGTTATTACGCGATTAATCGCATATATAAATTAATATAATCTCTTTATACTTTTATTAGTTATTTTCCCCTTAAATATTATTACTTATCTTATTCTTTCTTATATTACTTATTTAATCTCTTTTCTTTACCTAAGAAACTTTATTTTATTAAGCTAATTACCTATTATTTACTATTAAAATAATAAATATTAATATTAAGCGTTATTTTTACATGTATTACCTGTATATAATAGTAAATATCTATTATTATAGCTTTTTGAAGAAGCTTAAACTTCTTAAGATTTATTATACTTTTAATAATAATATAAGCTTAAATATTAGCCTCTTTAAGCGCTATTAATAATATATTATACGCGTTAATACGTGTAATTTAATTAATTTATAACTTTAAAGAGTTTTCTTATAATTTTATTATATTTTTATTAACGTTTATATAGCTTATTCTTATTATAATTAAAGATATAATTAATCTTTTACGTCTTTTAAGCTACCTTTAATAGCTTATAATTACCTTAATCTTAAAGAATAAGAATAATAGTAATAATAATACTAGTTATATTTTTTCGCGTATAACTTATATACGCTTTACCTAGCTTTTATTAGAAATTATTCGTAGCTTTAATTACGCTAAGACTATTTATTATATTACTTATAGGCTAATTAATATAATAAAGAGCTTATAAGTGCGCTTTTCCTTAATTTATTATAATATATTCGCTAGTTAATTCTCTTTTTTTAGGTTACTTAAAGTGTCTATTATTAGTATATAATAATCTAAGAGTAGCTTTTAATTACTTAAATTCTCTCTTTATAATTTAATAATATAAGTAAACTTCTTTACTAATAACTTCTTATTATTTTACTTATTTATTATTATTAAGTAAGTTATAACTAAGTCTTTAATAAATAAAAAGTAACTTAAGTCTTATATTTACGCTTATCTAACTTAAGTTATATTACTTAAGTAATAGTAATTTATTACCTTTATAATAATATAAAAAAGGTAATTATTATTAATAAATTTAATAATAATTTACTTAAAAAAGGCGCTTTAAGTGCTTTTTTATTAATTCTCTTTATACTTTAAGCGCTATTTCACTTATTTTTTATTTAATAGTTTATTAGCTTAAAAGTTAAGATAAATAAAATTAATAATAGTAAGAGTATAACCGTTTAATTTTCACGTAATAATCTTTTATTTATAGTTTTCTTATAACGTTTTATTAGCTTTTTATTTATTCTTATTTTATTAAAATATAATAATCGCCTTAAATACATTAATTATATCTTTAATAGCTACCTATTAATTATACTTAAAGAGCTATTTCTTTTACTTTATTAGGTAATAAGTATCTTCTTAAAACTCTCTTTAATTCTTAACTTCTTTAACTTTATACTCTTTATTATTCTCTTTAAGATTAGGTATTAAAAGTGAGTTTTTATTAGTATTTTCTTACCTTTTTTATAGCTTTAATAGGCTAATATAAAAGATATTATAAAGGTAATTATATTATTCTAATAATATTAAGTAATATACTTATTTTTTAATAGTTTTTAGAATTTAAAAGGGTTTAATATAATAAGAGATAAGCTTTTATTTTCTTATCTTAAATTTAATATTCTTTATAGTTAAGCCTATTAAGTTTCTCTTATATAAGGTAAAAGGTATATATTATTAATTATAATACTTTACTTAAAATTCTATAGCTTTTTATTAGTTAATTTAAAGTTATTCCCGTACTTTTTTAAGCTTAATTATACGAGTTTTTATAATAAGTACTCTCTTTTAATAAGCTTTAACCTTAAGGTAAAAGCGAAACTCTAGGTTATACCTTATTAAACTATAATTAAGTAAGTAGCTTATTATACTACTCTTTACGTTATTATAGGCGAATTAAGCTTATAATAATAATTACACTTATATTAATTAATTACCTATAATAAAATAATATAAGTAATACTTTATAATTTAATTTATTCTTTTTATTTACTCGTTTATTTATAAGTGAAAAGCTATTAAAAGCCTTCTTTTTATCTTAAATAAATAATAAAGATTTAACTAGAATTAACTAATAAATATTAGCTCTTTATTAAAGATAATACCTTTTAATACGTTAAATTAAAGTTTAACCTTATAATAAAAGAGTTCTATTAGTTTTATAGCGTTAATAGTAGTATTAATTACTAGAAAAAGAGAATACTAAATAAATTAATCTACTATTATTAGTATTATATTAATACTTTACTTAAGGTACTTTATCTTAAATAGCTTTATTATAAAGCCTATTAATATTTTAGCTTAAGATTACTATAAAATTAATAGTAATTTAAGCGCGCTATATAAGCGATATTATTAGGTTATTATCTCTTAATAAACTATATAGCTTATAATATAATCTTTTACTTTATCTTATATATATAGCTAGTAAAAGTTATATTATAATAATTTTAAGGTTCTTTTTATTTTAAAGTAACTTATTAATAGATTATTATAATATAGCTTAAGTAACTTTTAATATATCTTAAAATCTTAAAGTATAATTACTTTATTCTTATATAATAAAAGACTACTTTTATCTTTTATTTAATTCTTTTTTTCTTTTTATTTTACTATTAGCTTATTAGTAAATTACTTTTATATATTTAAGTTATAACTTTAAGCTTAAAGTAAGAGTTCTTTAAGTAATATAAATAATTTATTCTTATAAATTAATTATTACCTTATAATATACCTTACTTAGCTTTACGTAATTATACTTATTACACTTACTGTAACGACTGTTGCACGGAAGGTCCAATAGGAGTCTTCGACGTGTAACGCTAGGTTCCCAAGGGATAAACTAGGTTGTAGTTTATGTTGGCAGAGCCACTAGGGCAGTCAATCTGAGCAGTTAGGTGTTACGTTGGTAATAGGTTGTAGACCGTAACCAAGTGATTAGAGTCAAAGAGTTGTAAGCGAAGCTTAGGTTAATGTAATAATTTATGTTAAAAGTTAAGGAGCTAGAGTCTATCTATGAAGCGAACCTGGGGGTCCCTATATACTATAATAATCATTTATCCTAGACGTAAGCAATAGCGTTGCTCACGTTGCTTTTATCGTGATTACTTACACTGCTTACTTCGTGTATAGTGAGCACCTTCTTACTAGTAGCTCGTGCTAACCATTATTCCGTGGTCCCTCCTGCCTATGCTACGCGGTAGCTTATACAGTTCGGCCCACTTTTATAACCTATACCGTAGCTTACGGCTGGGTTATAACACGATATCCCCTCTCCCACGGTCTTATCCTTAAGACCCAAGTTTATTTTATAAATAGCCTTATGTCCTGTTTCTTCCATTAGTAAGTTTTCCTTCTTCTATCTTCCGTAATGTCCTTCTAACGCTATGTTTAGTTATCCTCCTAGAGTCTAAAAATTGAAACCGAGGTTGGATTCCGCGCGTTGTCGAGATACCCTAGTTGTATACATAGATTCTTATGGTTTTAACATTATGCTATATTCGTTTTGTTTTGCTCGTGGTTTTCGCTGTAAGATAATTAAGCGTTCTTTGAAATGTGGAGAGTGCGTGCGGCGGGGGCGTTCTTATAATGCCTCTAGCGTCGCGATCAATTCGCGTAGGTATCTTCCTTGTGTGTTACTGCTTCTTACTAATGAATGTCTTTTAGTTAGTCGAATTATTTCTAAGTTAAAACGTTTAAACCAGGAAGAGGAGTCTGCTAAAGAACTCCTTGCCTCTCATCGTGAAGCGTTACGTTAGGCGTAAGCTAATTTAGACGAATCCTTAAATCGTTTAAAGCGATTGCGTAAGTAAAAGCGTTAATTGCTCTTAAAAGGGAATGAGATAACTTGTTTAGGTTTATAGTTGTTAGATAAGTTAGATGAGAAGGAGCGTCGCGAATTTAAGGCTGTTATTAATGCGTAATTGTTAGGCGCTATTAACGTGTTAGATTAGAACGCTATGTTTAGGGATGCCTTGTTAAATGCTACTGGTAATACTGCTATAGTAGGTGCTAGCAATTCTTCAAATGCTTTGTAGGCTCCTATATGTTTTCCTCGTCTCTATAGTTTTTCCATTTAATAAGATATTAGCGTGTTTTGTTTCTTATCCTTATGTCTAAGATCCGTTTTACTTTATATTCCGTTTCGTTTATAACTTTAATATCCTCTTCTACTAGTATATTATCTAGTGCTTTTTTAAGAAGTGAAATATGTACTATAGGATAATTTCTCATAGTTTTTAGTAATAAAAGTTCGTAGTTGTTCGTCGATATTCGTTTTTTAATAGCGAATAGTCCTAATTTCTTATAGTCTAATTTATCGCTTAGTCGCGTTGTTTTAATGTCTTATTAGAGTAGGTAAACTATGTCTCCCTCCCTAAAGATTAGTCCCTTTAATCTTTTCCGATTATAATATTATGCCATTCTATTTCGTATGAATTCCAATTCGTATCGCATTTCTTCATGTAATTTCTTTAATTCCTCTACTTATAGCATTACTCGTTCTGCTTGTGGTCCTTCATGCTGTGTTCGGAATACTTCGAGATTAAATCCGTAATTAGCGTAGGCTAGTATTTGCTTTATTAATTCTAATATTAAGCTATTGTAAGCTAATTGCGCTATAGGTAACCATTTTACCCAATTATTCTGCTAATAATTAATGTAGTATCACAGATACTATTCAAGCGTTTAGTTTAACCTTTCTGTCTGTCCATTTATTTGTGGATGGTATGTAGTGCTTAACTTGTGGTTTGTCCTAAGTTATGCTATAAGTGCTTGCTAAAACTTTAAGGTAAATGTACTTCCTCTATCCGATATAATTTCCTCTAGCAGCCTATAATTGCTTCCTATTATCTGTAAGAACATATATACAAGTTCTTCTATATTACTTACCTCTTTATACGGTAAAAAGTATCCGTACTTTATGAGTCTGTCTGTAACCACGAATATACTATTATATTCCATATTAGTTATTAGTTCTTTTAACATTAGTAGCTTCGTAATATAATTAAAAGCTATTAATTCCCATAGTCGTGTTAGTACTAGTAATGGTTGTAACTCTTCGTATAGCTTATATTGAGAAGCCTTACTCTTTCCGCATTATATGCATTCGTTGATAACCTTTTTAACCATTTTCTTAATTCCTAAGAAATCGTATTATCGTTATATTCTATATAGTCTTTTGCGGATTCCTTAGTGTCCGTAAACTGGGTGTTTATGCATTTCCCTAATGCATTCTTCTTATAGCTCTAGTAGTATCTAAATCTTTTCTCCATACATTAGTACTCCTCCTAAGTAGTATACGCATCCCATTAATACGTCTCTAATGTGTTATATGTTGTCTCTTGCCTATTAGTGTACTTTATTATATACTAGGTCTTCTTACTATACTTTTATAATGGCGTTAAGCTGTCTTTGCTAATAATTACTATTCTTATTAATCTTAAGGAGTTGTCCTATTACTATAGGTACTCTTATGTTATAATTGCTTCTTTAACTTAGAGCGTCTACTCTCCCGTTTTTAGATCCTTTTTAATGGATGATTTTATAGTTGAATTCTAAAAGATATTCGGCCCATTGAATTTATCGTCCATTCAATTGTTATATTATCGCAAAGTGAGAGATATTTTTATAATTAGTATACACCTTAACTTTGTATTTGCTTCCTATAAGATAGTGTTTAAATTCCTTAAAAGCATTAATAATTACTAGGAATTCTTTGTTGTAGATGGGGTAGTTGAGTTCTACTCTATAAAGTTTCTTTAAGTAGAATGTAATAGGGTATAGTTTTCCGTTATCGTCTCTTTATTTAACTTGTGCTCCTAGAGTAAAGTCTAATAAATTGGTTTTTAATTCCGTTTCCTTTTCTGGGTTAAAGGTTCTTAAAACAGGTTCGGATATAATAAGTTCTTTAATCTTATTAAAGGCATATTACGCCTTATCGTTTTAATTCCATTACTTATCCTTCTTAGTAAGTTTATCTAAGGGTGCTACGATTTCGCCGTAGCTCTTAATAAATCTCTTATAATAGTTTGTAAAGCCTTTAAAGCTTTATATATCCTTAATATTCTTTAGTGTTAGCTAGTTTCTTACTGCCTTAATTTTTATTTTTTCCATTTATATCTCGTTTAGTCGTATTATATGTCCTAGGAAGTCTACTTCCTGTGTATGGAACTTGCTTTTTACTAGTTCAACTAATAGTTTTGCGTTTTGTAGCGCTTATAGTACCTTATGTACGTGCGTCTTATAGTCTTCTAGGGTTTTTAAGAAGATAAGTATATTATCCAGATATACCACTATAAAGTTATCCAAATATTCTTGTAGTACGCTGTTAATTATTCTCTGAAATGTCACTAGTGCATTAGTAAGCCTAAATAGCATTACCAAGTATTCAAATAGTCCGAATTTCGTTCTAAAGGCTATCTTCTATTCATAGCCTTTCTTTATTCAAATTAAATTATATGCTCCCTTTAGGTCCAAAGTAGTAAACCAATTTATATCGTGCAGTCAATCTCTTAATTCGAAGATAAGCGGTAACGGTGTTTAATCTTTTATAGTAATCGCGTTCAATCGCTAATAGTCCACTACTAACCGCAATTTCCCGTTCTTCTTTGGAACAAATATAACTAGGTATCTAGCTTCTAATATAGATACTCTAATATAGCCTTTCGCTAACATCTCGTTAATATATTCCCGTAGCGTTTCAAGTTCTTTCGCGTTTAGGTTGTAAATCTTATAGAATGTTATCGACTTTCCATTTACCAATTTAATTTAATAATCCCATTAACTGTGTTCTAGTAATCCGGTATCTAATTCTTCTACAAATAATTTCTCGTATTTCCGGTATTTCTTAGGGATATTTTTAAGTCTTTCTTCTTTTATTATTAGGCTTTTATTATCTTTATCGTTTTTATTCTTTTCTCCTTTAAGCTTCTTATTTGTGTTTACGAGGTCTTTCCGTAAGGCAGTAATAACCTTTCGGATCTTAGCTCTTATCTTTTTATTATTTATTATTGTTCGTATTCCGGTTTATAGCGCTATTAGGGTCGTTACGGTGGATCTAATCGTTCGTTTCTCTGTATTCGTTATTTCTGTACTGTTCTTTTATTATTATTGGTCCTTAGATAACTTGCTTGAAGGTTCCTTTTCTTTAGAACTCTATTTATGAGCTAAGCTATAACGAAATTTCGTTTTTTTCTTCCAAAATCTACTAATTCTATTAGCCTAAAGTCTTGTTCCACTTTAGTTAGCCTGTCCTCCAGTTAATTAGTGGGTTACTCTCCCATAACCATGAGTACCCTAACACTAGGTTGTGTTCCAATACGTCTATAACATTAAGTTAAATCACTTTTAAATAATCTTAAATCTGTACTTTAAGATAATTAGTCTCTCGGTTAATAATCCCGTTATTATAGTTAAAAGGTTTTCCTTTAATATTAGTTAACTCGTATAGTGCCTCTTTGTGTTTCCACGGTAGTTAGTAACAATTCATAACTCTAGGTAAGATATAATTACCCATTACGCTACTATCCACAAGTATGCGAACGCGATGTCCTATAACTTCGGCGTCTAATACTATCTTATCGCTTCGTCCGTTCTGGGTTACGTTAAGGGTTATTAGCGTCTTTCTTTTCATACTAGCCTGTAGCCCTTTTACAGATAGCGTGCCTCGTTTTTTAAGTTTTCTAGAATAGATTCTTCTGCGATTTATTGCTTCATTTCCTAGTACCATTTCGTAGGTCTAGTTCTATTTTATAGGTGTTTAAAGCAAAATCTATCGTTAAACATTTAATATAAGCGGTTGTAAATCTGGTCTTTCATTTCTCCATGCTTCTCGTATCTTAGATTATTGCAGTTTACCGCATATTTCTTATTACACTTAAGGTTAAACTTTTATTTATTATACCACTTATCCAGCTATTGTTCGTTATAGTATATTGATTCTGTGGTTCCCCTAGGGTCTTTTTGTTCGAGTATATCTAATGCTCGTTATACCCGTTTGTATGCTACTAGTATGCCACATTGCCACTTATACTATTCCCTAGCCTTATCTACTATATGTTCCAAACAATTGGGTAGTAGACATACCATGTAGTCTTTTATTTCACACCAAGGTAACTTAAGTAACAACTCTCTTCTATGTATTAGGATTTTTCCCTTATACACATACTAATACCATTGCCTATTCTTCGTATACACGTGCAACTAGCATGTGTCTAATTCACATACATTCATAGGATCTATATAAGCTCGGCATTTAATAGGTGTGTTTAAATTGGGTTCCAAGATCATCGTTTAATCGTTATTGATTATCTTTACTCTCCATTCTAGGAGTTCCTATTTAAAGTATAGTGCTTTAATCGGATATCCTCTCATCCTAATCGGAAATGCATCTAGTCATGCCTTAGTTATAAAATGTGCCTAACACATCATAAATATGCATGATACCCATGCTAATCGTGTATGGTCCTTATATCTTAGTGAGAGTCTAGGGTCGTCCCCTTCTTCCCTCTCTAGGTACTATAGTGTTAGACTTCTTAATATTATGGTAGTGTCTACTGTAATAATAGGAATTGCGAAATACTTTCCTATTAGTGCGGGAAAATATCATTGTATAGCTTATTTTTATGTGGCTATTAGCCTTACAGGCGTTTCTTTCTCGCTTTATTTGTCTTTAGACGCTTCTAGAGTATCTAGGATTACGTAGTCGTTATTAACGCTTATTTCCTTTACTCTATCTTCCGGTTTATTAAGGGTGGTAAGGATTTACGCGTCTTGTTCCTCCTTATATTATTGTTCCCTTTAAATCTTCCTTACTTTTGCTTGTTGTCGCACCTAATTAAGGATTTCTTAGTGCGAGTCTTCGTTTAAATATTCTAGCGATTTTGGTTCATGGAGTTCTTTTCGTCCTGTTATTATAAGAGTTTTCTTTTTTATTGATTATTCGTTTAGGTCCTCTTATGCCGCTTATTACGCTGCTTGGATTCCTACGCGTATTTCCTTAAGCTCTAGCGTTAGTATCCTTTATAGCTTTTCGTATTCTGGTTTGCGTGGGGGTAGTATTATGATTCCTAATGCCTAGTTTATCTGTCTTTATGTTTTCTTTAGCTTCTTAGGTTCTTTTAGAAACTATCCGGTTCCTTGTTTACTATTAAGGTGGATATAGTAGTTATTATTATAGTAGAAGGTTTAGCTTAGGTTTTTATGCTTTACCTCTGGTTTAGAGATTTTAAGCTTCTATTAGTTAGTAGTATTAAGCTGTTTCTTACCTCCTTTTAGTACTAGCTTCCATTCTTTCTTAGGTTTCTTATATTTATTAGCGAAATGTCCTAGTTTTCCGCAATTATAACACTTCTTTTCCTTTTTATTATCTTTTTTAGTAGCGTTAAGCTCTATTCGTCTAGGATTAAAAGTGTAACTATAGGCAATAGGTTCGTTACGCTTTCTACGTTAATTAGCTTAGTAACTCTTTCCTTTAGTAGGGTTCTAGGTTCCTTTACCCTATTTCTTCTATATACGTTGCTAATACTATTTATCGTCGATTTATACCGCTATAGCAATGTAGTCTAATAAGTTATCTAGTCTGTTTTCTCTATAAAGTTCATCCTTAACTTCTTCCTTAAGTCCCTTATAAAAGGCTAATATAAGAGGTTCGTCCTCCTAGTTAAGCTAAGATGCGAGTTATTTAAAGCGAGCGGCATAATCGGATGCTAATCCTTTTTGCTTGAGTCCGTTAATATGGTACTTAGCAGCTCTGGCTTCGTTAATAGTACTAAAGGCTTTCTTAATGGCTTTTTCAAACTTATTATAACTTTCAAAAATGGTGTTAGTTTCGTTTTCGCGGTCGTCTTTTTCTTTATTAAGGTAGTTCCTCATAATAGGTTTAAACCATGCTAGTGCTACTCCCGTTATACATCCTCCCGCATGAAGTACCTTAGCAGAGAATTCTTGCATTTTATTTAGGAATTATCTATAGTAGGCCCTAAGTTAAGTGAGGAATTCTTAGAGAGTACCTAGGGATTCGTCGTACGGTCCTAGCGTTCTGGGTTTAAGGATCTCTCCTAGATCTTTTCCATTTATAGCAGCGGCCGTGGCTTATTCCTGTCGTTCTTCTTCCATTTATTAAACCCGTTCGCGGAGGCGTATAATCTCAGCAAGCATCTCGTGTGCAAAGACGGTTAATAGTCCCTCCCGAGTTTCATTCAATTCAGATGCGATAATAGTTTCGCGTGGTGCTATGTTTAACAGTTATTAGATATTGCTTAGAGTGACGCAATAGTAGTCTAAACAAGAGCTTTTAACGTGTAACGACTATTACATGGAAGGTTTAATAGGAGTCTTTAACGTGTAACGCTAGGTTCCTAAGGGATAAATTAGGTCGTAGTTTATGTTGGTAGAGCTACTAGGGCAGTTAATCTAAGCAGTTAGGTGTTACGTTAGTAATAGGTCGTAGACCGTAACCAAGTAATTAGAGTTAAAGAGTTATAAGCGAAGCTTAGGTTAATATAATGATCTGTGTTAAAAGCTAAGGAGCTAGAGTTTATCTATGAAGCGAACCTAGGGGTCCCTATATACTATAATAATCATTTATCCTAGACGTGAGCAACAGCATTACTCACGTTGCTTTTATCGTGATCACTTACACTACTCACTTCGTGTATGGTGAGCACCTTCTTACTGGTAGCTCGTGCTAACCATTGTTCCGTGGTCCCTCCTGCCTGTGCTGCGCGGCAGCTCATGCAGTTTAGCCCACTTTTGTGACCTACACCGCAGCCTGCGGCTGGGTCGTAACACTTACTTTCTCCTTAAATTTATTAATAAAATAAGTAATAATTATTAGACTTATAGTAATTACTTAACTTACGTAAGCTAAATACCTCTCTTTTAAAAGCCTTAAAACTTTATATATTTAATTAAACGTTAGCTTTTTATCATAATTTTTATAGTTTCTTAGAGTATTCTTTACTTTTTCTTAGGTAATTATTAGCTTCTTTTATAAGTTTAATAATAGCTTTCTATTAAATATAACTTTACCTTTATAATTAGGTTACTTTAATAGCTTATTTATTAGGTTACTTTTATTAAATTAATACTTAATAATAAAGTTAAAGAGTAATAAGAATATATATTAATAAGCCTAGCACTTATTTAACTTAAGTTACCTTATAAATATTTAAAGGTTATAATAATTTAATAGAACCTTAATTAAGTTTATTACCTCTTTTATATAATATTACTAGTATTTAAATAATTCTATTATAATAAATAGTTTTTAGTCTAATATTCTATAATTTCTTTTTATATTAATAAACTTTTAAGATTAGAATATAATAAGGTAATATTACCTTTTATTATTTAATTATAAGAGAATTTTAATAGTATATTTAAATAATATTTTAATCTTCTTAAAAATAAAAGAGAAATATACCTCTTATATTACTTAAATATTAGAATAAATAAGGGTAATTAAGCTATTTATAAAGCTATTTGAGTGTATCTTTTATTAAACCTTTATAAAATTTCTAGGGTTTATTCTATTAATTAATAGCCTTTTAATAGATTTAAAATAAGTATAAATTATTTAAGAATAAAAAGAATTAATTACGTATTATAAGGTATAAGTATTTTTAAAGTTTTATAACTTTTATTAATAATTTATATAGAGTTACTCTAGAATAATAGTACCCTTAAATACCTTATTAAAGGAAAGCTAAAATAGTAAGAAGCTTAGTTACTTAATCTTTATAAGAGATTTAAAAGGCTATCTTTCACTTATCTCTCTCTTTTATTTATATTCTATAATAGGTATTCTTAATATTAATCTTTAAGAAGAACTTAGCCTCTTAGTATTTATTAAGTAGCTTTAAAATTAAGGGTAATATATAATAATTCTTTTAAGTTATCTTATTTAATCCCTTATAATTTACATATAACCTTAAGGTCTTATTTTTCTTAGGTATAAATAGAATTAATACCTTAATTAAGCTTTTTAAGGTTCTTATTCGTTTATTTACTAGGTTTTCGTTAATATACTAATAAAGCTCCTTTAACTTAGCTTAAAATAGCGGGTAAATAGGTTTATAAGATAATATAATATTAGGTAAAAGGTTAATATTATAATTAATATTCTTATATAATAATAAGGTCTTAAAATAGCTATTTATAAAGATATTCTTAAAACTATAAAGCTCTATTAAAATATTATTTATAAAATTATACCCCTTTATTAGCTCTTTACCTTTTAGGGTAAGAAAGTCTTTCTTAAATATACTAATAATAACGTAAATTTAAGCTATATTCTAGTATTTCTTAGCGAATTTATAGGGGTTATTTAATAAAAAGCTCTCTTTTTAAAACTTATATTATTATTTCTAGCTATATATAATTATATGTATTTTTTATTTAGCTAGGGTATATATCTCTATTAAGATAAGGTTTCCCTTTAGGTTTAAGTCTCTTTTAATAGTAATATATAATAGTTTTAAGGTACGTTTATACTTATAAAAGTTAATAGCTTAAACGGGTACTTTATATATATTATATTAGGGAATTATAAGGGTTTTAATTAACTATAAAATAAAGGTTATTACTCTTACTTAATGTAATTCTTATTACCTTATAAAGTTAATATTAATAAGGTTAAGTATTATATAATTATTAAGATTAATATAGGTTTTTATAATATTATACTTATATATAATAACCTTTATATTAAAGTATTAACCTATTAATACTTCTTAGCTTAAGGTTAAAGTAAGGTAATTACTTTAACCTTTAAGCGTTTTCTTAATTATTTAGGTTATTTTTTAATAGTTTATTATAAGTAAGTTAAAGGTAATTCTTACTTTTATAATTATAATAATATAGCTTTTCTTATTTAATTAAGTTTAGGTTTTAATTATAGTAATTTAATTATAAGAACCTTTTATTATTAAGGTAAGCTTTTAATAAGTTACTTTTTTTTTATTAAAGTATCTTTAAAGAGCTTTTTAATTAAGATAAGTTAACCTTTCACTTATTTCTCTTTAATATAATATCCTAAAATTATTAGGTAATTTAAATTACTTCTTTTTAAGTTTTTTTAAAGATAAAGGTATATAAGTTTATATAATCTTAAAGTTTAAGTTATAGCTTAATAAAAAGAGTAAGTACTTATAACTTTTTATTAACTCTTTTTAGGTATTTCTTTAATAAATTTAAGTAAATATTAAAGTTTATAAGGCTTTAATTTTCACGTTACTTTACTTATTTTAATTATATAATTATTTAAGCCTTATAATTTTTCGCGTTCTTTAAAAGTATAAGAGTTTAATCTTAAAACGTATTTTAATTATTCTTAAGGTCTTTCTTTTAATTTATTAATTATTTATTAAGGTATTAATTTTATTTTACCTTATATCTTAAGTTTATATAATTTAAGGTAAAGAGAATTTTTTAATAATTCCTATAATACTTACGTTTTACTTTATGAAAAGTATAGTTTAGGTTATTTATTTAAATTTTATACTTTTAAGGGTTTATTAAATAATAAAGAGAGTTAATATTTTTAACCTATACTTTTTAATTATTACTTCTCTTTAAATTATAAGAGTTATACCTCTTTTTTACTATTAAGTAAGTAATTTTAAGAATTAATCTTTATAGCTTTTTTTTCTTTTTTTAAAGCTCTTATAACTTCTTTAATTAAGCGATTTAATTTTAAAGAGCTATAATAGCTTTATTTAATTATTTAAGTGTTTTCCCTTTACTTAAAGCTATTATATTCTCTTAATTACTTAATAATTTTATTAGGTTCTTTATTATTAAAGGTAAAGGTACCTATAAAATAAGAGTTCTTTAAGTACTTATCCCTATTATTTTAATTAAGTAACTTTTTAAAAGCTTTAAAAATTATAAGATTATAAGAGAGATTAAAAGTTAGGTAGCTAAGTAAGGGTAATTATATTATAATAATCAAAGCTTATTCTATTTTCTAGTTATATAAGATATAGGGGATATAGTCTTAAAGCCCTCGTTCCATGTAACGTTATTAATCGCGTTACAGGTAGGCGGGGTTTCCTAACTACCTTACAGGTAATATCGTGAAAAAAAGCATTAAAAAAATTAATAGCTAAAAAGGCACCTAAAAAGGTAGCTAATCAAGCTAAATAACACGCTATATTAGTTTATTCTAATTCCTTATTTTAGAGGGTTATTATTTAATATAATTTTGTTTTTATTAATCGAAATTTAGATAATAAGGGTAGCTATTAACTAGTTAGGCCACACAGCGAGCTTCTAATAAGCCTAGCACTAAAAACCAGAGTATTAGAAGTAGTGTAGTTTTGTAGTTTTATAGTTTTTGTAGTTTCTAATATAATAAATAATATTAAATCTAATAAAATACTTATAAGATTATAAGTTTTACGGATAAATACTATGAATTTTATACTATAAGCTAACATAAAAAAAGTGGGTCCTTATAAGCTCTTATAAGCCTAGAACTTTAAAAACTACAAAATGTAGTTTTTATAGTATAGTATAGTATAGTGTGTTTTTAGAAAATTACATAATCTAGTTTTTAGGCTTATAATTAGTTAAAAGGACCCACTTTTTTATATAAGCTAATTGGTTATAATATTAGCTATTTTATGTATTTATTATTATAATTCAAGTATTTTATTAGATTTGTTATTAATTATTTAAGCTTTTTTAAAAAATGAAAATGTAGTTTTCTTGTTAATGCTCTGCTAAAAACCCCTATATTTATAGTGAGTTAAAGACCTTATAACCCGAATTACAGGGAGTTTTTAATTTAATATAGCGCTTATTATAGCCTAGCACTTAATATAGGTCTATTATAAAGGTTATAAAAGGGTATATTTCGTATTATGGAAGAGTTACACGCTATTACTAGCTAAAATACAATTAAAATAACCTTATAAGACTAACTAAATATAGTTTAATATTTGGAAACTAAATATCTAATATTTTCTAATATTTTAGTTATATATAGAGGTAAAATTCCCGTTTAAATCGTTTAGAAGAATAAGCTTAAACTATACTCTTTTATTTATCTTTTATTATATGCCTTTTCTAGCTAGCTTTTAATAATAGTTTACTATAAACTTAAGCTACTAGCTTAGGCTTAGGCCGAACCTATTATAAAGGTAGCTTAAACCTAACCTAAATAATTTACGGGTAAAGTAAAGATATAAAGGGGGGTAAAATAAAGGAAATCTTTCTTTTTCTTCTTAAGTTTATTCTTACTTTTTAAAGATATATACTTATAATAATATAATATAATTAATTCTTAATAAAGAATAAACTTTATTATAAATAACCTTAATAAAGTAATATTTAATATAAAATAAAACTTACTTACACTTAACGCTTTTATATTAAGTAAAAGTATTTTATTTAACTTTATAGTATTATAAGAGATTATAAATATTTAAGTTAAAAGACTTTATTAACTTTTTAAATAATACTATAACCTATAAAATTAAGTAATATAAGCTATACCTATTATAAGAATACCTATTAATAATAATACTTTAATAAAATAAAAATTAATTTTAATAAAATTCTCTTTTAATAATAATAAAAACGTATTTAAGGCTTAAAAGAAACTTATAATATATAAATTAATTAAAGATATATAATTTACTAATAGCTCTTATAATTAATAGGTTTTTATTTACTAAAGGCTTTTTAATAAAGTAAAGAATTATATAGCTTTATTCTTTAAATTAAGTAAGGTAAAGAGCTATAATTTATTTTAGTTTTTAAAATACCTATTATTTATATATTTAAACTCTTATTAAAAGAAAATTACACTTATTAAGTTAAATTAAATATAATATTATTAAAATAAGTTATTTATTAACTTTTTTATTGAATTTAAGAATAAGCTTACACTTATTAAAAAGATATTATAAGCAGAGCTCTTACGAATATAGTAAATACAAGTATATTATGTATTGTATTTTGTATTATATTGTATTTTCGTGTATTATATTTAAATACATTACATTACATAACTAAAATACCTATAAATGTATTATAAGTAAAAAAAACCCCTGTTTTTTTAAACTTAAGATTATAAGGCTAATTATAAGGGTTATAAGGGAAAATTTTATATCATTTAAAAGAGCTAAATTAGCTTTTTAAAATGCTTTACTTCTTATTACTATAAGTTATTATCTTTAAAAGTTATAAGTAATTGAAAACTCGCCCCGCTTTACTTACTTTTTATTTTAAGATATAACTTTAAAGCTTAATATCTCGCTTAATCTTCACATTTTAAGGTGAATTTTTAAAGATTTAAAATCACGTGATTTTTAGCTTTATTTTAATATATAATATGCTTATGTAAGCATTTATTTCTATTATTAGATATTTTATAGCCTTATAATACATTTATAGGTATTCTTATCTTATAATGTATTATAATATATTATAATATAATACATTATAATATAGTATAGTAAAAAATACAAAAAATACAATACATTTAGAGGTCTAATTATAAGTAGATTTCATAAAACTTATAAAGCTATAATAAGCTTTAAATAAGTGTATATAAAAAGAAATTATAAGTAAAGAAATATTACGCTTTAAGTATAATATAATAATAGCTTAACTTTATAATATAACTATTAATATTAAATTCTTATAATTAAAAGAGAAGTTTTAAAATAAGTAAAATAAAGTAATTTCCTTAAAAATAAAATAATTAATAAATAAAAATATATTAATAATAAACCTAATAAAAATAAGGTTTTAAATTAAATTTAAAAGAGACGTAAGTTAAAATTACTTTAAAAGTAAAAGAAAGAAAAGAGCTTATTAGATTTTAAAGAAGGTAATTAATTAATAAAAGAAGAAAAGAAAATACATTTATTATAAATTAATAGGGTATTATATATTTAAATATACTCTTTTACTTATATAATAATTATGAACGTTTAATATAAAAGATATTATAATAAGAGATATAATTAATAGCTTAAATAAGAATAATAAGTAATTAAAAAATAATACGCTCTTATAATAAGTTTTTTAATAAAGGTATTATAATATAATAATAATTATAAAATAAAGAATAACTTACCTAAAAAATAAAAGTTAAAGGAAATTAAGTTAAGAATAAATATATTATCTCTTTTAATTCTTATATTAATTAACTTCTTAAAGTTTATAAATACTTAAGTAAATATAAGCTATAATTATTACGTAATAATAAGCGAAAAATTTATATAATATATAAGCTTTAAGTAAATTCTATTAAAATAATAGTAATAAATACGTATAATAATAAAAATTAAGTAACGTAAAGTAATATATTAAAAGTTATACTTTATAATCTCTTATTTAATATAATTTATAATAAATATAAGTAGCTAGAAATTCCAAGTAATAACTTATATAATATTAGGCCTTACTTAAAACGTAATATTAAAGATACCTTAAATAATACGTTATAATATATACGTGTAATTAATTAAAAGAGAGCTTATAATAAGCGCTATAAGTAATCTAATAATTAAAGAATCTAATAATTAAGTAACGTAAAACCTTATAATAATAGTATTAAAATTAGTATTTATAAAACTTATTTAATAAGCTTAAAGAAAGAATAAGAAGTATTATCTTATAATTATAAGCTTATAAAAAATAATAATAGTCTTACACGTATAAGAGTTTAAGGTAAATTAAAAGTAAAAATAAGTATTATAACTCTTTAATAAGCTATAAGACTTATAAGACTTATTTAATTAAGAAAAAGTAAATAAACTTCTCTTATATTAAAGGTAATTAAACTATTATATATAATTAAAGAAGCGCTTAAATAACTTTAACCTTAAGTTATTATAAGTATTACTTTATAATATATTATATAAATATCTATTAAAGATTAAGAAATAAGTTATAAATTTAATAAATAAAAGCTAAATTCACGTGAGCTTTTTACTAATAATAACTTTAATTTTACTTATAAAGAAGCCTAATAAAAGCTAATAATTTTATATTAATTATTATGCTTTAAATAAAGTTATAAAGTAAAACTATTACTTACTCTTATTAATTAAGAAAATATTATAGTCTCTTTTTAAGGCTAAGTAATTTATAAAGTTAAATATATATTTAATATTTTATAAGCTTTAAATTACCTTAAAAGAGAAGTACTTAATAGTATTTTAAATTAAATTTAAATTATTTAAGTAATTAATATACCTATTTAAACTAATAAGTACTCTTATAATATTTTAACGTTATATTAATAGTATTTTAAGAAAAATATAAAGGGATTTTATAATAGCTTATTTAAATAATATTTTAATTTACTTAAGTAGCTTATAAAAAGATTATATATAAAAAGTATATAAGATATTAATAAGACTTTACGTAATAAGATTATACTTAAATATTAAGAAATACGCTTTTTACGTGTAAAAGATAAAATATCTTAGGTTTATTATTTACGTAAGTAAAGAGCAGAGCATTAGAAGTAGTGTAGTTTTGTGGTTTTATAGTTTTTGTAGTTTTAAATATAAAAAATTATATTAAATCTAATAAAATACTTATAAAATTTCAAGTTTTACGGATAACTGGTATATATTCTATACTATAAGCTAATATTAAAAAAAGTTGGGTCCTTATATAGCATTATAAGCTTAAAACTTCAAAAACTACATTTTATAGTTTTTATAGTATAGTATAGTATAGTGTGTTTTTAGAAAATTACATAATCTAGTTTTTAAGCTTATAATAAGCTAGAAGGACCCACTCTTTTATGTGAGTTAATTGGTTATAATATTAGCTAATTTATGTATTTATTATTATAGTTCAAGTATTTTATTAGATTTATTATTAATTATTTAAGCTTTTTTAATAAAATTAAAAATGTAGTTTTCTTATTAATGCTCTAGTAAAGAGATTTATTTTAACTTAAAGAAGATAAAGGTAATATATAATTAAAAATCTCTTATATATTAAAGAGAGATTTAAGAATTTTTAAGGTTTATAAACTTTTATTAAAACTTTATATTAAATTTCTTATCTCTTATAAGCTTACTTTTAAGATTATTAAAAAAAGATATTTAATTTAAATAATTTAAGAAGTATAATATTACCTTTAAGTCTTTAAAAAACGCATTTATATTATACTTAATTTTAAAGTAATAGAATTTTATAAAGAAAATAATTATAAAGGTAAATTACTTAATTAATACTCTTAAAAGATATTTATTATTATTTAATAATAAAGTTCTTTACTTAATAATATATTACTTTATAAAGCTTATAGCTTTAAAAAGAAATTATATTATTTATAATAAAAAACTCTTAATTATTATCTTTTACTTAAAAGCTTAATTAATAAAACTTTAAAGTATTATATAATTATTTATTATTTTTATAAATTATAAAAACCTAAAATACTTTATCTTATTATAGAAAATATTAAAGAGATAAGCGTATTAAGTAAAAATACTTTTCTTATTTAACTTTTATCTTTATTATAAACCTAAAATATAAGTATAATACCTTAATATACTCTCTTAAAAAGACTAAAATTAAAATACCTTTTTATTACGCTTTAATAGTATTATTTAATTAATAAATATATTACTTATATTACTAGATAATTTAACCTTAACTATTAATAATAAAGAAAAGGCTAATAAAACTATTAACTCTTTACTAAAAATAAAGATATTTAATAATTATTACCTTTAAAGCTTATAAAATTAAGGTTAATATAAGAATAAAATAATAATATATTAAATTAAAGCTATTTAAGAGAATACTTAAAGGTTCTTTAAAAAGATAAATATACGAGAATAAATTATAAATTATACTCTCTTTATATATAAAATACTATTATTTTAAAGTTACACTTAAGTCTTAAAGTAAAAGCTACTTATAATAACACTTATATAACGCGTATATAACTTTTTAATAATAGATTTCCTTAAAAAAAATGGTACCTTTAAGTTACTTGAATAAAACTATTATTAAAAGAGAATATCTTAAAATATTACGTAATTTATATATAATTATTATTATTATAAGAGATATATGTTAGGTTAAACTAAGGATATAAGACGATTAGGTAAGGAACTAGAAAAGAACTTTATTCTTAGGTCTTTGAATAATATAAGACTAAATCTTATTTAAATTATTTAATAATCAAATTAATCCTTTTATACTTATTTATTAAGGGTTTTAGCCCTAATTCGTGTTCGCTTCTTACGTAATAATACTTATAGAATTTAAATTAAAATTAGTAGGGATTTATACCTCGTTTTAGTATATAAGCGAACCTAATTTAGTCTCTTTTTACCAGAGCATTAATAAGAAAACTACATTTTCATTTTTTAAAAAAGCTTAAATAATTAATAATAAATCTAATAAAATACTTGAATTATAATAATAAATACATAAAATAGCTAATATTATAACCAATTAGCTTATATAAAAAAAGTTGGGTCCTTTTAACTAATTATAAGCCTAAAAACTAGATTATGTAATTTTCTAAAAACACACTACACTATACTACACTATAAAAACTACATTTTGTAGTTTTTAAAGTTCTAGGCTCATAAGAGCTTATAAGGACCCACTTTTTTATGTTAGCTTATAGTATAAAATTCATAGTATTTATCCGTAAAACTTATAATCTTATAAGTATTTTATTAGATTTAATATTGTTTATCATATTAGAAACTACAAAAACTATAAAACTATAAAACTATACTACTTCCAATGCTCTGCTTTTTACAGGTAACTTCTTATACGTGGTATTTAATTTAGTCTCTCTTTATAAATAACTTTATATACGCGTTATAATTATCTCTCTCTTTTAGTATAGTTGTCTTTAATTATTATTAATATAGGTGGGTTTTAAAGGTGTATTATTCTCGTTAAAACCTAATAGAAAAAAGAGTAATAATACTATTCTCTTTAAGTTCTTATAGTTTTATTTCTATTCTTATATTTTAAGGTATTATTTTAGGGTTTTATACCTTTATTTTATTAGGTTATAATTATTACTCTTAGTCGCTTAATTATAACGTTTACCCTATTAATACGTGTTACTTTTCCTTATTTTTATTTTTAATAGAGCTTTTAATTAAGGTTTAATACTTTTTAAGAAAAAGCTTTATAAGTTCTTTTCTTTACCTTAATAAGTGTAATTACTTTAAAGGTTAACTTATAAATTTAAGGTAAGAGTAATTATAAGTTTACTTTAATATAAATTTTTAATTTTATCCCTTATTTTTTCTTTCTTATTTTAACCTTATCTCTCTTCTCTTTCTCCTTTTAATAGCTTTATTTCTTATTATTAAAGTATAAATTCTTTTTTTAATTTTCATATATTTTACATTTTTATTATACTTAACTATTATTTAACCTTACGTTTATAATTTATATACGTTCTTTAGCTTATAAACTATAATAATACTTATTAAACTTAAATTTTAAATATACACTTAATATAATACTTTGTTTATATTTTCTTCTAGTATAATAAAGCGTTAACGTTATAAGTTATTATTTTAACTTAAAGTTATATTAACGTTATAATTAATTAATTATTTTATTATTAGGTTAATAATAGTTTATTTAAGTGTATTAAGCTAAAATATATTTTATTATAATTAGTAAAACTTTAACGCGAATTACAAGTATATATTTATTAATTTTAACCTATTTTTAGCTTAAATCTTACTATTATTATTATTATTAGGTTTCTTATATTAACCCTTATTACTTTTAATTACATTTTATTTTACCTTTTAATTATTATATTTAAATACAGCTATTTTAATTCGTATAATATAATATATTATTAAGGGCCTTCTTATAATACCTTATTTTAGCTTTCTTTACGCTTTTCTTTACCTTCCCTAATACGTACTTTTACATTTAACTTTTACCTTATAAATTACAGCTAATTTAAGTGTGAGTTATGTTCTTATACCCTTATACTTAAAAAAGCGCGTTTAGTTTAATAGTAATACGTATTTAAACCTTTAAATGTATTGTATTTTTTGTATTTTTTACTATACTATATTATAATATATTATATTATAATATATTATAATATATTATAAGATAAGAATACCTATAAATGTATTATAAGGCTATAAAATATCTAATAATAGAAATAAATGCTTATATAAGCATATTATATATTAAAATAAAGCTAAAAGTCACGTGATCTTAAATCTTTAAAAATTAACCTTAAAATGTGAATATTAAGCGAGATATTAAGCTTTAAAGTTATGTCTTAAAATAAAAAGTAAGTAAAGCGGGGCAAATTTTCAATTGCTTATAACTTTTAAAGATCATAGCTTATAGTAATAAAAAGTAAAGCATTTTAAAGAGCTAGTTTAGCTCTTTTAAATGATATAAGATTTTCCCTTATAACCCTTATAATTAGCCTTATAATCTTAAGTTTAAAAAACAGGGGTTTTTTTTACTTTTAATATATTTATAGGTATTTTAGTTATGTAATATAATGTATTTAAATACAATACACGAAAATACAATATAATATAAAATACAATACATAATACACTTGTATTTACTATATTTGTAAGAGCTCTATACGTATTAACGTTTCCCGCTTATTTCACAGGTATATTTTTCCTAATAAAGCGAATTTAATCTAGTATTAAATTACCTTTTTAAATAGTTTTATTAAATAAGATAAGTAATTTATTATTATTCTCTTAGGTTTTAATTTTAACGTAATTCTCTAAAGAACGTTATAATTATTATAAATATTATACTATTCTTAAAGCTATTAACTATTATACTTATAGTTCTATTAGGTTAAACTTTAACTTATAACCTCTTTAAAACTTTAATTAAACGTAAGGCCTTAGAGAGAAATATTATTAAAGTATTTAATATTAAATTAAAATAGGTTTTTACTTAAAAGACTTTATATTAGCTTAATTTTACGCCTATTAATATTATTATTTAAGCTTAAATAACCTAAATAATAAGAGATAAGTTTAGCTTATCTTATAAGAGTAATAGTATAATATTAGAGATTTAAGCTTACGTTAAAGCTTAATAAAAAGATTCTAATATACGTGGTAATAATTAATAATACTATTATTATATAATCTAATACTTAAGTAAGTATTTATCTAAGATTAATTCTAATTTTAACTTTACTCTCTTAATTAAAATTAAGCTACGTTATATTTGCTTTATTAAAATAGTTAAGAATAATTATAATTATTATACCTTTTAAGAAGGTCTTTATATTCGTGTAAGTATTAGATTTAATTTCTTTTTAATTCTATTATTAATTAAAGATAAATATTACGCGGCCTTATAGCTAAGGATTTATTTAATTTAATTTAAGTCTTAAAGTTTATTTAAGCTATCTTCTTAAAAGAATAGATTACAGGTAATTTTAATTATAATTATAATATTTATACGAAAATCTTTACTCTTTTACTTTAACTTATATTTAAGTTTTTATTAATTTAAAAGGCTTATTAAAGTAATTATAGCTTATCTTTAAGTAATAAGTTACGTAATATTATAAGTGATTCTTAAGTTTATACTTTCTTAAAATTATTTTTAACTTAAATTATAGGGTCTTTTTATTTTTATAAAGAAGGCTAATAAAATTAGGTTTAAATTAAAAAAGTAGTTTTTACTTTTAATTAATACTATATATATAAGATTTAAATTTAATTTCTTTAGGATTTTCTTATTAACCTTTCTTATTTTAAAGTGCTAAGCGTTATTTTAAATATACCTTTAAGCGTATTTCTTATTTTCTTTTTAAGAATATTTATTATTACTCTTAATATATTATCTTAATAGATTTTTATAATAGCTTACTTTTATACTTAAAGAGGTTTAAAGGTACTAAAAAGGCTTAATAAATTATAAAAACGGTTTTAATTAAATTAAAATAAAATAATATTATTAAGGGTTTTAAGAAAAAAAAGGCTTATAAGAGCGCTAATTTTAATATTAAGGCCTAATTATTTAATACCTAATTTCTTTATCTTAGGTTTAATATAGCCTAGAATATTTAGCTTATTTTAAAGAGAGATAAGCTTTAATATTATACTTCTTATTTATATTATTTAGCTAGTTTAATTAATATTTATTTCTTATACTTTTTTAAGCTAACCTTTTCTTTAGGGTTCTTACGTAGTTTCGTTTCTTTTTATAATTAAGAGTAACGTAATATAATTACGTATAATATTAAGTGTATTTATAAGGTCTTTACTATTAAGCTATTAGTTATACTTATATAGTGTGTGGTAGTATTTATGCTTATAAGTTAAAGGAAGTTAAATAGTGCATTTAATTGTAGCTACGTTATTAATATAAGAGGATAAATACACGTATAAGTCTTTAATTTAATAAGTTTTACCTTTATAATTAGTTTTATAAGGTCTTTTATTAATATTTTATTAAGTCTTTTAATTAGTATTATATAAGCTTATATTACGTAATTAAATTACTTAAGTTATTTAAGTACTCGTTTATACTTATAATAGGTTATAGCTTATAATACGTGTAATTAAAATTATTAGTATTTTAAAAGCATTTAATTACTTTAATTAAATTAATTTATTACTTATTTAAAGATCTTATTATTCTTAAGAAGTAAGTTATAGAAATTAAAAAGTAACTAGATTATAATACTATATATAAAGTTATAGGTATATATATATATTACGTTTAAGCTAATAAAAATAGTGGTTTTACTTAAGTAATATTTCTATTAAGAAAGAATTATTTAATCTCTTATAAAAGGCACTTTTTAACTATTATAAAAATAAATTTAAATAGGTATAAAAGCTTAATAATATTTACGTTTAAAAGAATATAAAAGGATTATAATTATAATAAAATAAACTAAAACTAAGAAAGAAATTATAAGTAAATTATAAAGATAATTTAAATTATTTAATTAAGTAAAGAGAAATTATAATAAGATAAAAATTACTATAATTAAGCTAAAAATAAAGAGTTATCTTAAAGGTCTTTAATTAAAATAAAGATATACTTACCCTTTAAATATTAATAAACTTATAATTAAAAAGAAAACTTTTATTAGAATAGCTTAAATTAATTAAAAAAGAACTAAAAAGAGAAAAGATTAATTAATTAATTAAAAGAATATAATATTTCTTATAGTATCTCTAGTAACTATAATCTTATAATTAATTATAATAAATAATACTATAACGTTTATTATCTTAGCTTATAGAATTATCTTTATAATAAAATTATCTTTAAAAGAGATATAAAAGGTTATTCTTAAGTTAAGTAAACTAATATAAATATTTCTTAAATATAATTAATTAAATAATTAAAGAGAATTTAATAAAAGAAAAGATTTTATTAATTTATTTACTATTAATTAATAAGAAGTTATTAAGAAGATCTTATATTCTTATTAATAATATTCTCTTTAAGAATTTAACTTAAAGAAGAAAGAGCTTATAATTAAAAAGCTAAACGTTCTAAGATTAATTAATTTTATTATAACCTATAATAAGAACTTATTTAAAGCTATAAGCTAATAGAATCTTACCTTATTTATTAATATAAGCTTTAACTTTAAGAAATTTATTAAAATTCTTAAAGAAGCTTTAAGTAAATAAAGGATTTTAATTACGTTTTAAAAAGCCTTTAAAGTTAAACCCTTTAATAAAGAGAATATCTTTAACTTCTTAAAGAAATTTAAGAAGAAGATAATTACCCTAATTATTTTAAAGAAAAAGTAAATAAAGATATTAAAACGTAATATTACTTCTCTTAAAAGAACGCGCGTTAAAACTCTTATAATTATTAGTAATTAAAACGAAGCTAAAAAGAAACTTCTCTTATAATATAATATAATTAACTAGAATTAAATAAAGATTATAATAAATAAGCTAAAAAGTCTTAATATTTAGTATTTAAGAGAGATTTTTAAGACTCTTTATTAATTATACCTTTATTAAAGCTTATAAAGTAAAGCTAAATCTTTTACGTAAATAAAATCTATCTCTTAATTAAATATACTATATAAAGCCTTACTTAATTATTTAATTATAAGCTTTATAAATAAGAAAGAGTATTTATAAAGTAAGATTATCTTAAAGAAGTATATTATACTTTAAAGTAAGTTAAATAAGCATATATAAGGTAAGCTTAAGCTTATAAATTATAACTTAATTATATTAAAATTAAGGCACTTACTTTAAGATTAAGAGTATACCTTAAAGATTATTTATAAATTAATAAGGGGTATTTTTAAGAGTAACTTAAATAATTATAAGAAGTAAAGCTAATATTAAAATAAATCTATAATTAAAGAAGTAAATAAGAATTAAAGAGAGAGTAAAGAACCTAGCTTTATTATTAGTTCTTCTTTTAATTAAATAAATAAAACTATAAAGTAACTTAAAGAGATAAAAATCGCGTTAATTAAGTAAGTTAAAAGGTAAATTAACCTAAAAGAATAATTTAAGTAATATTAAAAGAACTTACCTTAAGAAAGTAATAAGCTTAATTAAAGTAATTAAAAATTAATCTAATTTAATTATATTTAATTTAAGAATAAAGAATTAAATAATAATAGCATTAATAATTACTTTAAAATTAATTATATTTATATAAAGGGACGTTAAAAGATTTAATACTATTATTATAATAGTATAGAATATTTTTTTAAGAAATACTCTTACTTAAATTATAATTAAATACTTAGCTTTACTTAATATAACGTAAATGCGCGTGTTCTTATAATTAATATTAAAGTATAAGAATATATTATATTATTATAACTCTTATTTTAATTTCTTACTATTAAAGGCTACGTAAAAAGGCTTATTATACTTTAAGTTAAATTATTTTTAAATGTATATATTTATATATACTTAAATTAAGTGAAATGCTTTAAAGATACCCTATTAAAGAAATAAAATATATTATAAGAAGAGATTAAAATACTATAAAAGAAGTTAAAGTAAATTAATATATTTAAGTAAATATTAAAAAAAAGTAATTCTTATAATTTACCTTTAATTAAACTCTTATTTATTATAATAATTATAACGTTTAAAATATATATAATAAAAAGCGCTTAAGCTTATAATTTTAAATTTAAAGTTAATTTTTTAATAAACGTAAATACGTGTAAGTAAGTAAAGCTTAAAAATAATTAAAATAATACTAAGAATAAAAATAAGAAGAGTAAAATTATAGCTTAAAATAATAAAGTTAAGTTAAAAATAATTAAACTTATTAAAAATAAGGCTAATAAGTAAGCGTAAATAATATAATTAAAGGAAAACCGTTTAATTAAGAGAATTATAATATAATTATATAAAGAAACGCTTTTTAAGAAGATTAGCGTTTTATTAAGAGACTTATATTAATTACTTTTAAGCCTTATAACTTTAATAAGAAATAAAATTAATAATTACACTAATAATATTAATAACGTTAAATAATATAATAAAAAATTAATAACCCTTTTAAAGAAACCTATTGAATTTATAAATAAAGATACTTTAAGATTAAATAAAGTAATCTTAATATTTAATATAATATTAATTATAAAGAATTACATTAAAAATAATTAAAACGTAATAAGAACCTTAAATAAAGAAAATAAAGTACCTTTAATAAGCGTAAACGCGAAACTTTAAGTGTTACTTATAAAAAGGCTTTAAAATATACTTAAATTAATTAATTATTAAATTAACTTTTAAGTGAATTTAATTTTATAGCTTAAAGGGATTTTTAGGTATACGTAAAAGTTATTATACCTATAAGTATAACTTAATTATAAGAGAGTATCTCTTATATATACCTTAATAAATGATAGCTTATAGGGAAATATTATTAATATAAAGTTTACTCTTTAAGTAAGTTTTAAGATATATACGCTTATAAAGAATATATTTATAACCTTATTTTCTAGTAAGATTATATATATATATAAGAAAATAAGAACTTACTTTTACCTTAAAAACGTATAAACTTTAATTTATTTATATATTACATTAAATATTATTTATATTTTATTAAACTTAGGTATATTATTTATAAGACTTATTTAAGTATTATTTAATTATAATAAAGAGAGTAAAGAGTTACTTATTTAATATAAATTTAATATTATACGTATTATATCTTAAGTAATAGAATTAATAATATAAGAAGTACTTAATATAATTAATAAAATATAATTAAAGACTTACTTACTAATAATAAAAACATTAAAATTTTTTAAATTATTTAATTTTAATAATTAAAAGACGTTAAGAAGATAAGAGAATACGTAAGTAAAAAACTATTATTTACCTAATATAAGAGTATTAAATAAAGTTAAATATAATTAAATGCTACGTATATTACGTTAAATATAAGAAATATATAATAAGATATTAGCTTTATTTAATTTAAGTAAGTTAAACACGTTAAGATAAGTGTTAAATAATAATTAAATAGTTATAATATAAGCTAGAATAAACCTAATAATAGTTAAATATATTAAAGATAAGTTAAGTTACTTAGCTTTTAATAGTTAAGATAGATCTAAGATATATAAAAAAGGGTTTATATTAATTAATTTATAAGCGATTTATACTATTATATAAACTATAAATAATAAGGTAAACTTATTCTTAAATTTAAGACTTTATAAAAGTAAGGTTAAACTATTAAACGTATCTTATAGTTTTATATACGTAAATATATAATTTAATTATTATAATTATAAACCTAACGTTATTAAAATCTTAATTAAAAACCTAAATAAAAAGACTAAAAAGGTAAAAATTTATAGTAAAAGAAATAGTATAATAATACTAAAAGAGATATTAAAAGAGAGAAAAGAGAGAGTTATTTACGTGTATTTAACCTTTAATAAAGAATTTAATACTTATAATAAATTCTATAAGCTATTAAAAGAAGAACTTAAAGAAGAGTTTATTTCTTTATTTATTAAGAAAGAAAAGAAAATACTAGCTTTAATAATTAAGAAAGTATATTAAAAATAAAGTAAGTAAATAAAGGTAATAATAAAGAAGCTTTAAAAGATATAAGTAATTAATCTTTAAGTAAATATTATATATAAGAGAAAAGCTAATAAAGTATAATTAAAAGATAATATTCTATTAAATAAATTAACCTTAAAATGTAACTATAATTAAAAAACTAAGAAATAAAAGTAAGTTAAAGATTAAATTAAAAAAGATAATAAGTACTTAACATATATTATAAGAAGGTTCTTTAAATAATTAAGGGGATTTAAAGTAAGTTAAAAGATATTTAATTAAGTGCTTAAAGGGGTTAAAAGCTTCTTATAATTAAAGAAAGCTTATATTTTTAAGACTATTCTTAAAAACTATAAATTAGCTTTTACGTAAACCTTATTCTATTATAATAAAGTAAATTCTATTATTATACTCTCTTAAGTTATTAAGGTAATTAAATATAAAGTATAAAGGGTAAAATTAATTTCTATACTATTAAAACTTTAAGTTAAATTAATTAAATTATTAAAGAAAAAGATAAAGTATAAGTATTTAAAAGAAAGCTATAAGTTATATTAAAACCCTTACTTTTTAATAAGAAAAAAGAATAAAAAAGTATATCTTATTCTCTTAATAATTAACTATAATAAGATTATAATATAAGATACTTATATCTTATTAAAAGCGAATAAATTTAATAAAAGATTTAATATATATAAGATTCTCTTTATTATAAACTTACTTTTAAGCTATAATTAGGTAACTCTTATAAAAGTAAGTAAGAATATAACTATAATCTTTACGTTAATAGATTTATTATAATTATATATACTATTATAAGAAGCTATAAACTTAATAGCTTAATTCTTAAGAATTATAAAAAGAATTCTATATAACCTTATACTAAATATATACGCCTCTTTTATAAATAATATAATAATAAGAGAACCTATAATTACTTATAATAATAAAAAGATACTATTAAAAGTAAGAAAATTCGTGTTAAAATATTTAATTAATATTAATAAAATACTTATAAACTTTAAGCTAATAGGTTATATTATATTAGCATTAAAATTAAAGTTTTATTATTAAATAATTATTATAATAGAATTTATTTATAAAACGTATAAATAAAAGCCTATTAAAGTAAGAATACTTAAAATTCTAAAATAAAAGACATATAAAGATTAAAAGAATATAAGGTTCTTTTAAGAGCTAATAAACTATTATAAGATATAAATTAAAAGATACACTTAAATAATAAGCTTAATTATTAAACTATTAAGAAAGAATATAAAATAAAAATAAGATAAAGCTTAATAAATAATAATAAAAACCTTAAAAGATATAATAATAAAAACTTTTATTCTTATAATACTTAATCTCTTAAAGAACTATAAAGAGATTATATTAATAGTTAATATTAATAATATAAGATAAGAATACGTTTTATTATAAATTATTAAAGGGAAACGCTATTTAATAAAATATAAAAGTAAAACGTAAATAAAACCTAAAAAGAAGTATAATATTATAAAATAAGAGTATAAAGCTATTATTTATACTTTAAAAAGGCTTAAAATTTATTTATATAATATTTACTTTATTTTAAAGATTAACTTTTAAGTTTTAATTTATTAAATTAATAGAGTAATTAATAATGTATTAAGCTTATTAATTATTAAATAAATTAACTATATCTTATTATTTAACTTTATAGCTAAATATATTCTTAAAGTAACTAATAAAATCGCAAATAAACTCTTAAAAAAAGAGCCTAGCTTATTAAATTAAATAAATTAAGAAGTTAAAAGAGATATAAAGAATTTTATTAACCTTTATTTAAACGTATTAACGTTTAAGTTAAAAGACTATAAAGATTACTTATTAAAATACCTTTAAATTATAAAATTCCTTTTAACTTTAAAAAGATTAATTAATCTTAAGAATAATAAGTATAAGAAGCTAAGAATAAAGGCTAAGTAATTCTTTATAGAAAATAGCTAGCTTTAAAAGAGATTAATTAAAATAATAAAGAGACTAATATTAGTAATTAATAAAGTAAACTATTAATAATTAATAATTAAAAAGATTTATAAAACTATAAGCTATAAGAGTATTAAGGTAATCTATTAAGTAGCTAGATAATAGTATTAATAGCAAATAATATAAAATATAATTAAAGAAATAATAAAGTATTATAAGACTTATTAGTAATTTATATTATAATAACTATAAGAGATATTAATATTAATAGCTCTTAAAAACTTTATAAGTAAAATATATATTAACACTTAATATCTATTATTTAATTATAGTTTTAATTACTTACTTAAAGCTAAGTATAATCTTATTAATTAAGTTAAAGTAGAATTAATTTATAAAGTAAACGTATTAATAATAAGAAAGTTTTTAAATAAAATACTTATTAAGTTTAAAGTTTATAGGTATATTATTTATAATAGTAGCTTAAAAATATAAGATAATTTAAGGGAAGCTCTTAAGAATATTAAAGCTTATAGAATTTAAATATTTAAATATAACTTAAAAGCTAATATAATTATAAAAGCTAGGTATTAGTCTTTAATCTTAGCTATATTTAAGATAAAAGAATTAACTAGAAAATAGTACTTATATTTAGCGAAAGTATTACTAATAAATAAAATAATTATTTAAGTATTTTATAGAAAATCTACGTTTTATTTTATTTATAAATAAAAGCTTATATTACCTTTAAAAGTTAAGTTTTTCACTTAAAGGCTAATTAAATAAAATTAAATAAAATTAAAATAAAATCTCTTTAAAGTAAAAGTATACTTATTATAATAAAAAGTAAAAGATATTATAAAAGCTAAGAAAAAGGTGTATAAGTTTAAGAGAAAACTAATTAAATAAATTAATTACTTATAAGTTAAGTTAATTAAAAGAGATAAAGATTAATTAAATTTAAATAATTTTATTCTTATTTATAATATTTAAAGAAGTATTAATATATTTATAATTAAAAAGCTTATTATAAGATAAAATAGCTTATTTAAAATTATTAATTACGTTATTATTTTAAAAGCTTATTAAATTAAAATATTAAATAAGGTTATATTAAGTAAAATAATCTTAAGTAATTATTTAAAGAAGTTTACGCCTAATAAGAATAATTAATAGTTCTTTATAATAAATAATTAGCTATTAAAGAAATAAAAAGAGATAAACCTAAACGTTATAAAGAGTAATAAGAAGATTAAGAGACTTTACTTAAGTTAATTTACTTATAATATAAGTAATTAAATAATTAAGATAAAAGATAAGATTAATTTAATTAAAAATTAAGTAAAAAAGCTTAAAGATAAGAAGGTAAAGATTATACTTTTACTTAAATAATACTTATAATAATATCTTAAGATTAAATTACCTCTTATTATAGCTAAGAAAAGAGATAAGTTTATCTTAATAAATATATTAATTAATTAAAGCTAGGAATACTTATTTTAAAGATAAAATTATTATTCTTAATTGTTTTATCTTAAGAAGAAGATTATAATTAAAGTAAAAGATAAAAGCTAAAAGAAAAAAGATTAATAAATATATTAATAATATTTAAGTACTCTTAAAAAGTAAGAAAACGTTAATTAAAGAAGAAATAAGCGCTTAAAATAAGAGATAAGATATAATACTTATACTAAATATAAGTAAGCTAATAAAAGGACTATTAAAATAGCTTAAAAACCTAAAAACTTACCTTTATTTTAACTTATATAAATTAATATTAAAAATCATAAAAGTTTAATAAGAAATATGTAATTTTACTTTAAAAACTATATAATTATTATATAAAACTTATATAAGTATAACTTTAATATAAGTAATTTTAATTCTTTATAATTAAATAAAGCTTAAGAGTATTAGGTTTTAGCTTAAAAATAAAAGCTATTTTATTATTATTTATAATTAATAGCATTAATTATTAATAGACTTAATTATCTAATAATTAACTCTAATTATAAGTACTTAAGGCTAAGATAATTAAGAGTATAAAGAGATTAAATAATCTAGTATATTATAAGAATAATTATAGGTTAAAGAGGTAATTATTAAACTAATCTATTATATTAACCTTAAAGAGAGAAGTAAATAAGCTTTATTATCTTAAGATAAAACTCCTTATTAAAAAGCCTAATATTACCTAAACCTCCTATAAATTACGTCTAATAAAAGGTATTATAGAGTCAATTAAGTAAGCTAAGAGAAGTAAAAGGTATTAATATTAAGAAAAGATAATATAAGCACTTAAAAGAGAGATAAAAGTTAATAAAACGAGATATAAATTAATTAATTATATAAAGTAAAGCTAAAGTATTAATAAAATATAGCTTTATTTTACTTATACCTTAAATTTAATATTCTTCTTTATCTTCTTATTATGTTTTTTAATAACTTTACGAGTAATAGCTTTAATAAGCTTCTTATTACTATAAGAATAAGAGTAATTAATTATAATACGTAAAGCGTTCTTTAAAGTAATATAAGAAAAAATATTTAAATTAATATATACCTTAATAATTAAAAATAAGTAATTCTTTTTAAGAAAAAGCTTAAATAAGAAACTATAATTAAAATTATAAGGCTTATAAGCTAAGTATAAGTATTATTTATAAAAAGTAATATAAGAGTTATTTTAAACGTAATTATTATAAGACTTATATAAATATATCTTAAAGAACACGTAATTATAAAAAGAAGTTATAATATATTCTTTAAATATAATAATAATTTTCTTAAAGAAGTTAAAATAATTAAAGTATAAAATACAATTTAATCTCTTATATAATAAAATAAGTAAAGTATAAATACGCTTAAAATAATCGGCTATAATTAAGAGAAATTAACTATTTAAATAGGCTATTTTAATAGAAATAAAAATCACGTTATAAGGCTAATAATAAAGTGTTTTTTAGTATAAGAGATTATTATTCTTAAGCTTATTAAGAATAATCTAATAAAAATAATTAAAGGGTCTTATTTTACTTTAATAGCTAGCTTTATTTAAGAGAGCGCTTTTTAAAGGCTTTATACGAATAGCTATTTTAATATATATAAAAGCGTTACCTTATTTAAGGTTATACTTACTATAAACCTAAAAGTAAAAGGTATATTTAAGTTAAAAAAGATTAATATATACCTAAAAGAAACCTTAATTAAATAAAGAAAAGTAAAGTACCTAATAAATAATAAGAGAATTAGCTTAAGGGTTATTATTATAATCTTATTAAATCTTAATAATAATAAAAAATATAAATTTATCTTTAAGAATTATCTTTAAGATAATTAAAATAACGTTTAAAAGGTTCTTATAAATATAATAAACTTAATTACTTATAATTAAATAATTAAGAGATAAAAAAGAGAGATATTAAAAGAAGAGAGTTATAAAAGAGAAAAACTAGTAATTAAGTAATATTAAGTAAGAAATTATATAATAATTTATTATAAAGTTTAAATAAAGTACTTAAAGCTATAATACTATATATTATAAATATAAAAAAGTGCTTTTTATATCTCTTAAGCATTTAATTTTCTTACCTTTTATATATATTAATATCTTTTCTTCTCTTTAATATAATATAACCTTTATATCTTTTCTTTTTAAAGCTTTATAACCCTTAATATTATTATTATTAAAAGTATTATAAAGCTTCTTTACTTACTATTACATGTAATATTAGGTTTAAGCTATTAAAGATTAAATCTTTTAGCTTACTTACCCTTTAAGTCTCGCTTATAAGGTATAAGAAACCTTATAAGAAGATATTTAAGTATTAATTAAATTAAGTATTTAAGCTTTTTAAGTGTTTTTAATTAAAAAAGATACCTTTAAAGAAACTAAACTTATAAAGTATTTAATTATAATCGCTTAAATATAAGTATAAGTTAACGTTATTAAATTAAAAAAGAATTAAGTATACTTATTTTTAAAGACTAAGAATATAATTATTATTATATATAAAAGAATATACTTTATATATATTAATAAGTTTTATATAAAAAGAGAGAAACCACTTATTAAATAAAATCTTATTAACTTTTACTTCTTTTAATTATTATTATATTAACCTTAAAAGTAATAAAATTATAAGTGTTAAGTTTATAAGAACTTAAAAATCCCTAATAAGTATTATAAAGAATTATTACCTATATTTATAATAGTATTTAAAGAGTTATAAGATAATTACTTAATAAAAATTTATAAGTTTATAGCTAAAAGCTACGCTAAGAAAGAGTTAAACTATTAATTAAATTAATTTAAATTAATAGTAATAGGTTATATTATAAGAAGAGAAATTAAAAAGGTTCTTAACGTTATATTACACTTATTTATTATATAAGTTAAGTAACTTATTAAGTAAAAATTATATAGATTAATTAGTAATAAGGTTAAAAGACTTAATAATACTCTAATAAATATTATATATAATATCTAATATAATTTATAAGATATTTATATATACTAAAAGAAAATATAATTCTTTATAAAGTTCATATACTTTTTAGGCTATTAAGTATACTTTACATTTAATTATAAGCGTAAGATATTATACGTATTTAACTCTTTTATAAGAGGTAAAAACTAATACTTTAAGTAGTTTATTAAGAGATAATAATAAGTGCTTTAACTATTAAATTACCCCTATAAATTTAATTATATTTTAATATTATATATATTATAAATTAAAAACTAGAAATATAATTACGCGTGCTTAATATTCTTAATTAATTACTTTAAAGGACTTATAAGCTATTACTTAAACAAAATAATAGGAAAATAAGTTAAATTAAAGAATATTTATACCTAAGAAATAATAATACTTAAAGAGAAGACTTTAATTAAAAGTAATTATAAGTTATACTTAAGAGATTAATTATATTTATTAAAAGAGAGTCGCGTTATAAATAATAAAAGAGTAAATAAGATTCTATAAATCTTATAAGATATAGCTGTAAATAAGCTTAAAGTATACCTTAAAGTAATAAGAGAAAAAGATAATAACCCTAGATTCTTAGGTTAAAGTCTTTATAAAAGTAAAGGTAAATTACACGTACTTATAATAAAGAAGAATATTATTACGTTAATTAAAGGCTTTATTCTAGGAAACACTTATATTAACTAATAAAGATATAATTATTTAAGATTAATTAAATAAACTATAATTAATAAGAATATAACCATATTTAAGATATAATATTATATAAAAAGAACGTAGCTTAGAATTCTAAGAGAATACTTAATTACTTATAATAACCTATAATAATTAATTATTAAACGTAAGGTTAATATAATTATTAAATACTTTAAGGTTATAAGAGATTAAATAAATAAGAAAGTTATTAATCTTATAAAAGTCTTAGGAAAAGTTAAGAAGAATATTATTATATTAGACCTAAAAAAGACGCTTTAATAATAAAGTTTTAATAACTTTAGCTAAGAGAGTAATAATAAAGAGAATAATATTTAAGGTCTTATTACTTTAAAGTCTTTAAGATTAATATTAAGGAAACTAATAAATTAACTCCTATTATTTAATATTAATTTATTTCTCTTTTTACTATTATCTTATAAAAGTTCTATTAAAGAAGAGAAAATAATAATATTAAATTAGCTTTTAATTATTAAATAACTCTTTAATTACTTAAAGAACCTTAAAGAAATTAAAAAGGCTAAGAAGAAAGTAAAAACTAGCGTTATATTATTAGCTATAAAAAATAAATACTTTAATTATAAAGAAAATATTTAAGAGGTAATTTTAAATATAATAACCTTTAATTAAAGTAAGGCTCTTATAAATTAAGTAAGATATTATTATCTCTCTCTTACTTAAAAGACTATATATAATATAATAAACCTTTTATAAGGGCACGTATAAAAGTAATTAATATATAATAGCTTACTTATAGGTATAAGCTTTATAAACTTAATTCTAAAAGAACTAATATAAAAAGAGTTCTAATATAATATTATTAAACTCTATTAATTATTCTAAGAGATAACTATTAAATTTATAAAACGTTACTTTATAAAAGCCTTTAAGAGATTAAAACGTTTTAACGTTATAAAGAAAGAAAAAGAGAAAATTAAGCTAATAATATTAAAGATCTTAAAGCTAAGTAAAAAGATAAAAGAGCTAAAATTATAATTAAATAATTAATTTATAAATTAAGGGATTATATAATAGATTTACTTAATTATTACCGCTTATTATTAACTTATAAAAGTAGTAAGCTTTACTTATTTAAGAAGAATTTATATAATAGTATTTATACTTATAAGTTAAAGAAAGTTAAATAATACATTTAATTATAGCTATATTATTAGTATAAGAGAATAAGTACACGTATAAGTCTTTAATTTAATAAGTTTTATCTTTATATTTAGTTTTATAAGGTCTTTTATTAATATTTTATTAAGTCTTTTAATTAGCCTTATATAAGCTTATATTATATAATTAAATTATTTAAGTTATTTAAGTACTTATTTACACTTATAATAAGTTATAGCTTATAATACGTGTAATTAAAATTACTAGTATTTTAAAAGCATTTAATTACTTTAATTAAATTAATTTATTACTTATTTAAGAACCTTATTATTCTTAAGAAGTAAGTTATAGGAATTAAAAAGTAACTAGATCGCGATACCGCGTATAGAGTTATAGGTGTATGTGTGTGTCGCGTTTAGGCTAATAAAATAGCTATCCCTTTTACTTTATAAGGTAATATAATTAGGCTCCCTTTTAAATATAATTCTTAATGCTTTTTACCTTCTATTTATTCTTATTATCTTTTAGCTCTAATATTAGAAGTGTTTTTAACTTATTTATAATACCCTTACACTAATACTATTATTTTAATAGGCTTATATAAAAGACATTATAAAGTTTCTTATATTAAATTAAAAGTATTAAATAATATACTTATTATTTAACTTAATTAAGGATTTAAAAAGGGTTAATATACTTTAAGATTACTTTATTCTTTTTATACTTAAATCTTATATTCTTAATTTAAAGTAATATTAGACTTTTATTTTAAAATTATATTAGTTTATATTTATTATTATAATATTTTACTTAAAATACTATTACTTACTTTTAATATTCTTTTATTTTTTATCTTATTTAAAGCATTTTTTTAACTTAATTTCTTACTTTTAACACTCTCTCTTCTATAATATTATCCCTAATATTATAGTGTATATAAGGCTTAAACCCTATTAAAAGTTAATTTAATAAGGTATTAATTATTAAATTAATAGTATTATTACACGTGAATTATATTATAAGTAATAAAAGTAATTAATATAATTAATTCTCTATTATAAAGGCTTAAAGATAATAATCTAATATTTAATTAACGCGTTTTATTTATTTATTTATTTAAGAGTAATATATAGTAAAGAGTTATCTTTAAATCTTTATTAAATAATATAAGTTTAACTAAAAATAACTAATAAATAAAGATTCTCTATTAAATATAATTCTAATAAAGATATTATAGGTGTATTTAACCTATTTATAAAATAATATTACTAGTTTATTAGCTATAATTATATTTAATATTAGGTAAAATAATAAGTACTTTATATAATAGTCTACTACTATTAGAATAATATTAACATTTTATTTATAATACTAGATCTCTAGTAATCTTATTATAAAGTCTATTAATAATTTAGCTTATAAGCTATAAGAAATTAATAGTAATTTTAGTTTATTATAAGGCTAATATCTTTACGCTATAATTCTTTAATATACTATATAAGACTTTATATAATCTTTTATATTTATATTTATATATATTTAATAGAATTTTCTTTTTAATAGCTTAGCTATTCTTTTTATATTAAAGTATTTAATTAATAGGTTATTATAATATAACTTAAGTAATTCTTAAATAATACCCTTATTTAATAGAATTTATATACGTTATTAATATATTAAGATTTCTTAATTATTTAGGTGTTATTTATTAATTAAATCTTAATTAAAATAAATTCTTATATATTTAGCTTTTATTTAAGAATCTCTTTTTTATATAATTAAGATTATATCTCTTAAAGGTATATTTACGTTTATTTTATAAGAGTTCTCTCGTTTTATAGTATCCTAGATTTTCTCTTAAAGTAAGGGTAATTATAACCTACCTCTTAATTTTAGGTTAAATTAATAGCTTAAGAGAGGTAAATCCCCTTATAAAAGCGTTTTATTACACCTATTAGATTTTATAAAGACTTATAAACTTTCTTTTAGTAAAGGCTTTTTATTATATCTCTTTTAATTAAGTGCTTTATTTAAAAATAATAAATTATATTTTTATATTTAAATAAATTTAATAAGCGCTTTATTTACTTGCGTTATCTTTATATAAATTCCTTTAAGAATTATAAGATTTTTATATAGTCTTTTTATATAGTTTAATTACCTTAATAGCGTATTAATAGGATTTCTTTTCTTTACTTAATACTTAATTATAAAGTTAAAAGAGATTAAGTATAAATACTATTAAGATTATCTCTTATTTAACTACTTATTACTTATAAACGTTTATAGATTATAATAGTTTATTAAGACCTTAATTAGCTTTATTATATCATTTATATAATATTATTAATATTTAAATACGTTTTTAATTACTAGTATCTCTTCATTAAGCGTATTATAATAGGTCTTTATATCTTATAATTTTTACGATTAAAAGGTAATAAAATACTATTTCCTATTATCTTTAAATTATAATAAAATTATAGTAATTATAAAGATTTATACATTTATTTTAATTTAAGTTTATTAATTAAAATTAAAATGCTATAATCAGACCTCTAAATGTATTGTATTTTTTGTATTTTTTACTATGCTGTATTATATTGTATTGTATTGTAATATAATACAATACAATATATAAATGAAATACCTATAAATGTATTATTAGGATATTTAATAATAAATTTTAAAAAATATATAATAGTAATAGATTTTTTTCTCATTATAATAATATAAAAATTATACTTAAAAGTCTACGTATTAATGAAATATTTTACTTTAAAAATAGAATAAATATAAAATATTATATAACTTTTTATATAAAATAAATAAAAAAATAAGGTTTTTTTAAGCTTTATAAAGACTTTATATTATGTAAATTAAGTAAATATTTTTTAAATAATTTTTTTTACTTATATTATATATAAAAAACTAAAAAAATATATAATATATATTAATTATTTTAAAAATAATATTAAATAATAAATAAAAATATATATATAATATAAGATAACTATATAATAGTATATTCTTAATAATATATATTTTTTTTATTTTCTTTTATTTATTACTAATTTAAATTATTTATTATACTTTATATTTTAAATATTTTTATTAATATAATATAAATTATATATAAATTATATATTATAAAATTCTCTAGCTTTTTTATATTTATTTATATATTTTATAATTATAAAATATTTATATATACTTATATATATTATAATATATATATATATATACATTAAAAATAAATTCTATAACTTTTATTATACTATATATTTAATCTATTATAACCAGAGCTCTTACAAATATAGTAAATACAAGTGTATTGTGTATTGTATTTTGTATTGTATTGTATTTTCGTGTATTGTATTTAAATACATTACATTACATAACTAAAATACCTATAAATGTATTATAAGTAAAAAAAACCCCTGTTTTCTTAAACTAAAGATTATAAGGCTAATTATAAGGGTTATAAGGGAAAATTTTATATCATTAAAAAGAGCTAAATTAGCTCTTTAAAATGCTCCACTTTTTATTACTATAAGTTATTATCTCAAAAAGTTATAAGCAATTGAAAATTCGCCCCGCTTTACTTACTTTTTATTTTAAGACATAACTTTAAAGCTTAATATCTCGCTTAATATCCACATTTTAAGGTTAATTTTTAAAGATCTAAAATCACGTGATTTTTAGCTTTATTTTAATATATAATATGCTTATATAAGCATTTATTTATAATATTAGATATTTTATAGCCTTATAATACATTTATAGGTATTCGTATCCTGTAATGTATTGTAATATATTACAATACAATACAATACAATACAGTATAGTAAAAACTACAAAAAATACAATACATTTAGAGGTCTGATTATAACTCTATAAAAAAAACGAATTTTATTATAAAATTAGTATTATTTAAAAGCTTATAATCTTAGCTATTTAAAAATAATATTTATATTTATTTTTAATTAATAATTATAGAGATATTATATGCGGTATTTAGTGGTGTAAAGAAAGTAGAGTATTTAAGTTACCCCGCGTAACCTCGCTTTAGTAAAAACGCTACATTATATAAACTAGAATATCTCTACTAATAATAGACTAAAATAGATAAAAATAAAACTAGTTAATAGCTCTTAAAAAGCTCTATCTTTACGTACTAGGTGCATCTTTATAAGTCTAATATTTCTAAAGTTATCTTAACTTAAAGTTTAAAAATGTAAATACTTCTTATAGTATATATATGTATGTTTTAGGTGAAAAAACGCCTTAACGTAACACAATAAAAAGCCCTCTATACATTGTAATTACACCGGTATATTCTACTATTTTATAATAGTTGTATTTTATCTTGCAAATGTTTCACCGATTTCTGTACGAATATACACGTTTTAGGGGTAAGTTAGGCATTAAAAAAATGCCTGAAATTTAAGGTTTTTATAACATCTTTCATTATATTTAAACTCTATATATTAACTATATTATCCCTCTTTAAAGTTTAGAATTCTCTTTTTCTATACTAACACTTAAACACCTATAACTTAACTAATATCTTACTTTTAATAAAACTTTTTTTTTCACTAAATAACCCTACTTTTAGGGTATATAGTAACTACTTTTTTTACCTTAAAAACCTATCTTATTTATCATTAAAAATAGCTGAAAATCCCTTTAATTCTAAACCCGATTTATCTACGAATAATAGCTCTACTACGAGTCTTCTAACGCTAAATTAATATTAAAATAACCCTAAAAATGATAAGAGCTATTAATTTAATTTAAAATTATATATCTTTTAATATAATCTCTTTAATTTTCGATTATTAGAGATTAATTTTAATAAAGAAAGATTAATTTATTGTTTTTGCACTTAATAAGACTATTTATTTACTTTTTATAGTAAAGCAAAGCGTTTTTAATCTTCTAATAGTATTACACATTATAAAAAAAAACATTCTTCTATTATAACCTTAAAAAACGAAGAAAATTCTAAATTAACGTGTAAGTTATTATCTTTAAACTATTCTTTTAACATATTAATATAATATTATAATATTTTAAAGATATTAATTACTAATTTATTAATATATAGTGCCTATTTATACGAAATCACCTTTATTATCCGAAATATCAGCTTAATCTAGTATATCTAGCAATAAAAGAGGCAATAAAAGACCTAGAAATAATACTATTATTAGTGAATTTTCTAAGGATACTGCTTTTATGCTAGCTATTAAGTTTATGCTTTAAAATAACCTATCTTTTACTACTATTACTAGTAAAAGCTTTAAAAAGCTAATAAGCTATTATATTAAGTAAGTTTATAATATTATATTATATATTTAATAATATTAACTTATTTTAGTTAAGATACGAGCTTTTTTCACTATTGAAATATACTTTCTCATATAGATATTTTATATCTAAAAATGAAGAAGAATATAATTAATATAATTTAAAATCAAGTTAATAAATTAGGTTATATATCTATTTAACTTAATATTTAGACTTCTATTAATTCTAAATCTTATTTAGGAGTTATAGCTAATTAGCTAAACTCTAAATTTAATTTAGAATACTATTTAATTAGTTAGTTTATTATTTTTCTTATTTTTATTATTTTTATTATATAATATTATATTATTATTTAGCTTTTTAAACTAATTATATTTAGGATTTAAATATTTACCTAATACTTACACTAGAAGTTCTATTAATCTTTGTTTTAATCAATTATTATTAGAATATAATATAAAACTAGAAAAAATATTAAGGTAAGTTAATTATAAGGTTATTTTATGATATTTTATTAACTTATTTTAAATTATAATTTTACTAGAGATAATAGCTCTAATAATAACACTTTTCTTACCTCTTTTTTAAACTTTTATACGGAAAAAACCCTAAAACCTTTTAATATTCGTTGTACGGCTTATATTTTAAATATTATTACTAAAGATATTATATCTACGTTTATTACCGAATTAATAACATTCGAAAATATTAAAAAATACAAAAATAGCGAGCTTTTATACTTTTTAATAGAAGAATTTAACTAATTATCTTCTAAAAAACAAAAATAATTTTCTAATTTACTTCCAGGTATTTTAAGGTTTTTTTTTATTATATTTATATATATTTTAAGCTAATTATTATATAGGAATTATTAGAAAAGTTAAAAAAATAGCAATTCTTCTTAAAAATAACTAATAACTTTATTCTTAATGGATTAAAGCTTTAAAAGAAGCTAAATCTAAGGGCTTTATAGCTAAAAATAATAATATTATAAAAATACTATTAGGTAAGTTATATAATATATTTAATAGCTTTTATTTCTATTATTAAGACCTTAAAAATCTATTTAAAACTATTAATAATTATTACTAACTATTTTTACTTAACTTAATAAACGCAATAAGATGGAATTCAACTTTTAGAATAATAAATACGACTATTATACTTAAAAAAGCTATTATATTATTACAAAACGTTACAAATATAGCAGCTTTTAAAGATGCTAATTTAACAACGTAAGAATAGCTTAATTTAGAGACTTTATCAAGCATTTTAGAGGTTTTTAATAAGCCTACAAAGAAATTATAAAGCTAAGCTTATAATACTATAAGCTTAGTATCTTTTTATATCTTTAAAATATACTTTCTTCTTGAAAATATATTAAAAGATTAAGAAAGTTAGCTTAAAAACGTAAGTTTTTATATTTTTAAACTTTTTATATTAAGCTTTTTATATTAAAATAAATTATAATAACTATTTTAACTTATTTATAGAAAAACGCTTATAATCCGTTAGCTAGAGCTTTTATTTTAGCTTTAAATATAGGTTTAAAGAAACTAAATTACTATTTTCCAAAAAATATTAATAGTAATTATAGTTTTTAGAAGCCTTATTTATTTACTGCTATATTAGACCCGAGATTTAATATTAAAACGGTTAAAACTCGATTTAATATAAATTTAATTACTTTACATTTATTATTAAATAATTTAAAAATAGAATATTAAGAGTAAGTATAAATAATTATTAAAAATAACCTTTTTTTAATATCTTATAACTAATTATATCTTAGAACATATGAATTATATATAAAAGACCCTAAAAATAAGCTTATTCTAAATATAGAAATAAAAGAAGATTCTTCTTCTAGTTCTAATTTAAATAATAATCGAGTAATAATTAATTTATAATAACCAGCTAAGAAATTAACATCTTATAAAGATTCTAGGCCTAAATTAAAGCCTAGTTTATTTAATAACTTATTTCCTAAGCAAAAAAATAAAGCTATTAAAGAAACTAGAAAAAACGAGATTTCTAGTTATTATAAGCTTAACTTAAAAGATAATAAGGTATTTTTAACTTTTATTATAATAACCTTAACTTTATAAGCTTAATTATATAAAAATAAATACTAACTTTTAATAGGAAGATATATTTATTTAGTAGGCTAATTCTATTAAAGCTTTTCTAATTCTTTTAATAATAACACGAAAATATTTAGCTATTCCAGCTACTTTAGGAGCTATAGAAGGGAATTTTAACTAAGGAGGTAACGTGATTAGTAAGCGAAGAACCTCTTTAATGCATTCTAATATTTAAAAAATTTTATTATTAAAAAACTAGGCTAAAAATAAGGAAAAACGAGTTAAAACAAAGAAATATTATAATTTATTCTCTTATTTTAGCTTAGATTTAAAAATATCTAAATCAGATAAAAATTCAGCTTTTTCTGGTAGTAATAAAGCTATTTCTAAAGTTAAATTTGTAAATAGTACTAAAAATAGGGAAGAAGAGGAAGATAGTAATATTTATAATGTATAATAGCTTTATATTAGTATAAAATAAAGCTTTTAATATTTTTTTTAAATTTTATAATAATAAGAAGAGCTTAAGCTTTATAAAGATATTTATATTAATATTATAAGTTATATATTAAAAAAGTTACTTGCATTTATATTTTTTTAAATTTAATATTTACTCTTAAGTCTTTTTATAGTATATTTTTAGATATATTATTAAGAATTAATTATATAAAAAATAGTATTATATTAATATAATATTAAGGTTTATAATAATATATTATTTATTATTATATTTTTAATAATTATTAAGATATTAAATAATAAAGCTTAAAAATTTAAGTTTAATACTATATAAATTAAGAAAAAAGGACTTAAAAATAATAATAATTAAGTAATATAATTAATTAACGCGTTAATACCTTTAAAGTATTTAATTTTATAAAATTTATATATTTAAAGTTTAAACTTTATATTTTAAATTTTTAATAATATATTTTAAATAATAAAAATATAAATAACTCTCTTATTATATAACTTATAATAATATAAATTAATGCATTTTAAAGGACTAAAATAGCTTTATTTAACTATATAAAAATATTTCTTATAAGCCTTATAATTAGCCTTATATATATAAGTAAAAAATTTACTAGCGTTTTTCCCTAATAATACATTTATAGGTATTTTAAGAATGTAATGTATTGTATTTAAATATAATACATGAAAATACAATACAATACAAAATACAATACACAATACACTTGTATTTACTATATCCGTAAGAGCTCTAGCTATAATAATAAAGCTTTTATAAAGGTATTCTTTAAGGTATAAAACGCTTTTATTTCTTTTTAATTAAGTTTTATACTTTCTAGTTTTTACCTATTTTTACTCTCTTTTAATAAAGCTATTAGCGGAGCTATTATATAAGAGTATACTTTAATAAAGCGTTAATAAAAGTTATAAAACCTTAAGAGTACTTATATATTATAATAGCTTTTAGGTTTTAGCTAAGACCTAATAGTTTTAATTTAAGTGGAATTTATAGAGATCCCTTTTACTAATAAGATAAACCCTAGGAGTTCTACTTAAGGTTAAAAGAATTTACACTTAAATAATTTAGCGTATAACCTTACGTTTCTTATTTATTTTTAGACCTCTAAATGTATTGTATTTTTTGTATTTTTTACTATACTATATTATAATGTATTATATTATAATATATTATAATACATTATAAGATGAGAATACCTATAAATGTATTATAAGGCTATAAAATATCTAATAATAGAAATAAATGCTTACATAAGCATATTATATATCAACATAAAGCTAAGAATCACGTGATTTTGAATCTTTAAAAATTAACCTTAAAATGTGGATATTCAGCGAGATATTAAGCTTTAAAGTTATGTCTTAAAATAAAAAGTAAGTAAAGCGAGGCGAATTTTCAATTGCTTATAACTTTTGAAGATAATAGCCTAAAGTAATAGAAACTAAAGCATCTTAAAGAGCTAATTTAGCTCTTTTCAATGATATAAAATTTTCCCTTATAACCCTTATAATTAGCCTTATAATCTTAAGTTTAAAAAAACAGGGGTTTTTTTTACTTATAATACATTTATAGGTATTTTAGTTATGTAATGTAATGTATTTAAATACAATACACGAAAATACAATATAATATAAAATACAATATATAATACACTTGTATTTACTATATTCGTAAGAGCTCTGTTTATTTTAATACTTATATTAAGTGTTTTTTATATTTCTTCTTTATCTTAAAGAATACTAAGATATTATTAAGGTATATAATATAAATAATATTATTTAGGCCTTATAACGCTTAATTATATAACTTTAAAACGTAATAGGTATATTAGTTAGCTTAAAAGGTATTATTAAGTATTTAAAATACCTATATTATATTTAAAAAGCGGTCTTTTATTTATTCTCTTCCTTAATTTTAATTGAATAATAAGCTTTCTTAATATTTAGTTTTAAGAATACCTTAGCTTCTTATATTTAGTCTAGTATCTTAATAATTAAGGGAAGTAAATATTAATTCTTAATATTAACTTTATTTAATTCTTAATAGTTTATATAAAGGTAAAGCGTCCTATTCTTTTTTAATATAAATAAGATTAATACCTTTATTAGACTTTTAAAGTGTTAAATTTAACTTACCTTTAAGTTTTTATTTAAATAATCTTATAGTATTACTAGCTTCTTTAATAAAAGTAAGTATATAGGTTTATATAAAGGTAATTCTTCTTTTACTAGGTTAATTATATAATTAATTAAGTAATATAATAATAATTCTCTTACCTTTTTATCTTTAAAAACGTTAATATATTCTTATAATATTAATAGTAAGAGCGTTACTTTTAGAAAGAGTTTAATATCGTTTTCTTATAATAGTATTACCTCTTTTACTTTAAATATAGTAAAAATATATACGTGATTTTACGCTTTTCTTTTAAACTTATATATTAAAATTACCTTATATTTACTCTTCTTTATATTATATTACTATTATTATAACCCTACGTTTATAATAATATTCTTAGTCTTAAAAGCTAGTATTTTAAGTAAAAGAAGATTCTTACTTATATTTAATATTATATAATAGATTTAAGTAAACTCCCTTTATTTCCCTTATAAATTTATAAGAGTTAAAAGTATCTCTTATACTTTTAGCTTTTATAAATAAATATTATTAAATACCTTAAGGCTTAATAAAATCTTATTTAAGCGGTATAATTTTACACGTTATATTAAAGTAATATTAATTAAGTTTACTTTAACTTTAATATTTAAGGTTACTTTAATAAGTATTAATTTTTATTCTTAAATTATAGCTTATATTATAAGGCTAGCTTTTACTTAAATATAACCTTTATTAATTATAAATTAAGTATTATTTATAATTAATTCTCTTTTTTTATAATATTCTTTTTATTTTCTCTTTTCTTCTCTTAAGCTTTTATATTATTAATCTTTTCTCTTTTAAGGTATTTATTTTAAAGATATTTATTATTATTATACTTTTAATAAGTGAAATTCTTTTTCTCTTTATTATTAGCCTTCTTTTTATCTTTATTTTAAAATAAGTTTTAATATAAAAAGCGCTTTTAATTAAATTCTAAGAATCTTTTTTAATTACTTTCTCTTTTAAGAGAAAAGTCTTTAAAGTTTCTTTAAGATACTTTAAAGAGCCTTTTATTTAAGTTTTTATTTTAAGGTTACTTATTATTTTACTTATCTTTTATATTATTTTAAAAATAAGTAATAAAAGTTATAATTTTCTTTTAAGTTTTTAATATACTTAAAGTATATATTTTAATAGAATTTTAAAGGTAAAAGTAAAATTTTATAAAGAAGTTAAGTACTTATTATACCTTTAAAATATAAGAGAAGTACTTTTTTAATAAGTTTAAGTATATATAAAAGTTTTAAGAAAATTAATCTTTTCTTTAATATATATCTTTTAATTATTATATTATAATTATATTTTAATTAATAGAATCTTAAATAAAATTTAAGGTTTATACTTTAAATTTTTTTTAATTAATATTTATATTAAATTATATATCTTTACTTTCTTAATATATTAATTTTATTAAGAGTAATATTTATTTTTTATTTATATAATTATATATAAGATTTAAAAGTAATTTTTCTTAAATTTCCTTAAAATACTCTTAAAAGTATATTAAAGGTTATTTAATGAGTTATCTCTTTTTTTTTAATTTATATTAAAAAAAATAACTTAAAGAGATTCTTAATTTAAATCTTTAAACTTTAATTTTCTTTTAAGAAGAAAAAGTCTTATTATTAAAAAAATCTTCTTTTATTATTTAAGAATAAGTTTTAAAGTAACTTTTACTTTTAAGCTTTAAGTTCTTAAATTTATTTAAATCTATATAAGTACTTCTTTAATTATACTTTTTATATAATAATAATAAAGTACTTAATAAGAGTTAAAAGAGTAAAAAATTTACGTATAAGAGATATAATAAGTATCTCTTCTTTTAATATATTATTATATAATATATAGCTTTATTTTTAAGTTTTTATTATCTTTTTAAAGATAATTATATGAAGAAGTTTCAAGAATTATTAAAATAAACTTAAAATATAAAATAATTAAGTAAGAAATTAAAAATAACCTTTATTTTTAAATCTTTTAATAATATAAGATTAAAATTTATTTAAATTATTTAATATTTAAATTAATTCTTTTAGACTTATTTATTAAGGGTTTTAGCTTTAATTTATACTTACTTTTTATAAGATAATACTTATAGAATTTAAATTAAAATTAATAAAGATTTATACTTTATTTTAATATATAAGTAAACTTAATTTAATCTCTTTTTATAGGTAACTTTTTATACGTAATACTTAATTTAATCTCTCTTTATAAATAACTTTATATATATATTATAATATTATATATAAGAGTAAGTAACTTTAATAAAAGCTTTTATAATTGATTTTAATTATAAATAAGTATTAATTATAAATTTTAATTAACTTTATAATAAATCTTTTTACTTATAAAAAGAGAAATATTAAATACTTAATAATTATTATAAATTAATTTTTTAAATACGTGTAATTAAAGATTATAATATAATAAAAATTAAAGTATATATAAAACGTTTTAAGTAATATTAATAATAGTTTTATAAATTCTTAAAATAAATTATTATAAACTATAAGTTATTTTTAACTTAATAAATTTTAAATAATACTTTATAAACTTATTAAAATAATTTAACTTCTCTTTATAATATATTACTTATAAATAAATAATACTATAAAATATATAAATAAAAAGATATAAGTAATTCTTTAAGTTATAATTTTATTTAAGTAATTTAATTAAATAAAATATCTTATAGCTTATTAATTAATCTTAAATAATTAAAACTTAATTATAATTAAAATAAGCTTAAATAAAGTCTTATATAAATTTAATATAATTATAATTTAAAAGTTATCTTATATATAAAAATTAAAGACTTTAATAAAAAGAAAAGTAATAATATTTATTAATTACTTATAAAAAGAAATAAACTTAACTCAAGTTATAATTATATTTACTTAATAATATACTTAAAACTTAATAAGTAAATAATAATATTTAATAAAAAAGTTTAAAATTAAAGATAATATTTAATTAAACTTATAAAATATTAAAATAAATTAATTAAGTAAAAAGTTAAATTAAGTTATAATAAAATATAAGATTATAAATATATTAATATTACTTATAATAAAGTTAAATGTTTTAAATAATATTTATTTAATATTTTATATTAATCTTTTAAAATATATAACTTATAATTTACTTTTATTTTAAAAGTTATAAAACTTTAAATTAAGCTTTAAGTTAATATAAATAAATAAAAAGATAAGTAATTAATTAATAAAAGAATTTAAAATAAAGGAAATTCTTATAATAAAAAATATATTAAAAAGAGATTAAAAATAAAAAGCTTATATAAAATAAATAAATTATATATAATTAACTTAAAAGTTATTAAAAAATATATAAGAGATAATAATATTAAAGTATTTTAAAAATTAATAAATAAATATAAGGTAAAATAATAACTTTATATTACTTTTATATTACACTTAAATTATTATAATTATAATAATATTTATATAAAAAAAAAAGATAATAAAAGCTTATAATAAATTAAAATAAAAGTAATAAAAATAATGATATAATTAAAAAGCCTTAAATTATATAAGTAAAGCGATTATAAAGAGCTAATAAATCTTTTTAAATTAATTAATTATAAATATTAATATAAAATAATAAAAAAAAACATTTTATTTAATAAGTAATTAATATAATTAAAAGAGATAATATATAATTAATTTAAATATAAAATACTTATATAAAGTAGCATCTAAATTATAATAAATTAATAATATAATTAATATTAAAGAGAAGTAATTCTTATTAATTAAAAGATAAGATAAAGTAAGCTATTAATAAGAAGTAATAAAGACTTTTATTAAAGTAAATAAAAGTAATATTAAAAGAAAACTATTAAAGTTTTTAGCTTTAAATTAAGTAAATAAAAAAGAGCTTAAAATAAAATAAGTTAATAAAATTAATATACTTAATAAATAAGTAAATCTTTAATAAAAGACGCGTAAATTAAAATTAAATTAAAAGCTTAAAGTAATATAATAACTATTAATATTAATATTATTAATATATAATAAGAAATCTTAATAAAATAATATATTATAAGTATAAAAGTTAATTTTATAAGAAAAAAAGCTATTAAATAAAGCTTAATTAAAGGTATTTTAAGAATAATTATAAGCTTTTCTCTTATACTTATTCTTACTTTTATTTATTAATAAAAAATTATTAAGATATTAATTTTAATTAATATTAAATCTCTTTCTCTTAAAAAAATATTATAATTTTAAAATAAGTATAATTAATTATTTAATTATAAGAGATAAAAGTATATTTAAGTAAAAAGTAAAAGTAATTAATAATTAAGTTATAAAAGATAAGAGTATAATTAAGTAAAAAATAAAAGTAATTAATAATATAATAAAATTAATAAAAGAAAGATTTTTAATTAAAATAAGCTTATTAGAATTATTAAGAGATTATTTAAGAAGTTAATAATAAGTAATAAAATTAAAAAGAATAAAAGAAAATTTTAATAAAGTAATATTATAAGTGTAAATAAAATATTAATTATAATTAATAAGAGATAAGCTAATAGATTTAATTACCCTTTTAAAATAAACTATTTACGTAATATCTTAATCCTATAACTATTAATAGGCTTAGTCTAAATCTTAAGTTTATATAACCTTTCGTGAGTTAGCTCTTCGGTTACATAATACCAAGTGCCATTTCGGGCCCCTTCTTCAGCCAAGACGAGGATCCAGTAACGAGCTCCGCCGTTATCTTTGCAGATGGTGAGGTAGAGGTTATAGACGGCCATTTTTGATTCCCGGAGGTGGTGTGCAGGGTTTGTATGTGTGTGGTTGTTTGGCGCGTTAACAAAGTGATATTTTTTGGGGTTAGGACAAATGAAGGAGATATAAAAGCGTTGAAGTAAGGAGATTTTCAAATAGGATTCTTGATGGATTGATGAGTATTAAAGGCAGAGGACGGGAATCATGCTTCCTTTATACTCAAAAGCTCCCGTGTATGCCTGGTATACATAGCCACCATCATCAAGGCAATGTCACCACCGACCAACAGATTGACCACAGCCTGCTCAAAAGTCCTCCGACACAACTTGACTGGATGAGCCAGTGAGTTCGATAGCCACAGAAGGGGCCAACAGCGCGGTCCGAGGATAGTGGGTGAACTGTCTGCCTGAAGATCCTGGTCGGGTGTTGGGCCTAACTTTTTATCATGCTACGGAGTGCAGTCATCATCCCTAACTTGTCCTTTGCTGGTCAATACCCAGCGGGCAGTACACCATGAAAGGACCATTCCTAGATTTCTAGGTCTTTCTACTACAGGCTTTAGACACAGGTTTTTGGATGCACATGTGGATAAGGAACTATGACAGGTGGCATAAAAAGGCGCCTCAAGAGGGGACAACATGCATGGGAGTCTCTCGGTTCAGGAAAACGATTGCCTACGGCGAAAGCCGAAAGGAGACACGTAAGTTGGGAACCCGAGGCTAGGCGATGCTAGGAGACGTGCGTTGGTCGTGATCGCAGCACTTGAGGCGCTAAATCAAACAAAAAGGGCTGGCCGCATTTGCCAGGGCCACTGTCCCAGCGCGTGCGGGGTAGGACCTCGAAATTGGCCTCTCTATCCTAGGCAAAGTAGTGTAGTTTTGTGGTTTTATAGTTTTTATAGTTTCTAATATAATAAATAATATTAAATCTAATAAAGTACTTATAAAATTATAAGTTTTATTAATAATTAATATTAATTTTATATTATAAGCTAATATAAAAAAGTGGGTCTTTATATACTCTTATAAGCTTTAAACTTAAAAAACTATATAATATAGTTTTTATAAATTATAGTATAGTATAATATAATAATTTTTTTATAAAATAATATAATCTAGTTTTTTAGCTTATTAAAAGCTAAAAGAACCCACTTTTTTATAAGAATTAGTTATAATATTAGTTAACTTATATATTTATTATTATAATTCAAGTATTTTATTAAATTTATTATTAAATATTTAAGCTTTTTTAAAAATTCGAAATGTAGTTTTTTCGCTATAGCTTTAAATAAAAGTAATTAAGCTATTATATAAAATAATAAAAGCTAAGACTTACTAGTAAATAATTACTTTAATATTACTAAAATATAAACTAATAATACTCTTAATCTTTATAATAATAGATTCTTTAAATAAGAAAAGAAAGAGCTTTAAAAAGCTAAATTTATTATTAAGATAAAGTAAAAGCTTATAAAAGAAACCCCTTTAATTTTTAATAAATATATTCTTAGAATATACGCTAATAATATAATAGAGCTTTATTAGATAGAATACGCTAAAAAGCTTTATTTAATTAACTTAAAATTATTAATACTAAAACTATATTAAGGACTAGCTATACTATACTACTATAAGTATACGTCTTTAAAAAGTAAGAATAAACTTAAGAAGAAAGAGAAAGAAAAAGAAAGGTTTCTCTTATTTTACTCTTCTTTATATTTTTATCTTACTTATAAATTATTTTAGTTAAGTTTAAGTTACCTTTATAATAGGTTTAACTTAAGCTTAAGCTAATAGCTTAAGCTTATAATATACCCCTTTACTTATTTAAGCTCTTATAATACTTAATTAATAATTATATAAAGCGTATTATACTCTCTTTTTACTTCTTATATTTATTTATTTTTATTACTTTATAAGAGTAATATAAGTTAAGTATAAATTAATTCTCTTATAATATCTTTTTCTTATTCTTTATAATTCTTATTTTTACTTTTACCTTAAAATAATTTTAAACCTTATTATACGCGTTTCTTTATAGTATTTATTTATTAAACCCTTAAATTAATCTTATATTAATTTGAAAGAAGAAAATAATAATATAATTAATATTATTAACGCTCTTTTACTCTCTTTTACTTTACGCTTTAAGTGCTATTTAAGTAATTTTATTATAAAGAGTAACTCTAATAAGAATAAGATTTCTAATAGTAAAAAGCTTATTAATTTTTATACGTAATATTATAATTAACTCTTAAATACTAGCTATTATAAATACGTATTTAGTTTTAATTTAGCCTATTAATCTTATTATAATACTTAAAGATAATATAATTAAAAGTTATATATTTACGCTATAAACCTTAAGCTTTATTATAGACTAGCTATACTATACTATTATAAGTATACGTCTTTAGAAAGTAAAAATAAACTTAAGAAGAAAGAGAAAGAGAAAAAAAGGTTTCTCTTTTTTTACCTCTCTTTATATCTTTACTTAACCTATAAATTATTTAAGTTAAGTTTAAGTTACCTTTATATTAAGTTTAACTTAAGCTTAAGCTATTAGCTTAAGCTTATAATATATCTCTTTACTTACTTAAACTCTCTTAATATTTAATTAATAATTATATAAAGCGTATTATACTCTTTTTTTACCTCTTATATTTATTTATTTTTATTTCTTTATAAGAGTAAAGTAAGTTAAGTATAAAATAAATCTCTTATAATACCTTTTTCTTATTCTTTATAACTCTTATTTTTACCTTTTTCTTAAAATAATTTTAAATTTTATTACACGTATTTCTTTATAAAATTTATTTATTAAGCTTTTAAATTAATCTCTTTATTCTCGTATAAATTTAAAAGAAAAAAACGATAATATAATTAATATTATTAGCGCTCTTTTACTCTCTTTTACCCTATACTTTAAGTATTATTTAAGTAACTTTATTATAAAAGGTAACTTTAATAAGAATAAGATTTCTAATAATAAGAAGCTTATTAACTCTTATATATAATATTAAAATTAGCTTTTAAATATTAACTATTATAAGTATACCTTTAGTTTTAATATAATATATTAACTTTATTATAATACTTATTAATAGTATAATTAAAAGTTATATATTTACGCGATAAATTTTAAGCTTTACTATTAATAAAAGAAAGTTAAGTGTATTATTACTTATAATAATTATATTATTATTAAGGCTATTAAAAAGAGTATTAATATTAAGGCCTCTTAAATTAAGTTCTTACGTAAGTTCTTCTTTATAATAAAAAGTTTTTAATTTATACTTACTTATACTTACGTTAATTTTAATTTAATTTAAATAATTAACTCTCTTATTAAATTTAATTAAAACTTTTTATTTATAGTCTAATAAATTATTATTCTTAGTATATCTCTTACGCTTATTATTTATTATAAGAGTGCTATTATTTATTAAAATTCTAGCTATTAAGTAATAATTATAGATTTTTATTATAATTAAGCTAATATTACTTAAGCTTTTAATTAGCTTATTAATAATTAACGTATTAATTATAAAGAGTATATTACGTAAATAGTTTATTTTAAAAGGGTAATTAAATCTATTAGCTTATCTCTTATTAATTATAATTAATATTTTATTTACGCTTATAATATTACTTTATTAGAATTTTCTTTTATTCTTTTTAATTTTATTACTTATTATTAGCTTCTTAAATAATCTTTTAATAATTCTAATAAACTTATTTTAATTAAAAATCTTTCTTTTATTAATTTTATTATATTATTAATTACTTTTATTTCTTACTTAATTATACTTTTATCTTTTATAACTTAATTATTAATTACTTTTACTTTTTACTTAAATATACTTTTATCTCTTATAATTAAATAATTAATTACACTTATTTTAAAATTATAATATTTTTTTAAGAGAAAGAGATTTAATATTAATTAAAATTAATATCTTAATAATTTTTTATTAATAAATAAAGGTAAAAATAAGTATAAGAAAAAAGCTTATAATTATTCTTAAAATACCTTTAATTAAGCTTTATTTAATAATCTTTTCTCTTATAAAATTAACTCTTATACTTATAATATATTATTCTATTAAGGTTTCTTATTATATATTAATAATATTAATATTAATAGTTTTACTTTTATTAATATTACTTTAAGCTTTTAATTTAATTTTAATTTACGCGTCTTTTATTAAAGATTTACTTATTTATTAAGTATATTAATTTTATTAACTTATTTTATTTTAAGCTCTTTTTTATTTACTTAATTTAAAGCTAAAAACTTTAATAGTTTTCTTTTAATATTACTTTTATTTACTTTAATAAAAGTCTTTATTACTTCTTATTAATAGCTTACTTTATCTTATCTTTTAATTAATAAGAATTACTTCTCTTTAATATTAATTATATTATTAATTTATTATAATTTAGATGCTACTTTATATAAGTATTTTATATTTAAATTAATTATATATTATCTCTTTTAATTATATTAATTACTTATTAAATAAAATGTTTTTTTTTTATTATTTTATATTAATATTTATAATTAATTAATTTAAAAAGATTTATTAGCTCTTTATAATCGCTTTACTTATATAATTTAAGGCTTTTTAATTATATCATTATTTTTATTACTTTTATTTTAATTTATTATAAGCTTTTATTATCTTTTTTTTTTATATAAATATTATTATAATTATAATAATTTAAGTGTAATATAAAAGTAATATAAAGTTATTATTTTACCTTATATTTATTTATTAATTTTTAAAATACTTTAATATTATTATCTCTTATATATTTTTTAATAACTTTTAAGTTAATTATATATAATTTATTTATTTTATATAAGCTTTTTATTTTTAATCTCTTTTTAATATATTTTTTATTATAAGAATTTCCTTTATTTTAAATTCTTTTATTAATTAATTACTTATCTTTTTATTTATTTATATTAACTTAAAGCTTAATTTAAAGTTTTATAACTTTTAAAATAAAAGTAAATTATAAGTTATATATTTTAAAAGATTAATATAAAATATTAAATAAATATTATTTAAAACATTTAACTTTATTATAAGTAATATTAATATATTTATAATCTTATATTTTATTATAACTTAATTTAACTTTTTACTTAATTAATTTATTTTAATATTTTATAAGTTTAATTAAATATTATCTTTAATTTTAAACTTTTTTATTAAATATTATTATTTACTTATTAAGTTTTAAGTATATTATTAAGTAAATATAATTATAACTTGAGTTAAGTTTATTTCTTTTTATAAGTAATTAATAAATATTATTACTTTTCTTTTTATTAAAGTCTTTAATTTTTATATATAAGATAACTTTTAAATTATAATTATATTAAATTTATATAAGACTTTATTTAAGCTTATTTTAATTATAATTAAGTTTTAATTATTTAAGATTAATTAATAAGCTATAAGATATTTTATTTAATTAAATTACTTAAATAAAATTATAACTTAAAGAATTACTTATATCTTTTTATTTATATATTTTATAGTATTATTTATTTATAAGTAATATATTATAAAGAGAAGTGTAACGGTAGCTTAGGTTCTAAGGCATAGTAGGTCTATTTCTTAGAAAGTAAGTTAAGTTAAATGCTATAAAGTAGCTTTTTAAGCAGTATTATAATAAGGCCGTTAAGAGTATAACTCTTAATAGTAAAACTATTACTTAAATTAATTAATAAAGATCTAAACTATTTAATTATAAATATACCTTCTCCTTAAGTACTCGTTTATCTCTCTATTATAGTTTTAGATTAATTAGCTTAACTATTAATCTCTTTAAACCTTAATTAATTAGCTTAAGGTTCGGTTAATTTAATTCTTCTTAGTTAATATATTTAAATATTAACCTCTTTAATCGCCTCTTAGATTACGTGGCTAGTTACGTGCCCTTACCTTCTTCTTATACTTATAGGTTATACCTGTTTTAGCTAGTGCGGTCTTATTTTATGTCTTATATAGTGTTATTTATAATATTATACCCCTTCTTTATTAGTCTTATCCTTAAGGCTATTAAAATAGGCCGGCTTAAGTGTTATACGTTTTCTTTCTTCTATTATTATATACTATTATATTAATTAATTGTATCTTAAAATAGCGGTTTAAAGCTTTATTTACTTCTTCCCTTTATTAAAATAATCTTCTTTTTACGATAATTAATAATTTATCTTTATCCCTTATAAAGGCTTATACTTATTATACTTGTATAGGATTTTCCTAATATAAAGCCTTTATTTCTAATTTAAGTTATTATATAAAGTGTATAGTAAATAAGTAAGGGAATTATAATATTATAAGAGTAACCCCTTAATAGCTTTATAGTATTACGAATTAATATTATAAGCTTAAAAGGGAGCTTAAAGAAGCTAAGAAGCGTACCTTAGCTAAGAATTAAAAGGTCTTACATTTATAGAAATAAAAGAAATTATAGTTTAAGAAAATAATACGTGCGGTTACGCGTGGTATTAATAACGTTAAAGAGTTAAAACGTGTGAAACGTAAGAAAGTAAAATAGCTTTAAAAGACTATAAGGGTTCTTTTTACTCCTTTTAAGAATTTAAATCCTATTTTAGTTTATTTCTTAAATACTAAGTTTAATATTAAGTTATTAAGTAATACTTAAAAGATTAATTAAAATGCGTTTCTTAAAAATAAAACTATTTAAGTAATGTTAAGTAATTTATAAGATTTTTTACTAGTTTTTAGGTTTTTTTAGAGTTTAAATATCCCTTTTATTTAATAAAATAATAATAATTCTTTATATCTTCTCGTGCTTTAAGTATTCGTTTAACTTTATATTTATTAGTATCTTTTATTATAATATTTATAGTAATTATAGATTTATCTAGTGCTTTCTTTAATAGTAATATATAAAATATAAAATAGATTCTTATTTTATTTAATAATAATAGTTTATAGTTAATATTTAAGATTTTTCGTTTAATAAGAAATAGTTTAATCTTCTTTTAGTTAAGCTTATTATTAGGTCGCTTAGTTTTAATATTTTTACGAATAAGGTATACTTTATATCCCTTCTTTAGAATTAGCGCTAGTAATCTCTTTTTATTCGCGTAGTATTTTATTTAGTTCTATAAAAATATTTATTTCTATTATAAGTGTTTTTATATTTCTATTATAGTTATTACATGCGTTATAGCTATTAGCGCGTTTATATTTTATATTATATATGTTTTAATAATAGGGTTAAATCCGTAATTTACCCTAAATAGTAATATCTTTATATTATTAATCTTAGAGCTATTATAAGCCTATTATACTAGTAATAGCTATTCTACCTAATTATTTTATTAGTAGTTAATATAGCTTTACAGATATTATTCGAGTATTTAGTTTAAGATTTCTATTTATTTATTTAATTATAAGTGAAATGCCGTTAATAAGCTTTATTTAATCTTTATAGTTTTTATAAGGTATTTTTAAAAGTTTAAGGTAAATAATTTATTACGATCTAATATAAGCTTTATTAGTAATTTATATTATATAATAACTATTTTAAAGAATATATACGCTAAGTCCTTAGTATTACTTAATTTCTTATATAAAATATAGTAGGCGTATTTTGAAAGTTTATTTATAATAATTAGAATATTATTATAAGCTACTCCTATTATAGGTTCTTTTAACTTTAGTAGTTTAATAATAAAGTCTATTATAATAGTTTACTATACTCTTTTAGGTGGTAATATTAGTTATAATTCTTTGTATAGTGCGTGTTACGCTAATTTTACTTTATTACACGTGTTACATTTCTTAATAACTTCTTATACTATTTTTTTACTTTTTAGGAAGTTATATAATCTTCTTAGTCTATTAATTGTTTTCCTTACACCCTAATATCCGTATAGTAGGTGCTTATATATTTCTTTAATAAGCTATTCTTAAAGTATACTAGGAATATACTATTATTTATTATATAAGAAGGTCTTACCTTTCTTAAATAAATGCGTTTTCGTTTCCTAATTATTTAAATAACTATTATTATTAATATATAATATAATTTAATACATTTATATTTTATTTAACTTAACTTATTATATTATATTAATTTCTTAGGTACCTAGTATAAGGTTTTTATTCTTAATAGCGCGTAGTAAAAGTATATTACTTACTTACTTATTTAATTTTAAATTCTCTTTTTAGTTAAGTGCGTTTACTCTTTCGTTTTTAAATCCTTTATAGTATATAATCTTAAAGTTATAATTTATAAGAGTTTTATACCATTTAATCTATCGTTTATTTAAATCCTTTATAGTTAAGAATAATATAAGATTCTTATAATTAATATAAACCTTAACTTAATACTTTACTCTTATAAGGTAATATCTTTATTCTTTAAAGCACTTAATAATAGCTATAAGTTCTTTATTATAAATCTTATAATTAAGTTTAGGTTCGTAGAGTTTCTTTAAGAAGAATATAATTAGGTGTAATCTTCCTTAATTATCTTATTATTTAAGCTATTCACCTAATATAAAGTTTAAGGTATTTATTTTAAGCTTATAAGGTCTATTTTAATTAAATACTCTTAATATAGGTTTTAACGTAACTAAATCTTTTATCTTTAAGAATACTATAGCTTTTAATTCGTTCTATTAAAAGCTAACTTCTTTCTTTATTAGGTTTATTATTTATAAGAGGTTATAAAATATCTTTATATTCGCTTAAGAACTTATAGTAAAAGTTTATAAATACTATAAATTCTTTAACTTCTTTTAAATTCTTTAGTATAGGCTATTTCTTAATAGTTTTAATTTTATTTAAGCTTATTTGTATTTTTTCGTGTATAAGCACGTACCCTAAAAAGTGTATAGTATTCTAGTAGAACTAGTATTTTAAGGCTTTAATTAAGAGTTTATTATCCTATAGAGTTTATAATACCTTATATATATGTTATTTGTATTTCTTAAGGGTATTTAAATAAATAAGAATATTATTAAGGTATATAACTATAAACACTTTTAATTGTTTTCGTAAGATTATATTAATTATTCTTTAAAAGGTTATTAGTGCGTTAATAAGCCTAAAAGGTATTACTAGATATTCGTAGTATTCTCTACTAGTTTAAAATACTATTATCCACTTATAGTCTTCTTTTATTCGTATAAGGTTATAGGCTTCTTTTAAGTTAAGTGTAGTAAACTATTTAGCTTTTTTAACTTTATCTCTAATTTCCGTTATAAGCGGTAATAGGTATTAATTTTTAATTATAATCTTATTTAAGTATTAGTAATTAATGTATAGTTATAATTTCCCGTTTTTCTTTAATACCTATAGAATTAAGTATTCTACTAGAGACTTTAATAGTTATATATATCCCTTTTATAGTATATCCTTTAAATACTTCTTAAGCGCCTTATTTTACTTAGGGTTTTAAGAATAAATTTTATTAAACGTTAGTTTAATACTAGGCTAAAGTCTAATCTTATAGTTTTAGTGTAAATACTCTAGTAGTCTTATTTTTAGCTCTCTATTAAATAGCTTATTATATTATAAGTATTTCTTAGAAATCTCTATTATCTTAGCTTTTAGCTCTCTAGTAATTACATATATTTCTAGAGGCCTATTATAGTTTAAATAAGATGCCCTTTATAGGCTACTCTTAGCTTTATAATCGTATTCTAGTAAATTCTATTAAAGTTAACTAGTTCTTTAATTAACTCGTAAATTACTTGCTTATAACTAGAGTATTCTTAATATAATATCGTGTTTTAAGATTATTATAATATTTAATATAACTTGGTGTTTCGTGCCTTATATATTAATAAGAAGTTACGTTACTTTTATGTTAACTACTTCTTAGCTATACTTTACTATAGTTTCTTCTATAATTATAAGTTAGTAAGGCTTATCTTTAGGTATTTAAGGTAATTATAATCTATTAATAAGATTTAACGAGATAAAATTTCCTTATACTCTACTATTAATTATTACCTAAATCCTTTATCCTATTATAGTTATATTAATTATAAGGTATACTATACTACTAATATTTGTAGTATATAAAGACCTATTAGATCTTCGTTAAGAAATTAGTTTTAATTATAATAATAGCTATTATTTCCCGACTTATTAATCTTATTCTTATATTATTCTTTAGCGCGTTATTTTAGGCGCTATTATTAGCGGTTATCTTTTAACGTATTATTAAAGCTTTCTTAGTAATCGCTTAATTTACTATTTATATTAATTAAACTTAGGCTAAGCGAGTTACTTATAGTTATATAGTTCCCTTTCTTCTTATATTATAAGGTTATAGCTTAGGTAGTATATACGTTATTCTTAGTATAGTATAACTTCTCGTTTAATATCTTTAAATTAATTTATTGTAATTTTAGTTATATTATAAGGGTTATTCTTCTTCCCTTTTATTCTTATAGAAACTATCTATTACCTTACTTACTACTAAGATACGTATAGTAATTATTATTATAATAGAAGGTTTAATTAAAAAGTTTATGTTTAATTTTAAGTTTATTTTTCTTAATTAAATAATTCTCTTCTTCTTAAATCCGTTCTAATAAAGGTTCGCTTTTTAATAAGAGCGTCTAATATTTCTAAAAGTTATTAGGTATTAGTTAGGTTTTAAATTTTTAATCTTTATTTAAACTAATATTATTTATTAACGTGTAGTTTCCTTTATTGCTTATTATACTAAGATTTCGCGTAGGTAAGTCTTCTTTATTTATAGTATAAAGCTTCTTACCTTTAGGGATTAGCTTTTATAGCTTTTTTAGAGCTTTACATTTATTTATAAAGTATTTAATCTTACTATAATTATAATAAGTCTTCCCCCTTTTCTTATTTATAACGTTAAGTTTTATAGGTCTAGCGTGGTACTTATATATTATTAATATTTAGCGTAGCTTATTATTATTAGGTTTATTAAACCTAGTATATAATTCGAATTTCCTGTGACTTTTTTCGTAATATTACTCGTATAAACGATTATTTACCTTAATAACTATTTTAATAAAGTTATTAAATAACTTAAAATAATCTTCTTAATAAATGTTATTCTTTACTTCTTCTTTAAGTCCTTAATAAAAGACTTTTATTTTAGGTTTAGTATTTTAATTAAGTTTTATTATAATACGTTTAAACTCTCTAGTATAATAAGCTATAAATTCGGTTTACTTAAGTTAAGTAAGCTATTATATAGCTTCTTTATACTTATTAGGGTTTTTAAATATAGTAAGAAGTTATTCTTTAAAGGTTTCGTAATTAAAGAAGATATAAATAACTTCCACTTTAGCTTTAACGCTATACTTAAAATATACGCGAAGAGTTAGCTTCTATTATTCTATTACTTTTTTAGTTAAGAGGTTACTAATATAAAGAATTTATAACTTAAGTGTTATATAGATTTTTTCGTTAACTTATAGGTAAGCTTAGGCTTATATAAGGAAGTTCCTTATATTACCCTTATAACTATTATATAATTTAAGCTTAGGGAATTTTAGTATATTATTATTATTAATAAAGAATATAAGTGTAAGATTTTAAACTACTATAAGTTTCTCTTCTTATACCTTAAGTTTTTTATAGAGATTATTTTATTAATTAAAAAGCTATTAATTCTACTTCTTAAACTTAGTAATCTTATTATAAAGGTACTTTATTATCTTCTTAGGGTTAATAGTCTTTCCACTTAAAGTAAATATCTTAGAAGTTATTACTACTTAAAGTTTTAAGGTAACTTATTAAATAGAATTAATTAAAATATAATAGTAGCTTAAGTTTTAAGGTATAATAGGTTTATTTCTTAGAAAGTAAGTTAAGTTAAATACTATAAAGTAGCTTTTTAAGTAATATTATAATAAGGCTATTAAGAGTATAACTCTTAATAGTAAAACTATTACTTAAATTAATTAATAGAGATTTAAACTATTTAATTATAGGAATACCTTCTCCTTAAGTACTCGTTTATCTCTTTATTATAGTTCTAGATTAATTAGCTTAACTATTAATCTCTTTAAACCTTAATTAATTAGCTTAAGGTTTAGTTAGTTTAATTCTCTTTAATTAATATATTTAAATATTAACCTCTTTAATCGCCTCTTAGGTTACGTAGCTAGTTACGTGCCCTTACCTTCTTCTTATACCTACGGGTTATACCTGTCCTAGCCGGTACGGTCTCGTCCCGTGTCTTATGCAGTGTCGTTCGTAACAAGAAGTTAAATTATTTTAATAAGTTTATAAAGTATTATTTAAAATTTATTAAGTTAATTTAACTTATAATTTATAATAATTTATTTTAAGAATTTATAAAACTATTATTAATATTACTTAAAATGTTTTATATATACTTTAATTTTTATTATATTATAATCTTTAATTACACGTATTTAAATGTTTAATTTATAATAATTATTAAGTATTTAATATTTCTTTTTTTATAAGTAAAAAGATTTATTATAAAGTTAATTAAAACTTATAATTAATACTTATTTATAATTAAAATTAATTATAAAAGTTCTTATTAAAGTTACTTACTCTTATATATAATATTATAATATATATATAAAGTTATTTATAAAGAGAGATTAAATTAAGTATTACATATAAAAAGTTACCTATAAAAAGAGATTAAATTAAGTTTACTTATATATTAAAATAAGGTATAAATCTTTATTAATTTTAATTTAAATTCTATAAGTATTATCTTATAAAAAGTAAGTATAAATTAAAGCTAAAACCCTTAATAAATAAGTATAAAAGAATTAATTTAAATATTAAAAAATTGAAATAAGTTTTAATCTTATATTATTAAAAGACTTAAGAATAAAGTTCTTTCTTAATTTCTTACTTAATTATTTTATATTTTAAGTTTATTTTAATAATTCTTAAAACTTCTTTATATAATTACCTTTAAAAAGATAATAAGAACTTAAAAATAAAGTTATATATTATATAATAATATATTAAAAGAAAAGATACTTATTATATCCCTTATATATAAATCTTTTACTCTTTTAACTCTTATTAAGTACTTTATTATTATTATATAAGAAGTATAATTAAAGAAGTACTTATATAAATTGAAGTGAATTTAAGAACTTAAAGCTTAATAATAAAAGTTACTTTAAACCTTATTCTTAAATAATAAGAGAAGATTTTTAAAATAATAAGACTTTTTCTTCTTAAAAGAAAATTAAGGTTTAAAGATTTAAATTAAAAATCTCTTTAAGTTATTTTTTAATATAAATTAAAGAAAAAGAGATAATTAATTAAATAACCTTTAATATACTTTTAAAAGTATCTTAAGAAAATTTAAAAAGAATTACTTTTAAATCTTATATATAATTATATAAATAAAAAATAAATATTACTCTTAATAAAATTAATATATTAAGAAAGTAAAGATATATAATTTAACGTAAATATTAATTAAAAAAAATTTAAAGTATAAATCTTAAATCTTATTTAAAATTTTATTAATTAAAATATAATTATAATATAATAATTAAAAGATATATATTAAAGAGAAGATTAATTTTCTTAAGACTTTTATATATACTTAAACTTATTAAAAAAGTACTTCTCTTATATTTTAAAGGTATAATAAGTACTTAACTTTTTTATAAAACTTTACTTTTATCTTAAAAATTATATTAAAATATATATCTTAAGTATATTAAAAACTTAAAAGAAAAGTATAGCTTTTATTACTTATTTTTAAAATAATATAAAAGGTAAGTAAAATAATAAGTAACCTTAAAATAAAAACCTAAATAAAAGGCTTTTTAAAGTATCTTAAAGAAACTTTAAAGACTCTTCTCTTAAAAGAGAAAGTAATTAAAAAAGATTCTTAAAATTTAATTAAAAGCGCTTTTTATATTAAAACTTATTTTAAAATAAAGATAAAAAAAAGGCTAATAATAAAAAGAAAAAGAATTTCACTTATTAAAAGTATAATAATAATAAACATCTTTAAAATAAATACCTTAAAAGGGAAAAGATTAATAATATAAAAGCTTAAGAGAAAAAGAGAGAAAATAAGAAAAATATTATAAAAAAAGAGAATTAATTATAAATAATACTTAATTTATAACTAATAAAAACTATATTTAAGTAAAAGCTAGCCTTATAATATAAGCTATAATTTAAGAATAAAAATTAATACTTATTAAAGTAACCTTAAAACTATAGCGCTATAATAGTTTAATCCTTATACATATATACCCTATAAATGAGCCCGACAATATCTCTGAATTTAGCGAGCTCAAGAAGTGACCTTCACGTCGTGCTATTGTTGCTACGGAGTAGTTAGTTACTAACTAGTTAGTACGCCATTCAAACAAGAAAAACGGAAAAAGGTTTATCCCTTTAATGTCTTATGTAAGCAACGTAGACAATGAGAGGTGCTAAACTCTGACCAAGCAGCAGCCCATCCACCGTCTCTTCTTCCCTTCTATTGTTGGATTCTTCTATTCCGAATAAACCCACTCCCGTCATACTACGACCTGTGCACTGCCACAATGGCGCGGAGAATTACCAAGCACGATCTAGCTGCAGCTACTCGGGTTGGGCCATTCTGTGGTGTTCATTTCTTAGCAGACGGCAAGACTATCGCCAAAACCGGGCAGAACACTCGTCTGGCTGAAGCCAACACCATGAGGTTCATTCGTGAGAATACGAATATCCCCGTCCCAGAGGTTTATGATGCATATACGGATGACGAAACCGGCCATGTATGTATCGTTATGGAGAAAGTTGAGGGTCAAACGCTCCATGAGGCATGGCCTAGCTACAATGATGCAGATAAAGAGACAGTCGTCCAGCAGCTTCGAGGGTACTTTAACGAACTGAGACGCTTCAAGAGCCCTATTATTAGCTGTACTGATGGATCGCCGTGCGATGATCAATACTTTGGTGATGATATCGGGGGCTACGGACCGTACTCTACGGAAGAAAGTTTCAACCACGGTTTAGTGCGGGCATGGACGAAGGGGCGGGAGGACGATGCCTTCATACGATTTCTCTGCAAAATTCTACTTCACAATATGCAGGGCCATGAGTTCGTTATGACTCATAATGACTTTGCGCCTCGTAATATTCTTGTCCGTGGATCTCAAGTTGTTGCTATTTTGGACTGGGAGCTCTCTGGTTATTTTCCCGAGTACTGGGAGTTTGCAAAGGCAATTTGGAGACCTAAGTGGGATAGTCCTTGGATGAAAGATGATCTTGTTGAGAGGGTACTTGACCCATATTATCAACAAGCTTCTCTAATTCTGAATACTTCATATACTATTTGGTAAAGCGGAGGTTAGTGGAGCAGAACTGTGACCCAATTCTTGGCTGCGACTGAGCTGCCTGAGCTGTGGCAAAGTGAAGCCCTGAGCAAGCCTGGCACGGCTGAGCTCAAGCTGAGCCGAGGGCAAATTTGTCACGCCGAGGTCACGTTGTGGAGGCACGGCCGACCCCTGAAGCTGACGATGGTTAGACAGAGGCGCGATACCAAGTTAGCTGAGGCCTCAGACCCAAGGCTCGCTTGCTCACCGCTGTCATGTATGAACGAGGGTTGTCTGTTCTAAAGGACTTGAAAGAAATATAATTTTTTTTATATTAAAAGATATTTTTTAATAGAAAATTACATCGTGACATGTCAGGTATATTGGCTGAAGAACTAGCAAAAAAATAAACACCCCAAGCTAGTTTATCCTCATTCCAGAGGGATGCATAGAACTATGAAATGCAAAGGACAAGACAGCGTTCGGGAGCATTATTCCGGGTTCTGGTGTAGGTCTTCCTGTTTACACATTTGCCCCCGTGTTCTCTTGCAAATGCAAACTTAATCTTCTATTGCATTGAAGTCTGTGCCTGCCTATTGTCCCTATAAGAGAATCATGCTGGCTTCAGCTACAATGAATATGGGACGTCTTGCCAACCCGTTAGAGATATACGAATCAAAGGAAAACCCAAAAATACCTTGTATCTGGTAGTTCTACTCTCTAAAACTAAAAGCTAATCACTAGAATAGCAGGTTTTGATGTTAAACAAATCAGCGAAATGCAATATCTTACCTAGATGAGAGAGCAATGCAGGACCGAGCCTTATCTCCATCAAGTCCTTTGCAAATGAATCATTATTAGGTCTGTATGCCGGATGTCACCGCTATTCCTTCGCCAAACAGATCCTTTTGACATGGTATATTAATATATACTAAACAAATGAAGGTGCCAGATGCAGTCTGCCTAGTATTGTCCTAGCACCATGCGTAGCACTCATTGTTGACCCAAGCTGGAGCCTCGTCTGCGCCATCACCCTCTTCGCTTACCCACTGCGCAGACGCGATGCTGTCCTCCTGTCGCTCAACCCAGGTAGCGTCGAGGCTGCTCTGCTCGAGAAGTCTCTGCAGCAAAGGGGACGGCTCCCACAAGTTCACCTGGTCTAGACGCCACTCCGCTGCTTCCGCCTGGGCGGCCTCGAGTACGGCGTTGAGCGCCGCTGCCTGCTCCGCGTACGCATCTGTCGGCGGCGTCATTTGATCCCCGTGAGGCTTGTTGGCAGTTTCATCGCCTTCTACCACGAGACGGAGGATGTAAAGAACATTTCTCGCATCCTCTTCCGCCTTGTCGTGCTGATCTGGGTGCCTGTAGTAACGACGCACCCAGACGGCCCAAACCTGCTTTCCAGGGCTCCCGGAAATCGCACCTTTCGCCTGCGGTATTTTCCCAAAGATGTAGTTGGTGGAAAAGTCTTCCTTTCGGATATGCCATAGCATGTGGTCCAGGTCCGGCAGGACCACCACGCGTTTCCGCGCCGTGCTAGGTGTTGCCATGGCTCTACGGATCATGGCCTCGTCTCTGAGGCAGAGTGCTTCAAGTTCCGACTCGGGGACTATCCGTGCCATCGCCGGCTTCTTCATCTTGGCGGGCGGCAAGACAACGTGCCCGTTTCTGGGATTCGGCAGCCAGCCTAGCCCAGCATAGAATTGCCTCCCAATGTCCGAGTATAGGATGCTACCAATGCTCTTGCCGTAATCAGACTGCCATCCTGGCAGAACCCGAGCTAGCTCCTTCATATGACGAGTTGCGTAGCCGCGATGCCGGAGCCCCGGTGGGCAGAAGACGCTGGCGATGCCGTGAATAACACCCTCCTCGACGTTGCCATCGCTGTCGCTGGTGAGAGACCGCTTCCGAAAGCTCTCACATGAGCAGAAGATCTGCCGCTGATTGGGGGGCAGGTTTTTTTCCACGAGAGCCCACGTGGTCATGCCTCCGTCCTTGACAAGAGGTGCCGTGGCAAGGTACTCAGACTCGGCGACGTAGAGAGATGTGGTCAGCGAGTCCTTCCACGAGACCGCGGTGTTGGTCCAGATCTGGGTGCATTCTTCCGGCGTGGGTTGGGTAAGGTACAGATCAGGAGAGTCGGAGTTGGGGAGTCGGCTGGTTGACCCCATGACTGCTCGTAATGGCGTTTATGGAGTCGACGGATTCCAGCTGCCCTTGCGGCAGTTCTTCGAGGGCCTTCAATATAGGCTTCGAGTGAAGTTGGAGATAAAGTCACTTCTCGTGAAAGGTTAGGGTCGGTCTATTCACCCAGTATCCGCGAGGGGTCACACAAGCTGATAGAAGGTCGGGCAGGTAACCTGACACTAGACCCGCCTTTTACAAACGTGAGGCCTCTAATCCGCCCTTATAACCTTGTCATATCTTTGCGGTGTGAGTCACGGGCACAAACTATATTCTACTTCACTTAGTTAGTGGCTGAGGCTATCTTGAGATAGCCTTCGCCGGCGGGCGCTGCATCGGCAGCAAAACATTGGATAGGTGTAGCATGGGTGAGATGGCGGAGTATGAAGGACAACCCCATGGGGAAGCCAATTCCCGTAATTGCCACGCTAATAGAGAGAAGTATATTTGCCTCGAGCGACGTTGATAGGCCGCTTGCACACAATTATTAGCACAGATTATGCAGATATAACAGACCTTATAAACTACTAGCAGAAGTCCAAGGTAGCCAAGTTAGACAACGAGATGCTCTACCTCTGCACCAAGCCATTTTGCCCCTGGTGTTCCCCAAGCAACACCCACAAAGACTTGACCTAGTAGACTACAGTACACTGCTCTATCTAGGGCTTAATTAACAATGTTGAGAAGCAAAGGGAAGGCTAATTGAATAAGAACTGTCGCAGTCCCGGGCTCGTAATACGGCAATGAAGCTGGTGTGCGAGATTCCTGCATAGTGGGGAGTGGTTAAGGAGGTTAAGGTATTATCAAGAGCGAGACTTTCCTTGGTAATGCAAATAGACAGTGGCGTTCTCTAATAGAAGAGATACGCGACATCCGGAAGCAGGTCGTCCTCGAGAATTATGAAGAACGAAGTGTTCTCACTTCTATGCATAGTGGAAGCGGCCTTGGAGATATTTCCGACGACATCTGTCAACATCTGACAAGAGTTTTGAAGCAGTGCTGGAATCGTGACCCGTTAACAAGACCCAACGGCCGTGCAAGTCACCAAGTTGCCCCAGGACGCCTAGCTGTTCGTTAACAGGACCCGGTCCAAGGTCTCAATCAACTCATGTCTAATAGTGATCCTATTGGAAAGGCAAAAACCAGGGCACTATATCCTAATCGTTTTTGCCGTCGGAGAATGCAAGTTCTCACTGGTGAATGCATTGTGACCATGCCAATTCTACAAGTCAACCTCTCAACAAGCCACCGCTCGGCTCGGTCGCCAACTAAACACGGCACCGTTTGGCTCCCCGTCTTGTCACGGGAAAGCGCAGACAATGCATAACTACAGGTTGATGTATTCAAGGCTGTGGAGAGGCAGATAGCCCCCGACCGATGGGAAATAACATTCAAGGCAGAGGCAAGTCAACATGTCCATGACGATGGACGGTTGCACACCCAATGGAGGAGACCACGATGCAACTACGGCAGAGCCTCGGGGTCATTACATCATAGACCAGGATAGGGATCCTGGAATTCAGGTTTCTGCATCGTCCCCCGCATCAAACTTCAGCCAGATCTGTGGCTCCAAAGTCTTCCGCGTTCCCATTTATGAACCTTCGGCTTAGTTTTGCCGCTGGGGCCGTCGCCGCCACTCTGTTAACCTTGTGAAACCCGACCTTCCTCGTAGCAGTAGTAATGATGCTCTCGGAAATAAGTGTCTTGGACAAGCCAACAGTACCTTCGACAGACGTCAGGTCAACAATGTGATTCTGCCGTGCAACATGCCGCATTGGGATATGACGTAACTTTATGACGAAACGGCCTCCAGTGTGGCTACATTACACGGTTTGGGCAGAGTTTGCATCTCGTCAATCCAATCCAATCCCTGCAACGCTCGCATTGAGTTTGCAAAATGTAAAGGGACTAACTTATGGCTGCCCGGCTGTCTGTGATCTCCAGAAATCCTATAGCCGTAGGATTCAAGGTGGCTCTCATCCAGCGAGGAATACGTCGGGCAGAAAGGTCGCACGTACAAGCTGCCGGCGCTCAAGTCTTATAAAAACCCTACTTCCACCCGGTCCACCAACTTTTTTTGCCTATCCATATGATGATATTTTTTTGGTCAACCTTAATTATATCAAGCTGAACAAATACAACATGAAGCTCAATCTCACGTACTCGTTTATTCTGGCCAGCGCGGCTCTTGTGAGTCGGGGTCTTGGGCAAGCGCAAGCCGTGGGTTGTCTGTCCCATGTAAGTCTTGAATCTGGATCAGACAAAATTGGTAATATTAAGCTTATAGCCGTGGATTTTAGGGCTCTAAATGTGGAGGATGGTTCGATTCTGACTGTTGCGCGCCGTATCAGTGCCTCAACTCTATCTGCAATGTAAAGCTGTCCCCAGGGTGCATAAGCATGAAATTACTCGTGGTATGCTAACATGGGAGGAAATTCTAGCCGAGGTAACTTGACGTCTCAATGCTGCACACTCGTGGCCATGTCTGCTTGTGTGGGAGAAAGCTTTCGGTCGTTGCATGGAGAGTTCTCAACTAGAGTTTAAGCTCGGCCGGTCGTTAGCGGGTTAATTACAACAAGGTTTAGCAAAATCATAGTACAGCTTTTTCTGTATCAAAATGTCTCATATGCAACAAGCTGATCCGAACTCTGTATTCAGCTATTTTCCACGTGTAATTTGATTGCTTTGCTGAACAAGTACTCCGTATGCCAATACAGGAGACCGGCCAATGGGGGTGTCATTGCCTTGAGGAGCGAACTCGCGCGGGAAGAACAGCTGCAGGACTCGTCCTATGTGGTAGCGGCATCTAAACAATAATTCAGAAGTGTTCTTGGTACCTTGCCTAATACACTATTATATATGGCTCATGGTCTAAAGAGCGTAGCAATAAATAGTTGGTAATGACTTTAACCACCAATCCTGTCAACGGAAATATAAGGGGGAAAGTTGCGCGCGTCCTTTTTGTGCCAAATACAAGTTCATAGCATAGAAACATATTGTATATATACGCTAATAATTTCAAGCGTTGTTATTTAAATTCTACAAAATGGCCAAATTCCTCGATTGTCTTCTATGCCCAAGCGATAAAGCACAAACAAATACACGGTTAAAAAGGATAAATTGCCATTAGCCTTTACATAGCCAGATAGCTTAGGCTGGCTAATTATTGCCTTGCGATTTACTTTTCCAGGTCAAGTCTATGTGTTGACATTGACACAGAGATAACGCTCCAGGCTCTTGAACAAGACGCGCCCTTTCCTGCAATATATATCTGTTTCAAACTTATGAGTACTAGGATGGCAAGACAAACTCGAGCTGAGGCAGGCTTTATGACACAGTTTAGCCTCGCACAATCCTACCAATATCAGGCTTCCAGGGTCCTGACACTGTTCGTTGGCACATGGGCCGCTTCGCAAAGCACGGGGGTGTCGTAAGAGAGGCTTTGGTTGGGCAGACAGGACAAGGTTTACCTCCATCCTAGGCCACTGTGAGGTCAGCAATTACGAGCACCCGCCGCTTTTATTTGAGGGACACGAGCTGATTGCCGAAATCGAAATGGCGGAGAGGGTGGGCTTGTGATGCCGCCCGAATTGGTCTATAAGTAAGCAAGTATTAGGGCGTCGAGAACGCATAATGCATGCTGCCATGCTGTATGCGTCAGCCTCCTCTATGAGAACACTTGGGGGCGAGACACTGGGGTATATTTACTTCTGCACACGAGGCAGGCAACGGATGTCTCGGTTGGTGAGAATCTTTTTATTGGCTCATGTTAAACGACTGCAACTGGTATCCGGTTTGTGACTATGAAAGATGAAAGCATCACGCCAGTCCTAGAGTAATGTAGTGATCAATATTTCCCGCAACAGGGCATTGTGCTCACGAGACCTCTCGGCATCGCGTATCCCCGCTGTCAGTTTCCGAGTTGCCGATCCTCTGCGCCAAAACATCACCAAATAATTGCATATTGGTGTCATGGCCCCGCCGGTGGTGTTGAGGTTTGATCCATGAACATCAAAGAATGAACGCGAACTCTGGCTAAGATATGGAAACAAGGTATTACATAGACTATTATTGACAGCCTCTGTTGATCAATGCTCAATGGAAGCAAACTCATCATTATCTAATGTTCACACAATAAAGCTCACGAAGCCGTATTGTGATTCGAAACTTGCGGAATATCGGACTTTTGCCAACGGCTAACAGACGGCAACGATACACAACCAGATATTTTGAACGTGGCGCAAGGTAGCAATCCGATGCAGGTTTCAGTTTGCCGTCAGCAATCCCCCGGCCAAGCATATTCACTCAGGATACGTCGTACGATATATTATCAGCCACAAGAGTCCACCAATAATCTGTTATATTCCACAATTTACTCGGCAGTAAAGTCAAAAGAATTGCCCCTATACGTGGACGCAGACATTTTGCCGAAAAGAGTTAAACGGTGGCCCCCCCCAACATGGCATGATTACATCCTTTGAGGCCATGTTTACGTTTACATATGCCGCGGCAGGCATCCAAGCGCTTATCCGGTTCTCTCGGATTGCTCGTGCAACCCACCCCGGTTCCCCATGCTTGCCGAGTGTCAGCAAGCTGTAAGACATTGGAACCACGGGCCTGTCAATGGCCACATGGTCCCAGCTGCGTTGAAGCATGCATAGGACTCAACCTCCATTTGTCACCGTCAGCTAAATGAGCTGGCTGAGTGTGGCTAGCTGAAAGGGAGGCCTGATGAATACCCGAGCATGCGTGCCGTTTGTTACTCCGAATAACGCACGGGTTGTCGGGCGTATTGTCTCTTTACTCTGCTCTCAGCTCGCCCATTCCCGGTCCAGCTGCCATTTACAGCCTGCCAATGTCTCAGCAAGCAGAGATATCCAGTGTACACTGGAAATCTAAATGGCTATGCGGCACAGCGGAGCTGTCAATTCTCAAGGATCAAGATCATCAGCTGCCGTGGTAGAGTATGATTTCCAGATCTGATTGGCTTCGACTTCAAGCGCAATGGCAATCGTTCAGAAAAGGCCCCCGCCTCGAATATTATTGATACCTGATCTGTCACGTATCGTTGGGATGAACAGGTTAAGCTAAGGCTATAAAAGACATGTCAGCCTTCCGATTGATGCACTTGAATGGATATTTTATTTCCCACAACGCTTTCTAGGACTTCATTCTTGTCCTCCTACTTGGTTTTGACAGTATTCTCGCTGACCAGATCATCTCGTCATGAGGTATCTGCAGCTTGGTCTGGCTTTTGCCGGATTTCAATGCCTGCTCGTTGGGGCCGTCGAGGTTGTCCAGGTTGGCCCCAATGCCAAAATTGACCACGGTAAAATCAAATATACGAGACCTGGCTCGGACTTTGAGGAGAGCTTCGGTTGCGCCGAGGGCAGCGGCAAAGGCCTTGCTTTTAGCCGTGACAAACAGTACGTTGCTTGCTGTGCTCCTGGTCAGCATCTTGGGGGCAGCCAGTCCACTCAGTTCATTTGCTGTGGCGAAGGGCATGACGTTTCTGGCTCAGGTAGCCATGGCTATCACTGCTGCCCAACTGGGCAGAGTTATGACGGCAGAATATGTCACGAAAGCCATGGCCAGGGAGGTAATCGTGACCATTCCCACGACAGCCATACCCAACCACAGACGATACTAACTAGAGGCGGAGGCGGCGGCGGAGGGGGGGGGAGGAGGAGGAGGAGGAGGAGGAGGAGGCGGTGATAAGAATAGCGGCGGTGGTGGTGGTGGTGGTGGAGGAGGAGGAGGAGGCGGAAATAAGAGCGGCGGCGGTGGAGGGGGAGGTGGTGGTGGTGGTCATAACGGCGGAGGCGGCGGTGGAGGAGGAGGAGGAGGTGATGATGGAGATAAAGGAAACGGTAATGGCGGAAATCCCCCAGGAAAGGGACAGAATCCCCCTGAGAAGAGAAACCCAGGCTGGTGCCAGAGTCCAGAGACCTGCAGCTCGGGAGTCGATACAGGTATGCCACAGCTGGACAACTCGTCTCCATTTTAGGATAATCAAAGAGACATCCATATTGAGTTTCTTTCTCTGACATATGTATAGGAAAATGCTATCTTTTCAAGATGGAAAACGGGCAGTATCTCGGGTATGATAGCAGGCCTGCCGTCAACGCCTACACGGCCGGCCAAGACAGTGCCACTCACCACATGGGAAAGTTCCGCTTCTGCAAAGATCAAAACTGCACCAAAGGCTGCAGCGTGAACCCGGGAGAGGGCTTCGCTATTCTCGATATTCACGGGGCATCCAACACCGGAGCTGGGTCCAACACCTTCCTCGACGCCAAGCCCAACGGTGGCCACATCGGCAAGACGCCAGACTATAATACGGCCGGGCTCTTCACCATCACCAAATGGACATGTGGCAAGTACTGTCTCGGTGGCTTTGATAACAAGGGAGTTGGGCCAACATGCCCGAGCCTGGAGCCGGCGCTCACATTCAACACGCTCGACCCGCAGTCGTGTCTACCCCTGGAACTTGTCGAAGTGCCATGCGACATCCGTGACCGGAAAAACAACTGTCGATGGAAGAAGACTCCGGGGAGCTGCGGTCCCGGAGACAGCCGTCACTTTCATTGTAACAAGTCGTAGACTATCTGACCAAGATGGTCCTGTCCTGGCACAGATGTAAATGCCCGATCGAGGTGTGGCCATGTCTCACGTTGATATCTTTCATAGCTCAGCTGTATTTCGTCACTCGGGCAGTAACCTCTCTTGTGCCTTTGGAGAAAGGGTGTAATGATCATAGCTGGCTATAGTTTGGAATACATTTATTTATCTAGCCTTTTGTTTTTCGCTCTTATTATATCAGGAGCTCGATCGTATCCTTCCATAGCATGCTTCCAGATTGTCTTGGCGTTGAGTAACACATTCGACTGATGTAGATACAAAGTTACAAGCGCGCAGCGGTGCCACGCCATGTCTTTGCTATGGATCACAGCTTTTAGCGCACTATGATACGTGTATTTTACTATATGACGTAGTTTATTACACATTTTTTTGGTTTAGTGCACTTGACAGTCTGCTAGGTGACTTGAACAGACCTTTCGCCAAACCCTAAAAAGGCTACACGTTATATGTGTAATAGTTATAAATACTCTCCACGCCAAATACTGATAGATGGTTGGTTTTATTCCTCTAAAAATACACTACAACACAATCTTACCGCTTTCATACACGCAGCTTCACTACTCTTTTTTACAACTGAATAAATTACTACCAAGAGATACTATGGCTATAATGAGCATATTACCCATCATTCTTTTAATTATACGAGGTTTTTGTTTCTATATTCTCCCTTTAATAACCTGGATATATCATCAACATATGTCATCCCTTCTCCTGCCGGTATCCTCACCTCTTGGGTTGCCCTCTTGGCTCCTGCCGCCGTTAATATGTTTTACCCTGCGTTCCTGCCTCCTGTTATTATCATCACCGGGAAACCACGGCAGTCCATCTACGTGGCTACTCGCCATTTCTGGGGAATTGTTTTTTTCTTTTCTTCTTCTCTGTCATTCCCTAAAAATGAACATGTGAGTACATGACGTGGTCATCTTATATGATTGGCTTTCTGGCTAACACGATGTGGTGTTATAAACTCCGTCTTACAGTTTTACTCGGTTCTTCTTGTCGTGGGCTTCGTGGGATTGATTGCCTTGCACGTCAGGGCAACCGTCCTCCGCCCTCCTGGCGAAAGGTGGCAATTCTTTCGCGACAAATTCTTTCGGGGGTTTGTCGCGCCATACCTTGAGCTAGTAGCGGCGTTGACGTACGGTGCAGTCTTGCGCGTCAAGGCAACCGTTGGGAGTGAGTACGCCAGCATGACTAGGCACCTCAAGGAGGGCTAGACTGCGAGTACCGTCTCTGTCAAGGTCGTCCCACGTCAAAAAAATTTCGTCAAGCCCCGACGCCCGGTTACTTGGGCTCCAGCGGGGGACCCCCCTTCTAATTCATGTGGCCTTGCCGATTCTTTGTGGACAGCCAAAGCAATCTATTCTCCCTGGAACTTCATTCCGTCTCCCTTGGAAGTCAGCGTCAGGGTCATTAATGTCATGACAGGTTGGCTATCCTGATGTTTTGGTTAGAATCGACAGCACGAGATCGACAGCACGACAACAGAGCCTCTGAGCCCTATCGATTCGTATACTGGTCAACTTGACGGGCATTGTACACGCGAAGCCATGCCACGAGGCCGAGAAAGCCAAAAGGGCTTACTTATAAGCTGGATATCAGGGGTACTGTCAGACCGAGGTCACACACTCTCGACGTACTGGCCGAAGTGGCCGCCATAACAGACGACCTCCAGTGCCATAATGCTGTCAAGTTCGTCACAGATGCATGGCTGGAAAGGCTTCAGAGAGCCCACCCGACAGAGATATGCCCAGACCTTTATAAATGGATTCTCATCGCGTCAGTCTTTGGCCAGCCCGACTGTTTCCGATCGACAACTCGCGTGGCAATCATGCAGTGCACTGGCTCCCTGTCTCCAGGCGACACTCCTATTCATCCTTCAATTATTGGTAGCGTCTATTCCTCCTCACTCACATGGTATATTCTGGGCTAATATGCGGTAGAATCCATTGAGTCAAACAGGAGGGATCTCCTGGGTGACTTGATCGCGGAAGCAGAGCAAGTCGTACAAGGCCTGAGCCGAGGCAATGGACCTTGCACATTCGATTGCCGGTCCATGTTGCTTGGAGCCTTGATGCAAGAGATGCGCCGTGCCGGATAGTATTCGCCAGGTCCGTCTGTACCATTGCCGAGCATCTCTCTAAGCACTGCACTGCATCGCATGCGCAGCTTTCGGTCGCCATCAGTCAACACGCCGCAGTCCGATGTTGACGATACTAAAGATGGGTACGAAAGCTACGAGCCCAATTTGGTATGGGTACCGGAACAAGTCCGTCCTGACGATAAGTTTGGATATAGCCACTCGAGGAAATATGAAAAGCATCGTAGAGCTGTCTCGGTGTCCCGTGGCAGGGAAAAAGAACTATACGGTGGTCCAACAACCCTATATTTGCACGAGTGTTCTTTGCAAAGGCTCCTTGAGCCACTCATACACGCAATGGAGGGGAAAATCACTGGACTTGATGTCAAGGACTTCTCCAGAGTGTGTCAGACAAGAAAATCCGTGTAGCTATGGGTAGCAGCTCACTTTCCTGTCTATAATAGTCGTGGCTCAATTGTGTTGATAGCGATGCTCCCGTATTTCTTGGGCTTGTTAATCTTAAAGAGATTCTCCATCTTGACTCGAAAGACGTCGATTTAAGTTGGTGTGCATCTTTTGCAACAAGACCATACTATGGATCGGATAACACCGCGTCTGCAAGGGACATGCATTTCGTAAGCTGCAGTACGTCGCGTTCTGTCTTTGAGCCGTGTAGATGAGACAAATCCCGCCCTACGTACGTTGCGCAGAAGCCGATTTTGGAGGTCTTTTCTGTCCCTCAATGACTCTGGCCCAAAACAGCGAGAGATTTTTGAGATTGGTGGAAACCCACCACAGCAGAGGCCCATTTCAACCGGGAGTCGGTTAAAGTCACAAAAGCGCGGGAGAGAGAAATGATCAAATGTTCAGGCTATTGTTTGTGAGGGCTTTGATCGAGTGGTTTATTTCGCTTCAGAGTCGACAACGTTGGACACCTCATTTTGCTGATTTCCCCCTCTCCCAGGCTTGTGGTACACTGGTAGCAATGAATCAAGCTCGTGCGTCGTAACATGTCCAATGATTGTATCCGATTGAGTTGAACAGTGATATGGAATATTATACCAAAGACCAGGGATATAGCAAACAACTTGTAAAGAAAATAAGCTCTTTATAGGGTAGGCCCAAGGAAGTGCTTGAGGCATCCCTCACCGCCTAATTCTGCCTGACAAATATCGGCCCCACTATTTCTTTCGTCTTGACTCTTGCCTCCAAACCTGCAAAGCAAAAACACCAAGTCGAGGCAAACATCGCAAATCGATCCAAAAATCCTATACATCTCACACCGCCAACATGCCTCGCGAAGAATACCAAGTCCCTTCCGCCGGCGCTACCGCCGGCGCTACCGCCGTCCGCGGCAACACCCGCGACGACCACGCCTCCCGCTCAGTCATGACATATCTCTGCGGTGACTGCGGATCGAGCGTCTCTCTGGGCAAAGATGCGCTGGTTGCCTGTCCTCACTGCGCGGGGAGAGTGCTGTACAAGGAGAGGACCAAGAGGTTTGTTCTCTGCTCCCTACTTGTTCTCTGCTCCCTACTTTTTCCTTGTATATTTTTGGATACAGATGCTGACAACTTCGCAGAATGGTGCAGTTCGAGGCTCGATAGACGGGCTGTCCACAGCCGATGAGGGGAGGATTGGAATCATGACTTATGGTGTTTGGAGTTATGGGTAGAACATAGGCATCGCGAGTGCACGAGGCAAACAAAAATGCAGTGGTATTAAATCTCTTGAGGTAACATCTAGCCGTACCTAAACTCCGTGACCCTTGTTTTTGCTTGGAAATCATTCGTAGCCTCGGGCGAGCCCAAAACTACCGTTGCTTATGGAGATATTTGGCAAAACTGGCATCTGCCAAGATTGAATCCTCATTATCGCCCATCGCGGCCTGGTAGCGCTCCTGCAGGCCTTGTTTGGCTGCTTCTTCGTCTTCGTCCGAGTCGTCATCGTCGCTTGCCACCTCGACGTCAGAGTCGTTTCCTGCGCCGCTCTGTTGAGCCGCTTGACCGGGAGCAACAGACATGTCGGACATCATCTTGTCCAACTCCTTGTCGCGCGACTTCTTCTTTTGCTTCTCCCTTTCTTGGCGCCGCTTCTCTAGCTCCGGCAGGTAATCTCGTAGGAACTCCTGCTTCTTCTCCTCCACCGCCTCAAAGAACTCATCCACGCCAGTGCCCACCCTTGAACTCACGCCAACCATGCTCAAGTGTGAATAAAATTCTTCCAACATCAAACTCATGGAGTTGAGCAAACTGCCCATGTATCCGCTTCCTCCGTGCCCACCGCCCTCAACCCCGCCCAGCGCATCCGACTCTTCATCCTGGCGAAGCGCTTCCTGGAACGCCTCGAAATCTGTCATCCATTCCTTTGCAAAAGATGCGTCCTTCACATCCGTCTTGTTGAACACCAGAATCATGGGAAGTTTCGTCTTGTATAGGATCGAACAGGCGTATAGCATGTTGGACATGAATGTAGATGTGGACGCTGTTCTCGGCGTGTCGATAACATAAGCGATCACGGTTGGGAACGAAGACGCTAGAGACTCTAGCAGAATGGTTCCCGATGCAGACCACACAAAGGCTTCGATTTGTCCGGGAGTGTCGACAATGATTCTGTCGATGGGTTTGCGGTCGGGATTTTCCGCATCAGGCTTCGCTCTCTTCTCTAATAGGTTCACAATCTGGTCGACCTTGGTGGCGAACAAGTTGAGAGACGTGAGAATGCCTCCATTGGGACCAAGGTTGTACTGCTTCATGACTTCTTCGTAGTTGACCGAGTCGCGGATGTCAATGTTTGGGTCGAAGGGGACATTGAGCACTGCCGGGTCGAGGTTGATGACATAGGGAGGCTGGTTCTTGCCGTGAAGATGCGCGTTAATGCGCTGCATAAAGGTCGTTTTGCCAGAGCCTGCGACGTCAAGTTAGGGCGAGCTACTCGATGAAATACCCATGTAGGCAGGGCGAGGCTTTGATAATGTACCTGCCATGCCGACGCACACGATCGCGACGGGCGGCGATGCATCGTCTGAGGATGCCATGGCGGAGCGGGCTCTGATATTACTGCGGCTGGAGGGCAGATGGGATGATTCGCAGTGGCAAGGTTCCAACAACTACTATTGATGGAGGTTTGGAAAAAACGTTTAATAGTTGGGGCTAATGCTCGATGCTCGATGTTCCGACTTGGAAATTTTGACGACGTCGGAGCTGTCAACTTGCCCCGCACCCACTGAGCACCAGACCCCGCCACTACCTGACCGACCATCAAAACTACCAAGTTGACGTCTCAGTAGGACACAGGTGAGAGGTGCAGACTCTGGAAAGTTTCCCATGAACACCCCCAGCGATCTCCTCACTCTACCTTAATTTCTGTCTCCATTTACCCAAAACGTCTCACATATACACGCATGCGACGGTATGTAACCTACGTACGGAGGAGTCATGGAAGTTAGTATTGAATCCGTCGACCACCTCCAATCGACGCCTCTATGCACAGCAAGCCAGGGTAGTAACCCTTGAGCTACAGGTGCCTGCAAGAAAAGAGAAACATTACATTACCCCTATCTGTTCATCCTTTGATTGCTGTCCGCTTTTTCCATCGTCCGCGTATTGGCATGTCTAACCATCAGTTCCGCTGCTGCGAAACGTAGCACATAACGCCGCGTAGTGGTGCGTCAAGTCTAGCACGGTCTGAGGCAGACTGGTCGCCTGAATGATGCTCCTGACCTTGACTGCACCTTCATCTTCGATCAGAGTCCGAATGGTGTACAGAAGTTCCGGGCTGAACTCGCTGTACCATCGGTACTGCCACGTTACCAACCTGATCACTGCTGCTACAGTATCCCTTGTGTTCTTAGTCTTTTGAAAAACCCTCAATACACCAGCAAGGGACTTGGGGCTGAATCGCAGCGATAGACACGCTCGGTAGGCCTCGACAGCTTCGTCAAAATGCTGCAGACGTTCAGCAAGGGCCCCGAGAATTTCCCACTCTTCTGCCGACTTCTTATACTGCATTTGCTGCGCCCGATATTGGGCCATTTGTGTCCGCCAGATAGTGTACACACGCAGGTCTTCATACAGAACCATAAACAGGCTGTCCAGCCATCTCTCACAGAGACGCTTGGTGTTAAGCTTTGATAAGTGTTCTTCATCTGGAGTGCTCTGCGCCGAGATGTTACCAAGAATGTTTATCTTGTGGTACGCATGGCATAACAGTACAACTTACGTGGTCGGAATCAGCCTTTACTTCTTTTGGATCAATGGCGTGAGGCGGCTTCTCGACGCTGTTGGTCTCGCCGTTGGTTGCCGTCTTTTCTGCAGGATCTCTGTCGCTCGGGTTTTCGGCATCTTCATTCTCCGATTCACCTTCACCATTCGTTATCGGATCGGGAGCACCTCGGAGACCATCTATGCTGGCGTTTCGTTTCGAGGGACCAGAGTGTGATGATTCTTGTTTCTCCGTTCGATACTCATCCTCCATGACAAACACATTGCTGCGAATCTTGAGCAACTGATCCCAGCCAATCTTGGCGGTCATTTCTGTTAGAATGTTATATGCCTGCTTGAAAGTGCCACGGTAACCCGCAGCTCGAAGCCCCAGCAAACTGGCGTCGACTTGTTCTGAAAATCTGGATTCCGGTTCGCTGTCGATCTCGTCGAGTCGCGTCTCGGGGAGCGTTGGCAGATGAACATCTCTCGGTTCGGGCATGATAGGAGTATCCTTGTCCTGATAAGTAAACATTGGGCATGAGTTTAACGTGGTAAGCGCGTTCTCCCAGTCCTCCATAGCAACATAGACCTGTGCCAGCCGTGCCCATGTGCCAAACTCGCTTGGAGCGGCGACAGTACTGCGATCTGCACAGCCAAGTGCCATCTTTAATCTCTCTTCTCTCGCTTCCGGCGTTTCGGCCTTCTGCGCCTTCTTGAGCAAAATTCCGCTTGTGTGTCGAGCATGACATAGTCCATGGGTGTCTCCTGTAAGGACTGATACAAGTTCTTGACGCCGGAAACCTCCTCGTTACCCATGAACATGACTTTTGACAACAATGATGACACCTCAATGCTCTGTGTGCGAAGCTTCTCGAATAGGTTGATGCCCGATGCGTATCGGCCGGTAGTTTCAAGGTATTTGAGAAGTCCCGTGGTGAGGTGGTTAGAAACATTTGTGGGAACTTGAACAACGGAATCGGATCCCAGCTGCCAGCCTCTGAAAAAAAGTTGCTCTGCTGCATTGAGAAAGCGTTGCTCTGTCTCGGTGTTGGTCACGGGGTTGAATCTCCTGACGCCCATGATCTTTCGAATCGTGTCACCACTGCCGTCATCCGCGTAGGAGTATGCTCTCAAGACGCTGCAGAGATATGTCTCCAGCCACAGCTCGTCTGAGGCCTTTCGCTTCTCTCCTCGCTCATCGACGCAATAGCTCTCGACGGTACCGGGAATGGACACGTGCACGCGCATGTCCAGCCGAGAAAACGCATTGTAGCAGCTATAATGATACAAATATATAAGTTGCTACGTCATTTCGTAACTCATAACAACCTGAACGCACCAGTATACGCCCTCTACAATCTTTGAAGTGGCATTCGGGCCGTTGTCCTTGTACGTGAGCGTGTTGATGTAGGCTGCAAGACTGGCGGACGAGGAAGCATCGACACCGGTGACATGATGGTAAATACCAGTCTAGACATGTTAGTTATTAACCACAAGAAACCTCTTCAGCTACATACCTGCTTTCCTGTATTGCGCACACCTTGCTTCAGGAGATGTACCAGGTCAGGAGGCCCAAGCTCTCGCAAGGCAACCAGGGATTCGGTTCTGGCATCAATCGACTCGTGGAGGACCTCCTCAGTAACCCTACAGTCATATTAGAATCCGTCATGGTCAATGTATTATATTCTATTCCATACTCTGGCACAGCCGGGGCGACCATGGCTGCGGGAAGCTCGTGAGAGCTCGATTTCAGGGACTACCGCTGGCTTCTGGGCGGGAGTGGTCAAGGTGGCTGACAGACCGGCGGCTGCGTGTCTGCCCGGTTAACGTCGACACCGAAGTCGTATTTGAGTGCAGTCGATCGTCGCCGTTGAAATGCGCGAGCCTGAAGCGACTTGCAGGGCGTGAGCTGGGGAAAGGGACGAGAGCGGGATGATGCAGGATATGCAGTGTGGCCAGTCGCTCGAAGCTCTGAGCCGCCAATCTGCCCACACTTGTGCATTCAAGCCACATCCCCATCCAATTCAAGCCGCTGGCCCTGAACCGCGCCACTATTACACGTGGTTTGACCAAACCAAGAGTGGGGCTCTATGCCGGCTAGCCAGCCAATCACGCCTGGTCTCCAGAAAACGCCACACGCTAGTTAAGTGACAGGGATACGTAAGTAATTGAGCTGGCGCGACGCGATGGCAAGCAATTAAGCATTCCGCCATCTAGCTTGGATGCTTCACCCCGACTGCTATCACAACCCTAACAATGACTCCTCTGTGCCACAACTGAGGCCATTTTAAACAACAGCATCATCATAGTCATCTGAAAAATACCGCTACAATGGTAAACTGATTTGAAAGTGTATGCAACGTAACCTCTAGCTAATGCCACTCTTTCAGCCCGCCTTCCAGGCGATCAATCTTGAACCCGAAGAAAACGAAGATGAGCAAATCGACACAACGAAGGAACTGCATGTATGCCGCACAACTCCCTCACAATAAGTCAGCCATGTACTGATGCATATTCTAGGTCGACAAAGCTCTGCAACGGTTCCAGGCTGCCCTCAAACTCCATGCTCAGGGCCTGAAGTCGCGAGACGCCGCCGATGCTGCATATCAAGAACTCTTCAAATGCGAGATATTCGAATACCGCGAAGCAAAGACCGACTATGAACGGGCGGAGCGACAAGCAGATGGCCGACCTGAAGCTTCTTCTGTCGACTCCTTCTCATCCGCCTTGGGCATGGATGCCGGCGGAGCGGATGGAGTTGCAGCAAGTCTCGCCCAAGCCTTGTACATGTCTTACAAGAACTATGGTCAGTTTTTCTTGGACAAGTTGAAAGACAAGTGTGAGGCAGACCCAGAATGGGATAAGAAATTACGCATCAAGTACTGGGCCGACAATAGTGACAAAGTCCTTGACAACTGGACAGCCGCCCTTGACCAAGACCCGTCAGATCCAGAACTCTGGAGAAAGATGGCCCGTTTCGCAAGTTCTTTGAATTCTGGTCGTGTGAAGCGATATTGCCTGGAGTCCGCGATCGAACTTGACGATGATCCTGCTATCATGGAGGTTAATCCTCCGTCTCTCGCAGAAGGCTTTGCTGGCCAACAACTAAAGGAGTACCTACAAGTTCTTGATGATGACATGGCGCTATCGCATCCCATTATGGCGCCTTGGTTGAAGAGAGAAATGCCTGCTCTGTTAAAACGTCACTTAGACCCGATTCCGTTTCTCCCTGACCCCGTTGCCGTTTTGACCCCCCCACCTTCCAGCCCCGAAGTCGACGAGGCTGCCGACGATCCAAATAGTGAACAGGCCCTCTCCCCCACGCATGCGACCGAATCTTCGATCGAGCCGGTCAAGTCTTGGTCAGAGCTCGGAATAGAACTGATGAAGTGTATTCAAGATACCAGGGGAGCTTTGAAAGCTTGCCGCTCAGTTCTGGATGCGGCGCAAGAGGATGTCAAGATGGTTACGGAAGCTGAAGTTGAACCTGTAATTGCACCCGAGCCGGAACCAGAGGCAGAGAAAAAAACCAGAGCCCAAACCCAAGACTGAAGAAAAAGTCAAACCGACTGTTGAAGGACCCCCCGTAGTACGAAGATCAACTAGACAAGGCTCTAGAGCCAACACCAAGGCTAAACCGGACACAAAAGAGGACAATCCTCCTAACCCGCCAAAAGAAGTGCCGAAGGAGCTTCCAAAGGAACCTGACCAAGATCCGAAAGAAAGATCTACCTCAGTTTCGACGCGAAAGCGGTCCCAATCGGTCGCTGGGTTGCCCGAGGGCGTGGATGATGAAAACGCGGCCGAGAAGAGGAGCAAACGCGTCCGCCGACGCACAGAAACAGCTCTTACTGAAGAAACAACTGATCCCGTCACCTTAATCTCGGCACAAATTCAGCCATATCAAGAAGCAGACCGCACTTTGTTCCAACTCACAAAGAATATACTAGAAAATATTGGGGTAGAGGATCACCTGACTTTAGATTGCCTGCAGGAACTTTTCGACTCTTGCTCCACCGAAAGCAGACCTCCAAAGCTGAGCCACAAATGCGCGACAGATCTACACGGAGTCATCTCAACTTTCAATGAAGACGTGGCGCAAGTTCTCCTGAACAAGAACGAGCAGGCCACGCTGGGCTTATCATCTTTTCTCGAACATGCCAAATCGGGCTCGCAGGACCATGATGACATCCCTTCATTTGCTGAGGCCCAGGGTCTCAGGAAGTTCGCAGAAATGGTTGTAAATGAATCGGACTGGTTGACAAGTGACGACATCGCATTTGAATGGGTTCGCGCTATCAGTGCTAGTTATTCGACTTCAAAATGGTCTGATACTATGAAAGTTGCTGTTGTACAGATGCTCAATAGGGTCGACACGATTTTGTATACCCGAATCAACCATATATTAAATGAGCCTTTCGTTTCTAGGGAAGAGTTGGTCGACCTCAACTCCATACTACCTATGATTTTCGAGCTACACATCGATATTTATGAACGCATTACGAACCCTAACAGCGCCGTCGATTTTGCTACGCGGATGGAAACCAAGTATCGGCTTGATAGGTGGCTTAACGCAACGTCAACTTATCTCCACTTGCTAGATTTGTCTCACAAAGACCCTCTTTGTGTCAGATTCATCTGGGCATCGGTGATGGTATCATCTCTAACCGAGAGCCCCGTTCGGGACCACATTCTTCTCTTATGGACTTCTCTTCGGGACTTCTTGGCTGCCGAGGACGTAGAGGAAATCATCTTGCCTAACAACGTTGTTATGCCTGTGATTTCTCCGGCTGCTGCAGATCGAGAACTTTCGAAATTGAATACGATGGACTTCTTTTTGGGTCTTTTCCAGGATGAAATGAAAGATCCGTTATTAGTCATTGAGACACTTGAACCCGTCCTAAATCCAACTTCAGTCTATGTATCTGAACAGAAGTCAAGTAGTTTGGCGGCAGAGAAAGTGGATGACGACGAAACACCCAATGACGTGGATAAACACGACGCAATCAACATTCGCAGCAAGGCCGATGAAGATCAAAACGATAAAAAGAGCGATGATGCGGTACCGGAGGACGATAAACAGAACAAGAGTGAACAGGATAGCAGTGGAAGGGATGATGTATCGGACGGCTCCGAAGATTTAAGTATCAACCGAAAGCCAATATCGGAGAATGCTACCCAGGGCATGAAAGACGTGTGGAAATTCCTTACCAGCAGTAGTACAGAGTTACGACTTTTCTTGTGGTCGCGTTTGGGCGATGCGTACGAAGCTATTAACTATCCCACGAAGCGGTTTTCATGTCTTCTCAAAAGTATTGAAATGGTGGTCAACGACCTAGAAGGGGAGACGTATGCCAAGATGCCAGATGATTCACGGAAACACCTGTTTATGCGAACTCTGAAATCTTTGGATGAACTTGTTATTCAGGCTCTGTCCATGTCATTGAACGATGGCACATCTTTTGATATCATCGATGACGAGCATTTGAAATCGAGCTCAGCCACCATTGCGAAAATATGCTCATTTCTTCACGTTGTTGCTCTTTGCGAAGACGAATCTCGACTTGGCGTCACCAGCCTGGCTACGAGCAACAATACATTTGTGGCCCTAATCAACAAATTGCGAGATATTCAGGTCCGCGCCTGGTGCCTCCTGTTTACAATGTTTAAAGCCGGACTATCACAAAAGAAGACGGCTATGCTGGAGAACGATGTGGCGGACTATCTCGCCGCCATTCATAGAGTTCTTGGTCTCCGCAAGTTCTGTAAGGCCTCAAACAAGATCTTCCTCAAGGTGATGCGCATAGAACTCCTTAGGATGAGGAAAATTGAGGCTTGGGAAGATCATCTGGAACAAGTTCTTTATGATTTATATGGCTTGAAACTTGGCGTAGGCGTCTGGGAGGTGCAAGATCATGGCTGCCCATATGAGAAACTCGAGAAGAGACAGGCCATGCAACTGGTTGAGAAGGTAATGATTCTTGCAAATCGCATGACGATGAAAGATTTGCTTAAATCAGACCTGAAAACCACCATTGAACACATGCAGCAAACCATTGGACAGACCAAATCGACACCGCAGATGATTCATAACCTACGTAACTTCACGGAAATGCTAAAAAAGCCAATTCATCCGCTCAGACTATACCAAGCTCTCGCCGGCAAAGTATTTGTCGACGCAGTGACCGTCAACATTCCAGAAGGCGCTCTTGCTAGACATGGCTGGTTCTTCTTGTTGGGAATGATTGCTTTGACCAAGTTCAAAGGTGTAGATTTAAACCGTCGGCAGACTCCTGGGGCTACAGATGATCTTCGAATCGGAGCTACTTTTTTGAGATTGCAACTACAATTTACTGCTGACAGATGGGATGCCTGGTTTCGACTTGCAGAGTGTTTCGACTATGAGCTAGATGAATCCGTTTTGTGGACAGCAGATAAGATGAACAAAGATCGGTCGGAGCTGGTCAAATTTCAGCGAAACGCAATTCACTGTTATACCCTAGCCCTGTCGCATTCTCGACATGAACGCGTAATTGCTACAGATAGCGATCCGCTGCACGACCTATACCACAAATTCGGCATGAGACTTTACTCCTCCAGTCGAGAGCCATTTGCCATGGAGCCCTTCCAGCATTCGGATCAAGAACGATTCTTCATTGAAGACATGGGTGCCGGAACCTTCAAGAGGATTCTGCACGATCAAATGTCACAGTACAAAGTTTGGAAGTTTGCCGCCGGGTTGTTTCGAAAAGCGATGGCAAGGAAACCGCTTAACTGGAAGTGCGTAAACCCCCGATTCAATATGAGAACTCAAAGACTAACACGCAATAGGAATCCGTACATGCTTGGAAAATGTCTCTGGAAAATGTATCAGACACCCCGGGATCGCCTTGACAGCAGCGATCAAAAAAGCCCCATTACCATGGCGATGGTACTGGATACGCTCAAAACATCGATTGAGGTAGCACAAAGCGCCAGGAAGAGTAAGAACAGCGACCCGATTCTGGAGCCGCATTATAAGTTGGTCTCTATCCTGCACAAACTCGTCGATCGTGGGGATATTCCCGCAGCAGAAGCTGCATCGCTTCTGGCGGATCAGCCATTTGGCATTGTTGTAAATTCGAATGACCATTTCGCGTCTTTCTCTGAACCGGAAGACTGGGAAGAGTACATTATCCGCAACTTGACTAAGCTTCGTGAAAAGGATAAGTCCAACTGGCAACATCGAATCGTCATGCGCCATGCCAAGATTCTCTTTGATGAGAAGCACATTGCGCCGGACAGCGACGGCACTGTAGAAGCCAAGGCCGCATTTGCCATCCTGAAGGAGAACATGTTCACTAAAACAATGGTAATGAATGTGTGGAAGTGTGACGCTGAGCGGCCTGGTCGTCACCACGTCTTTACTGAGCAATATGTTCGCTTCATGACAAAGCTTCTGGTTATCATGTCGGACCGAACAAATCTGGAGCTTCTTTTGAGACGACTTCGCAAAAAGGGTGCGGACTTTTACCATTTTGCAGACTTATGGCAGTATAGCTGCACTGAGTACGTGAAGCTGTTGCGTGCAGCGTACAAGGTGCCAGTCACCACCGATGAAGCATTCAAGCACATGTCGAATGAGGAGTTTGAAATTATGAGCGAGAGGATCACCGATTGGGCTGGTGGTGATGGAGCTCCAAATACAGCCTTCGAATGCATGAAAGAGGCCATTGAAGTCAAGAAGCTCAATGGAAACCTAATGAAGGTCGCACCAATTGACGATCTCATCAACGATTGTTACACGACAATCTATGTGGACGTTGCCGGAACTCTTCCAGGACTAGAGCCGGGGAGAATCATAGAGGAGCGCAACCACGCCAAGGAAGTCGCAGCTCAATTAGAGGCCGTAGCCCAAGCTGAGCCGAAGCCAAAGAGCTCACTCAGTAATCTCCTTAATCCGCCAAGCGGAGGAGACAGTGCAGCTGGATCCGCTACGCCAATGGAGACCGATAAAGCAGAGGCTATTCCGCGCGCGAGGAGACTGGCCGGTGTGCGCCGGCCCGAGATTTTACGGAAGGCAGAGCAAGCTGTCGTGCGTGCTATGGAGGCACCAAAGTCTGTTACAACTAAGAGTCGGGTTGGAAGCATGTCAAGCACGAAGCGTGGTAGTCAGACACCTGCTAGACATGGTAGCATGGTTCATAATGACGATGAATGTGTTGAGGGACCAGATGCTCAGGTACGCCGAGAGGCTGGCGAAGATGTTGACGAAGAAATGGGTGAAGGAGAGGACAATGAAGAAGCAGTCGAAGACGAAGAACATGGTGACTCCCGAATGGAGGACAAGGATGAAGAAGACCATCCTGGTAGTATCCATGATTCTGCGGATGATGAGAGTGATCTTAGTGACGTGCCGGAAGGGTATGACGACGATGTACCGCCCGGACTCTTGTTCCCCAATCTTCGAAGGTCTGAGTCGGGTGGGGACGAAGCAGACAGCGAAGACGCGGAGGACGATGAAGAGGAGCCCGACGAGGAGGAGGCGGAGGCGGAGGAAGCAGAGGAGGCGGAGGGTGACGAAATTGAAGTTGGAGAATTAGAGGCAGAAGGGGAGGAAGACGAAGGACAGTGAGGGTGAGGAAATAGAAGTTGAACAGGAGGTAGATGAGGAAGATCATGACGAAGAGGAAGGCGAGCACGAAGAGGCTGAAGAGGAGGTAGAGGAGGAAGAGGAGGAAGAGGAAGGTAATGATGATACGGAGATGGCTGGTATAGAAGAGGGTGAGGGTGAGGAGGGCGAAGAGGAGGAGGATGAAGAGGAGGATGAAGAGGAGGAGGAGGAGGCAGAGGAGGAGGCAGAGGAGGGTGACGAAGAAGTAGACGAGGAAGTAGACGAGGAAGCCGAGGAGGAAGAAGGCGACGCAGAAGAGGAAGAAGACGAAGACGGGAATGAGGAGGAGGAAGCCGAAGAAGAAGAAGAGGCTGAGGAAGAAGACTAAGGCGGAGCATGCCTTTAATTGCGTTCAGAGGATATTGCACACAGGGCAGGTGTGTGCGAACTTGTGATGTGTGTTTTTACATTCGGGACAAACGGCGCTGCTAGGCTGGGAACATTGTATAATGAACACGTTTCACGAATGCACATTGTTGGTCCATCGTACGTGTAGCGACTATTTGACTTGCTCCAGGATTGCAAGATGGAATAACTGTTTTGGAACACCCAAAATCACGAGGACTCGTAGCCTAGTAGATGACAGGGGCTGGGTAGTGTTGTAAACTGGCAGCATGCCGTACTGTAGGGGAATGATACTACATTGTGTAAATACTACGGTTGTCAGGCCAGGATTTGAATTCTTACCAGCTTCGTGGAACAGGTCAAGGAGCCTGTGAAGCCAAGGACATGCCTCAATTGAATGTCTGGTAGCTTCTCGCATGTCCTGGGTTCACCAGCGTGATACCCATCAGGCTTCTCTCCAACCCAGTTTTAGAAGAAATGAGACGTCAGCTAATGCCCTTGCTTGTTCTTGTTCTTTGGGTGAGGGTCATTTCTGGGTTGGAAGAGCGTGCAGTTGGAACAGTGTTTACGGACCAGCACACCGCCGGATCCCGAAGCCGCTGCTTATTGTATGCATCTACTCACTTAATGGGCCATACATAATTTCTACTGCGCATGGAAGCAACGTATTAAACTATGGATTACGTGGCTAGCTATTTTAACCCTCTTCTTTGTCCATATCGTCGCGATGCCTCTTGCTAGTGCCCTTGGCTCTCTTGCCCTTGCCGTGCCTTTTCTCGGACAAGTTCTTCATTTCGATTCTCGCGTGCCTTTGCGCCTCTTCGACGCGGTGCTGGAACGCCAGGACTTCTTCCTTCTCGGTGGGGTAAATGTCCAGCTTCTTGCCCAGCGCGGCCTCAATTCGCTGGAACACTTCGATGTCGTACTGCGTCACCAAGCTGATTGCGATACCAGACTTGCCCGCTCGAGCCGTTCGGCCCACCCTGTGGATGTAGGTTTTCGAGTCCTGCGGCAGGTCGTAATTGAGAACGACGTCGACTTTGGAGATGTCCAGACCACGGGCTGCAACATCGGTGGCAACGAGGATGTCGCGGGTTCCGGAGCGGAATTTGTTGAGGGCTCCGAGGCGAGCAGATTGTGAGAGTTGGCCGTGTAGAGGAATGGCGCCGAATCCGAGAGTTCGGAGGAGGATTGCTATTCTTTGTGTTTCCCACACGGTGCGTGTGAAGATGATGGTGGACTTGCCGGTGAATTCGTTGACTAAGTAGATGAGATACGTGTCCTTGCGCATCTGTGGGATGACAAGGAGGTTCTGCAGAAGCGTTGAGACAGTCTGGTACTTGTTGCTGCTGACGCTGACGCGAACGGGGTCTCGCAAACTGGCCCGCTGCAAGCTCTCGACTTTGGAACTAAGCGTCGCGGAGAAGAGGTAGGTCCGTCGTTCGCGCGGGATGAATTTGAGCAGCTTGTCAATCGCAGGACCAAAGTCCATGTCTAGCAGACGGTCGGCTTCGTCCATGACCAGGTATTTCAGTGTGCGCAGCGAAAATCCCTTTGTCTTTTCAAGGTGATCCACTAGTCGTCCAGGCGTGGCCACGATGATGTGCGGCTTCTTTCCGAGCGCAACGGCTTGGGGGACCATGTCTAAGCCGCCGACAATAACGGCACATCGTAGTGATATTGATGACCCCAGAGCTTCGAATGATTGCCCAATCTGGTGCGCCAGTTCTCGGGTCGGGGCGAGGACGAGGCCGAATAGTGGCTGAGGTTTGTCGAGGAGAGCTTGCAGGATGGGAAGCGCAAATGCAGCTGTCTTTCCGCTACCAGTTTCAGCGAGACCGATGATATCACGATTCTGCAAGGCGACCGGGATGGACTTTTCTTGGATGGGGGTCGGGAATTTATAGTTGAGAGATTCACAAGCTTCGCATAACGAGTCAACGATTCCCTAGATTGGTGAGCAGTGAGAGCAGAGGCCTAGGGCACGAGCATCTGCTATGCTTACCAGCTGTTTGAAAGTCTTGGGTTGAGTATCAGATTCCTCTAAAGCAGCTTCGTCGAGAGTTGCTGATTCTTCTTGATCACTTGAAGCCTCGGGTTCTGAAGATGGAGCGCGTGGGGGACTGCTCATGGGCACATGGCGTTTGGTATGTGCGCCATGGGCAACCTTTCTCCTTTTGATGTCAACCATGGCTGTCAAGAATGCTTATGACCACCAGAGACAGAGAAGACGTATCAGGGTCGCCCAATCAATCGGCAAAAGAATGGACTGTTGATGTGGGAAGAAATAATGTGATGGGAGTGGTTGGTTATATAACTACTTCCGAAGAAAGCCTCTGGCGATGCCCCATTTTTTGTGTGACAGACGGGACGGGAAAATTTCAGCGGGGCCAGGCTTATCGCGCGTGTGGATTGGCCCAAAGGAGACAATTTGCTGCTTATCGCCCATTGCCCCACTCAATTTTTTCTCGTCTACGAAACCTTCATTTCTATTCATGAATCATATATTACAGCATCAGGTTGTCACTATCAAAACATCTCAGTCCTCTGTCACGAGCCAACAATCATGGCGCGAAAACGAACAAAGAAGAGAACACATGCTGGTGCCAACAACCCGGAGACAGCCTCAGCCGGCCATGCCACTGCCCGCGACCCCAAGAGCATGGTCATCCGGATCGGGGCGGGTGAGGTCGGTTCCAGCATCAGCCAGTTGGCCGCCGATGTGCGCAAAGTCATGGAACCCGGTACGGCCAGTCGGTTGAAGGAGCGAAGAGGGAACAAGTTGAAGGACTATGTTGTCATGTGCGGACCTCTTGGTGTTACTCATCTGATGCTGTTTTCCCGCTCAGAGACGGGCAACACAAACTTGAGGATGGCGCTTGCGCCGCGCGGTCCGACAATGCATTTCCGCGTCGAAAAGTATTCGCTTTGCAAAGATGTCCAGAGAGTTCAGAAACACCCCAGAGGTGGTGGGAAGGAATTTTTGACACCCCCGTTGGTATGTTCAGTTGCTCGTATTCCCGCACGCAGAATGCAAAGGTCGCTAACTTGAGGTAAAAATTTTGTTATAGCTTGTCATGAACAACTTCGCCACACCAGGTGCCGACGCCAAGTCCAAGGTCCCCAAACACCTCGAATCTCTCGCCACCACTGTCTTCCAATCACTCTTCCCCCCCATCAATCCGCAACAGACCCCCCTCAAGACAATCCGACGGGTCCTCCTCTTGAATCGCGAAAAGTCCGAGGAAGAAGACGGAACCTTCATTGTGAATTTCAGACACTACGCCATTACCACAAAGTCCACCACGGTATCGAAACCTCTGCGGCGAATCAAGGCAGCTGAAAAGTTAATGACGACCAAGTCAAGCAGGCAGGGACGCATGCCCAACCTCGGCAAGCTCGAAGACATCGCCGACTACATGATTGGGGGTGAAACAGGCGACGGATACATGACGGACGCTACCAGTGGCAGCGAGGTTGACACAGACGCGGAAGTCGAGGTTGTCGACAACGCCCCCAGAAGAGTAATGTCAACAAAAGCCCGTCTGGCTGCCGAACAAGCCGGCCAAGAACCTGAAGAGGAAGCAGAAAACGTTGAGCGAAGAGCCGTCAAACTCGTCGAGCTGGGGCCCCGCATGCGCCTACGACTTAGCAAAGTTGAAGAAGGACTGTGCGCCGGCAAGATCATGTGGCACGAGTATGTGCACAAGAGCCGCGAAGAAATTCGGGAACTTGAGAAGCGATGGGAGAAGAGAAGACAGGAGAAGGAGGCCCGCAGAAAAGAGCAAAAGGCCAATGTGGAGAGGAAAAAAGCCGAAAAGGAGGCCAGGAAGAAGAAATCTGGCGACGGAGACGGTGAAGAGGATGAAGACGACGAGGATGAGAACTACAGCGACGTGGACTTTGACGACTTTGACAGCGAGGGCTTGGCGGGCGATGCCGAGTTCAAGGCGAATGAGCAAATGGAGGAGGATGGGGAGTGGGAGGACGAGAGGGGAGAAATCGGACGCGAGTGACCGTATATATATATATATACATTTAGCTGGATGATGATCTTATTTCCATGGTCTTGGTTGCAAGATTCGACCCGACTATGCTCGCCGTGACTGCTGACCACATCAACTCTCCCAGCACCTACCTCACATCTAAGACACTGAAAACCTCTATGCCAAGCTGCGCAGCGCACTCATCAATACTCGTATCCCGAATATGGCGATGCAAATCGTCACGCTCAACACCAAGCGCGGACTGCAAGCCCTTGACATCCACCTCTGCATCCAACGCCCGTGCCGCCCCGGCACCCGCATTCGACTGAAACATTCCCGCGGCGGACAGGGGCAAAAAGTCCTCGTATATCGTCGGGCTCACTTCCACGATGCTTCGCCGCACAAGCTCGCCGACCGTGTACGCCGCGCGTGCCAACCGCCGGCCTCCCCCTGACGCGGTACGAGAAGTACACCAGGTCCTGCGTCCTCAGGTCCTCTCACGTATTGGGATACCTTTCAAACACCCTCGCCGCCGCGTCACCCAGCACCTCTGGAGATGCTCGCGCGCTGGCCATGGCGCGTCGTACAGCCTTCGTCCGCGGGGAGCAACGGCCGCGCCTCGCTCCCCGATCTCGCCGAACCCAGTTCTGTGCAACGCCTGCGCTAGCCTGCGAGCACCCTCATCGGCGGCAAACCGAGCCGGTTCCTCGACGGCCAGAAGCTCGTCTCAAGATGGGGCATTTTCTCCTCGTGGGGCTGGGGGGGGGGGGGCGCGTCCTCGATACTGGCCTTGACCTCCAGACCCTCCCGTCTCATGGCCTCCTGGGCGGGAACAATGGCCAACGTCTGGGGGCGTCAGGTGGCTTACATGGGCAGATGGAAAACACGCCACATCGGCGAGGATGGAGTGCGCCGCCTTGAGCGACGTGTAGTCATGGAGGGAGGCGGCGGCGACGAAGCGCGTGCTCTGGGCGGGTGTGAGACGGCCGTTTTGCGAATCCGTCCTGTCGAGGATGGCCGTGAATTCTGGGGTGAACTGGAAAGGGGGTCCAGGGCGAGGGTCTCGACGGCGGCGTCCTTGATGAGCTCTGGCCGGAGGACTGAGATGAATACTCTGAAGGAGTCTTTGGAGAGTGATTCTCTTGTTTTTGGTCGGAAACAGGCGGCGTGCATGGGGGAGTCGGGCGGGCGTGAGGTCGTAGTAGCCGACGGGGTAGAGGCCGATGATGGCCAAGATGCGTCTGACGGTGTGTAGCTCGCGGGCGGTGCCGAGACGAATTGCGCCGTGGCGCTCAATGTCGATCATAGACGAGGGGCCGAGGGCGTCGCCGTAGCGCATTGAGAGTGTTTTTGGATCGAGGCTTGATTATAGTGTTCCCTGGTTGACGTCGGAGACGATGCGGACGAGGTCGCCGTATAAGGGGACTTGGGATTTGTACATGGACGACATGGCCAGGGTGAAGCATGTTCGAAGGTCGTCTGATCCGCGAATGAGCCTCGGATGACGTTGGCGGGCATGATTACGGAGCCTTATGTTTTATTTTATGTAGCTGGGATTTGTTGCTCATGTAAGGCGGCGGTGGCATCAATTTGTGTTTTGTATGCAGGTTGGTCCATTTGGCTCAGTTATCAGGATGGCAGATGGAGGCACTTGGAGATGTATCCTATTTATACGCGGACGTAACCCATGATACGCAGAACACGTCGGCTCATGATACATCATGTAATGACAGCTTACAAGCACTCCGGTTTCGGGTTGCCGGCTCGTCACCGATACAGAGCACACGGGCAGATGTTGACACCTAGGTTGTCGAGAGATAAGCGCCGGCGAGATAAAGAAAATATGGACGGGAGTTGTGTACGGATCGTCTCGATTGAGAAGACGGTGGGACCACATAGTGGGCTTATTCCTATTCTTTCAGAGCTATCGTCGAAACCAGTGATAAATAGGACGGAGATGTGCCGTCTCTTGCATGTAACTCTTATGCCAACGAACAAGAGGCCTTGGCCATGAAGCCCTCGACTTCTTGACTCGAGCCAGTGGAACCAATCAAGTACACGGAGCATCGTCAATACCGCGTCATATGCCGGTGGTCTGTGGATGTCAAAATTGTCACGGCACCGGCGGCATTGGGGCCGGTCCCCGGATGGATCCGTGATTCGCCGGGCCGACCCGGATGGGACCTGCTTCTTGCGCCAGAGTGTTTTTGCTGAGTGTTTTTCCAGCAATTCGATTCTCCATTTAAGCTCCTCAAAGGAGATTGTTTTCTTCTTTGACGCGGACACACTCGAGCAAAGTCCCAATGGTGATATGGCCTACCATGCTGGTAGTTTTTGCATTTTCCACACGAACAATCCGAACCAGAGATTCCATAACCATTTATTACATGGCTTTCATGTGGGCCTGCCTCCCGTCCCCACCGCCGTGAGCCAAGGTCGGATCGGAGGGCGCATCTTCCCCTCGCGTCAGCAAACACGGATGCTCTTACACGGCTTCCGTCAACATTCAGTGAGACTACACTGCTCGGCCGTGCCACTTGCTCTGAAACACCACACATCATCCATGCGTTTTTCTTCCTATCATACAATCTTCACAACACCAGCCAACCATGGCACCACCTGCAGCCAAAAAGCCTCGGTTGGTCATAATGGGGTCCAGAGAATACCACATCCAAGACTTTGTCGCCGACTACCAGCAGGATTTTGAGTATTCCGTATACCTTGTGCCCTTTTCTGAACAAAAGCAGCACGAAATTGCACGTCCTGACACACGCAGGTCCTCGACGCTCAAAACCGCAAGGAAGCACTCACCAAACTACCGCAGGATGTGGCGCAAAACGGCCCGATAGACGCCTTCATCATCCGCGTAGGGACCAGCGAGTTTGAGCCGTTTGACGAGGAGCTCCTGGGCCCGCTGGCGCCCAGCTGCAAGATCATCGCCTCGGCGTCGGCGGGCTACGACGAGTTCGACGTCGACTGGATGTCGCGCAGCGGCATGTGGTTCTGCAACACGCTCGACGCCGTGGCCGAGGCGACGGCCGACATGGCCATGTTCCTGACGCTGGCGGTGCTCCGGGACGCGCACCGCGCCGAGCGAGGCGCCAGGTCGGGCTCGTGGAAGGCCGGCCTCGTGCCCGCGCGCGACCCGTCCGGCTCGACCCTGGGCATCGTCGGCATGGGCAGCATCGGCAAGCACCTCGCCCTCAAGGCGGCGGCCTTCAACATGCCCGTGCGGTACTACAACCGCCGGCGGCTGCCGCCCGCCGAGGAGGCCAGGCACGCCGCCACGTACTGTCCCACGCTCGAGCGGCTCCTGGCCGAGTCGGACGTGGTGTCCATCAACTGTCCGCTTACCGCGGCCACGACGAATCTCATTTCGCACAGGGAGGTCGGGCTGATGAAGGACGGCGCCTTTCTCGTGAACACGGCGCGTGGTGCCATTGTGGACGAGGAGGCGCTCATCCAGGGGCTGGAGAGTGGCAAGATCACCCGCGCGGGGCTGGATGTGTTTGTCAACGAGCCGCACATTAATGATTATTTTAGGACCAGCGACAGGGTCATTTGCCAGCCGCACATGGGGGCCGTGACGACGGAGGCGTTTAGGAGGGGAGAGAGGGAGTGTTTGGAGAATCTGCGGGCCTTTTTCCGGACAGGGAGGCCGCTGGCGCCTGTGAATGAGATTACCGGCGCCGCTACCAAGTAGGCGCGGCCGGTTTTGCAGAGTGGCGCACTATTTGTGTAGTTTTGTTGGCATATATGAGGTTGAATTCTCGAGTCGTCGATGCCAATGGGGTTGCTGCGGTTTGTTTTTTTTTTTTTTTTTTTCATAACTTGTATGCTCCCCACGGCAAGTTACACAAAGCCCACCACTACGCAATTAAGACGAGCGCCTAAAAACAAGCCAATGGTCCAAAACAGCCAAAACAGACCGACACACGCAGCAGCCAGTCGTGCTTTTCACCTGTCCTCTGGGGTTGAATCTCGGGAAGCCCCCGCATCCCCACTTTCGCCAATCTCAATCTCGCAAACGAGCCGATGCGGACCAACGATTGGCCAATTGGCGCGAGCTTTCCAACTCGCCCGTATGTCGCTACAGCTTCTTGCTCGCGTCCCGTCTTTGCACGTTTGCACCTCGCATCCAACTTCCATCCCGACGGCGCCAACATTGTCCCAGCGAAGCGACAGCGTGTGGAAATGGAAGGCCTCGAGCCTCTGATCAACTGGGCACGCACCCGAGGCGTCGAGCTCGACGGCGTCGCGCCGCAGCAGATGCCCGGCCGTGGAATCGGCGCCGTGGCAACACGGTCAATCAAGGTTCCGTCTGCGCACACCGCGAACCCTCCCAGCGCGGCCCTCTAATCAGCTTCCCACAGGCAGGCCAGGTCCTCATGACGATCCCCGCCAGGGCCATCCTCAGGCTTGACTCGGTGCTCGCCTCCATCTCGTCCAGACTGCCGTCGGCATCGTCGATCCACGGCCTGCTGGCCGCGCAGCTCGCGGCCAGCTCTGACGCCGAGACGACCCTCCGCAGAGACGCGATGCCCTCGCTGCAGAGCTTCGCCGCGACGACGCCCCTCTTCTGGCACCGGCGGCTCCAGGACCTGCTGCCCGCGGGGGCGCGGAGGCTCGTGGACCGGCAGGAGGCGGCGCTGGAGCGCGACTGGGCCGCGTTCCACGAGGCCTTCCCCGGCGTCGCGCGGGACGCCTACCTGCGCTGCTGGTTCCTCGTCGGCACGCGGGCGTTTTACCACGAGACGGACGCGACGCTGCTGTACCCGTGGGAGGACCGGCTCGCGCTGCTGCCCGTGGCCGACATGTTCAACCACGCGGGCGTGCCGGGGTGCTCGGTGGCCTTTTCGCCCGAGGCGTACACGGTGACGGCGACGCGGGCCTGCGCGAGGGGCGACGAGGTCTTCCTCTCCTACGGCGAGCACTCCAACGACTTTTTGCTGGCCGAGTATGGGTTCCTGCTCGACGACAACCAGTGGGACAGCGTTGATCTCGGCGCCTTTATCCTGTCGAGGCTGGGCGCGGAGCAGCAGGCAGAGCTTCGGGCCCGGGGCTTTGACGAGTGTCTTGTTGGGCCGAGCTCGCAGTGGGATCTACCTGACGGCGCGCTGGATGTTCTGGGACGTTGCTTTGCCGCGGAGCCGCCGGAGAGGGCAGCGAATGGAGGACAGCAGGGCAAGCCTTTGGAAGAGCGCGTGTTTGTGGCCGTTTTGACACGCTTCCTGGACGAGATACACGACGTCAAGAGCGCGATTCGGGCCGTCACAGTCGGAGACGATGCCCAGCGCGCAACGCTGCTAAGACGCTGGGACCAGATAGAAGCTCTGGTCAGACGAGCCATCCGGGGGTTACCCAGCTAGCTCGCATTCCGGTATCCATGTGTCATTTTTTGATCGACCACGCGGGGGGAAGGGGGACAGGGGACATCCCCGCCAGCCCATGACGGCTGCAGTTGCCCAGAAACTAAAACCCGAATCTCGATACGTGTACGATTATTACCTCTGGAAACCTTGTTCAAGGCGTCGTCCCAGGGGGGAACGTCATTGGTGCTCGCCGCCGCCCAGGAGGGCAGGGCGGCATTATATCTGACAGGCCAAGAGTCTCAACCAAACATGAACATGCGTCTGGTGCCATTCGAGCATGAGGCAGTTCCCGCTCTGCCCTGGACCCGTAAGTCACGCAGGAAAACATGGATAGCGTGCGCCCAGCGAGCCGAGTTCTATCGACACGGCCATGTAAACAGCTGGCGCATTCTTGTCAACGTGTCGTGGACCGGGCATGACATTGACAACCGATGCGTCAAACACTTCAACTCCAACTACACGCCTCGGCCCTCCGGGTGATGTCCACAGTCAATTTTGCATGGTTACTCACCAACGAACACGCAACGTACACTCCAGTGGAACAATCGCACCGTGCCAAAACGACAGGCAACGCACCATCTCAACAAGACGACACATCTCCCGTCTCCAGCTACTCTAAACCCACAGTAGCACCACAGTCCGCAAAATCAACACTGCGGCGTCCCCAACAGTCTTCATCCTCCAAACCACCAGGGCAAGCCGCCATCACAAGAACCCCCAGCCTCAGCTACATCATCCCCGTAGATTTCACACGTTCCCTCTCCCCAGCACATAACGTCCACGTCAGCCGTCAAGAAAAACTGGCGGTCAGCCAAACCCTCCGGACAGGCCGGACCTCGTCCCGCGAAGAGAGGGGGAAAAGAGACACTGGTTCGCAAAACCGCATACATAATGTCAGACGGTGACGACAAAGGGGGCAAGATGACTGCCAAGCTCAAACCAGGCAAAACGCAAAGACGTATGCGACGACACCGGCCGGCCGTCGACATGAGTGGCTGCTTGGCGATTTACCTGCTTACGACCGTATCACACGCCGAGTGGCGATGCGGCATCGGCGTGTCTCAATACAAAGATACAAGTGCCAGGACAGTCTCAAACCAGGTCGTTATCGAGCTTGACCCCAGGGAAGACGCTCCCCGCGCATTGCCTCTTTGACGAGGGCCCCCAACTGAGACGACACACCTGATATAAACGACACATTAGTACACACGCGTACAACACAAGAAAATATAAACAATAGCCATGCACATTTGGCGGGCGTTACACGCGCAAAGCAAAACTGACTCGGGGACAATGCGTGCCGATTCATTTCTCCATCTACTCTAATAACTCCTCTATTGCCTGTTTTACTGTGCTGTCGATCCATTTTCCAGAGAGTTCCCCAAGGCGCAAGACGAACAAGAAAAAGAAGAACAAAAACAAAAACCATCCAAATGACTGTATCAGATGCAACTCCAGCCCTTGGAGTTCTAGCGCGAGCCCAATAGTCCCCCCCAGGTTCCACCAAACACGTGTACGGCCACAATGCCCCCCTAGCATCACATGGATGGGACCTAAGAAGCCAAGAACGCAAAGGAACAATAAAAAGCAACCCATGCAGCGTAACCCAAGCCAAACACTCTCTGGGAAAGAGAGCCCGAATAAGGTTGTAGTCCCCGTCTCTGTAGGAAACTTGGCCCACATTGGAGGGGAAACTTGCGTCCAAGGTTCAAGTCTGCGGTCCAGCTCGCCCTTGCTTGGGTTCAGCGACTACCGAAATCTGGCATGTAGGACCTGCGGACCTTGGAAAACCTTGTTCACACAACCAGTGTTGGAAATTGGTTGCGTTTGGTACGGTACTGGGTTTTTTTTTTTTTTTTTTTTTTTCTGAAAAGAGTTTTTGTAGTTGAGACACCCTGCTTGTAAATGTATCCCTGCCCAGAATCCCCCCCCAGGTTTCTCTCCCCGTTTCTTAATTTCTTTTTTTAGTCGTCTTCTTGTTTTTTGTCTGTTTCGGCATCACCCGTGGAATACCATGCATCCCAGCAGTGTAGCCCATTAGAAAGGCTTCCTGTGGCGATTGGGTCCGACACGGACGGACGATCTCCTGTTTCGACCAGGGTGGGTTGCTGGCGCAAAGGGTCGTGCATTCTTGGCGCAGCTTGATTCCGTGCGATACCTTAATACGATATTGAAGTTGCCTTGCCATGGCGCTTCCCCGACCGGCCGTACTGCACCTGCTGCATGCCTTGGCTGTAATAAGTCATGCTGTGTTCCCCATATGTATCCATACACATTGTAGGATCGAGCATATTCTGCGTCCAGCCCGAGTCCATAACCACTTCGTCAAGCATCACGGGGTCAGGAATGCTTGACGACCCGTCAGACCATACTGTCGTGGCGTCCCAGGGTGAATTCTGCCCGTTGCTGCTGCCATCTTGGTGCGACCAGTGCTGATAGTACTCGTTGCCCGCGTAGAAGCCTTGTCCCACAAGGTCCAGCGCCGTGTCCAGGGCTTCTGTAGAGGCTGACGACGAAGAAAGGTCGAATGACATTTCGGGCGCAGCTAGTGATGATGACGAGCCCTGCTGCTGGTCTACGGCGTCCGTTTCTGCTGAATGGTTTTGCTGCACCGAGAATACATCCATCGACCCGGAGAAGGCGGGATTGGGTCCCAACCCGAATGCTGGGTTGAGGGGCATCTTTACGCGAGGTTCTAATTTGTACTCGCAAGGCACGGAGCGGTTTACACACCTGCTACCTGAAACGTTTCGTCAGTACGGGAACTAGGCTACGGCAACCAAGGTCGTTGGCTGCAAGAGTTGAACCTACAAGAGGGCTTCTCGTAGCCGCATTTGACTTTGAACGATATGCACCGCTCGCAAGACCGCTTCTTGGTCGGTATAATCTTCCCAATCGACTTCTCGCACCGCCGTCTATGGCGTTCCCTCAGGTCTCCTGCTCCCCAAAAAAAAGCGAGGCGCATACATTAGCACAGTCGTCCCAGCGCAGTGGTTAAGCTTGAGGAGAATATTCGTAGCAGCCCAAAAAGGCGGGAAAACAGGCTTAAAGGTAAACTCACTTCGACTGAACTGTTTTAGACAGATATGACATACATGGACGTCCCCCGTATCGAGCTGTGCGGATGAGCCCGACCGAGAATGAAAAGAACCAACAGATACCATGATGGTTTCTGGCGTCCGGCCTTCGTGTCTTTTTGGTAGCACGGCAGTCGGTGGTGGCAGAAGTGGCCGTAGCGAAGCAGCAGAGGCAATGTTGAATTGACGTCCCAAGTGAGTCTAGGTAACACGGCAGAGCAGTACCCGTTCAACGGTCTCAATGAAACGTAGAGTTGCAAAGAAAGAGAAGTTTAAATTTTGTCTTGCAGAAACAGCTTGTTTTCTCCGCGGAGAAGGGTGGCAAGAGCACGAGATTCTGTGTGATCGTGCCCCGAACGGCCCGTGTTCTGTGTGTGAAAATGAAAGTCCACTTCCTGCATATATGTATGTTGTTCAGAGAGCCAATGCGCCGCGTGGGTCCCGTGTCTCTTTTTTTAAATCGTCTTGACGTCGTACGTCGTCTCGAAATAGATTGAAACAAGCCAGGTGGTTGCCAGATGGATAGGAAACGTGCAAAGATTTGAAATGGCGGCCAAGATGCTATGGCGAGTAATAGTTTATTACAACATGAGGACCCTAAGTGGGACAGGGAGTTGGTGGGATCGAATCCTTCTTATTGACTTCTCGCCACGAGCTTAGCAACAAGAAACGCATGTATGTATGGGTCTCCTTCTCTTGATTCGGACTAGGAAGCAAAACAGAATACATGAAATAATAAAAGGCTGCGTATATTAAGCGGCGGAGACAAGCCAACGAGGCGCCGGGCTAGTGATGTGTGCCCCCATGCCTATAAGAATCCAAGTTTTTTTTTTTTTTTGCCTATCCGTACATTTGTACAGTCCTTCAGGGCGGCGTTTACAACGCGATGCCCGTCCGATGGGCATCACGCAAGCGAATAATGCGTGACGAAAGGGGGGGCAAAGAAAGCAGAAGGGGAATGACGGACAGGGTCGCAGGGCCAAGAACGGGCAACAGGGCAACAGGGCAACAGGGGCGTGTGTGTTCTCTCATCTCAGTATCCAGTTGACACCTATACGGTGCCGCCTCCGTTCGGCGGCCCAGGAGAGGGCAATGAGCGAGCTCCGTAATCACGGGTTGAAGTAGGACCGCCACGTACCCTTTTGTCAACCTCTACGGCCTCTGTAGAGGGCAAGTCCAGGAGCATGGGTACTATTTTGCTTCGTCTTGGCGCACTAGGTCCAGGTAGCATGTGTCAACTTGGTGGGAGAAACATAGGTAGCTAGCTACTCCATCCACTGGCGCAGCTAAGGCCGGCCCCCATGCGCAATCCGCTATTCGTCTGGTCGTTCCGGTTGTCAGATGTATCAGGCAATTAGGCCTGTCGGTTTGGTTGCATTATGCCCATTACCCAGATAGTGTTACACCAGGGGGGGCCGCTGCGAGTGTCACACAAAGTGTAAGAGCCAAGCAAGGGTTGTGTTGTGTCCGTGTGTCCATGTATGGTCATGTATGGCCATGTGCGTCGACGGAACACAAAGTCTTTTGTACAGGCCAATACTAGCATGTACTTGTAGTTCCACCTGGCTAGCACATTGTGCTGCGCATGCGGAGGAACTCTCAAAGACTACTCGAGGCTCGGCTTGCCTCAAGGGTGAGTGGGCCGGGGTATGACGGCCCGCAGATCGTCGTGGCAGCCACAGGTATTCTGTTTGGCGCTGTTATCCAATCGGTATAGGAAGTAGCTAGTTCGATGTGATGTGATGGCCATATGCCTACTATGTTGAGAGCGTCTCTTCGTCTCTCTCGGACCGAGCCAGTTGTTCTGCCTTTCTGTTTGCCTCACAGGCAACAGGGAGCGGGGAATGAATTTTCCATCAACAGACCAAATGCATATTGGGGCAAAATAAGAAGAAAAAGATGCCATCTTTCCGTCGCCGTCTCCGTCCGGGAACATATCGACAGGGTATCAACTGCGTGGGAATCGCAAGTGTACCTGCTGTACTTCCGGGGCGTCCGCCTCGAGTCGATCCCCAAACAGTCGGCCTGCTTTTCCTACTCCAGGCAATAACGTCTGTATGAAAAAAGAATTCATCTCTGTCGCTTCAAGACGTTGCCCGCAAGAGAGAGAGAGCCATGGGCAACCCACAGTGGGGTGTAGCCCTCGGCCGCCGGCCGAATTTATCGACCAGAATCTCTTTTACCCTAGCTGATTGTGACAACGTTGGCCCAATGAACCCCAGCGGGTGGTCCTTGGCCTTGATTTCTGTACCCTCCTCTGGCTGCCTTCTTGCTTGACGCGAGCCGGCTACGCGGAATGCAGTGTGCGGACATGGCCAGCCGGACAAACCTATGGCTGAGCTGAAAAGCTTAGTAGCACCAGACCCTTTAATTCTCCGTATTCCGCCCGCCACTGTCGAGAGCGCACCAAAGTCTTCAGCCCGAATCTGCCTCCAACTGGGTAATCAAGCTCTATCGGAGCCGAATATTGCCTGCCGGGCCTCAACGTGTACCTCCTAGGTGTGCCAGTGTACGTGATTGGCGATGGCGCTGCAGCCACCTTGTGATGTTCCGCCTCAAGATTCCTTGTTGGTTGTACGTCAAGCCCTGACCTCGGCTGGCCACCCCCAGAAAGAACTTGTAGTTCCTGGTCACACCAATTGGAGTTTATGCTTGCGCCAGCTTATCTGAAGTTTGACAGACGTGCAACATTAGATACTTCAGACACCGTACGGTGATCCACTGTAATGGGGAGCAAAAGCTACCAGTAACCGGCCTGGGGCAGCTTTGACGAGACAAGCAGACACCATCGGGTGAGTAATGTATTGGACTGAAGAAAACCTAAAACCCTCAATGAGCCTCAACCCTGGTCCGGCACTCCTAGAGTCCTAGTACTGTCGCTCCACTCCTGCACTGTTCCGTGCCTCCATTTGTTTATTTTGTGACTGTTTCAGAGGGGCCTGGGTGCCGTAGCTGTCTAGGTCCAAGAGCCAGCCAGACCCCTAAGACCACCTGATGTCTAGGCAGTACTCCGTACTTTAGCAGGTTATCAGGGGTGTGGTTGTCCTATTTCCGGAGTTGAATCGTGAATCTGGACAAAAATACATGAGACGGGCATCGTCGATCGGAGCCTTCTTTCGACGTTCCAGATGTGTCGGGGCATCCGCTATGACATGCTAAGATACCATGCTTAAAAATAAGATGACTACCGTGCCTGAGTCAGCGCAAAGCGAGGACACCATGTCACCATGCATGCGGTACCAGTGTGTCCTGTCCTGTCCTGTCCTGTTCTGTTCTGTTCTGTTCTGGTCCTGTGTGCTGCCTCACGGCGGATACTGCGACGCTTACGCCAAGTCCGCGCATGGGTAAATGCGCAGTCCATCGGCGTATGCTTGACAAAAGAGCCAAGTTTGTTCGGGCCCTGTGCCGTCTTGGCGCCGCCAAACAGCTCGCTTCTTACAGATAATGAACCGCCTCCAGGAACTCGACCCCCGTGTTTTCCGTGCGACCAATAGGGAGAGAAGATTTTAAGTTCGTGGAGACGGAATAGCATTGCCGCATGTCGCGAGCCCTCAAATACCTCATGATGCGTCATGGAAAAGACGAGAGCGGATGATGGGAAGAGCAAGACGAACTGCGAATATTTCGCCCCGTTCGTCCGGTCTGTTCGGCACGAAATACCCGAGGGCACCGCCCGTATAGGAAAGAGTTTATATTTTCAACACTTTTACTCCGTACAGATGATAAGAGCGGGCAAGATCTCCGGGAGACATCGATTTATCAGGGTCTCGTGGTTCCACGGTTGGTATATCTATAGCTGTGTGGAGTAGTTATTCGCGCCGGCATCATGTAAAGTGACAGAGAATTGAGACTTTTTAGAAAAAGTTCAAGGGTCCGGGGTTCATCGTTCAGACACCATCCTCTCTCGAACTCCCAAGAACGTACTCCGTACACGAATGCAAGAGCGCATGTCGTTTGTGACTCGGGGAACAGCCGAGCCAATTCGCTTTGCGAAAGCCAGCCACTCGCACCGTTTTGGACAAGTAGACGACTGCCCAACAGGGCAACTATACTAGGTGTTGTGGCGTGCAGCTTAACTGGCGCAATCGATCCGTACATGACGAACACGGTGATCCGTAATCAATGATAAGCGGCGGTCGCCAGACGGAGAGTGAAATTGTCAGTATCACTCTAAGTCTTGAATATGCCGAAGGCACAAGAGACAACCACCAGACTGTCGGTGGCACTGAGTAAGAAGCACTTGGACAGGATATTGGCTGGCCAGCTTTTTGCGAATCTCGTTATCTTGGCCCGGCACCCTCAGAGGCAAATCGGACCCACCGCTTATTGACTACCACGAGAACTAGGACATCACATGCATCCAGATACAACCAAGCCTGCCAAGGGCTCTACTGAGTCCGATGTAACATGCTGACAAGCGCCGCGGGTCAGCACGGTTGCTTCTGAGAAGCGAGTCCTTGAACGCGGGGCACGTCTAGATAGTTGATCGATATGCAGCAAACGGCAATTTCTTAGAATCCTTGACTGCGTATTCCATGTGGAGAAAATCAATGCCGGACTTGCCAAAAACAACTGGACTGACTGTCTGTAGCTACTAACGACTAAGCGATGCACGGTGAAAGTTGACTTGATCGGTTTTCTTTTCCTTTTTTTTGTATGTGTATGATGTGTTTTATTTTGCTCCTTTTCTTTTGGTCAGAAATCGGATTATACAATCGAGTTGCAATAAGGAGCAACGAGAGAATACCAAGACAAGCTACTGTCGCAAGTCTCAAACTAAAACCGTCCAATGGTGGTTTCATTCCGTCGGGATTATTTCGCGGTACTACCAGAGGGGTCCTGAAAAAAGACGACTTGAACGGTTACACCATCTCGGATGTATCGGCTGACGGGGCTGTAAGCGGTCACGGAACCACAAAACAGAGTGTGGCGGTTTGCCGCCCAATGCATTTCTTCACAAGGCGGACGGCCGCATTGTCAAGATCCTCAATTGCAAAGAACTCGGGAGTCGCTTTGTAAGATGGCCATTCGTCCTCTCCAACCGTCGGAACCGTCCTGGCGTTGATAATGGTCTCGGGCTTGCCAGCTTTTTGAGCAGCTAACCATCTTGAGACGCATTCTATAGCATTATTTTTGGAAATTACATCCCACAATCCATCCGAAGCCAGAATGACAAAATCCTTTATGGCTACCTTGCGAGTGGTAACTTCAGGCTCAGCGCTCATATAAGACGGCGACTTATACTTGGGGCGACCGGCGAAGCCGTAGAAGCTCCCCTGGAGTGACGCCACGGCGTCTTTGGATAGCTTCCAGCGATGATCCCCAAATCCTCGAGTTATGGCAATGCCCAACAGATGTCCGGTTTTGGGATCGATCATGTCCCCAATCTCACCGGGGTGAGCCTTGTCGAGACGCCTCACCTCGTCCTGGTTAAAGCCGGTTTGATCCTTGCTGAGAGCTACAGCGCTGTAACTGCCAGCCTCATCAGACCAAGATCCGAGTACGGCTCGAGAGTCGCCAGTCACAGCAGTTCTGACTATTGAAGAGGTCGGGTCGTACATGGACAGCAGAGCACAGGATCCCGACACGGCGGGAGCAATGGCGGCGAGGACAGCGGCGGAACCCGGCTCCGCGGTTGCGGCTCCTTCAGCAGCATACTTGGCCTCGTTCATGGTGCGAGCATCGAGGTTACTAAAGGCCGACTTGATCGCTGAGTCAGTCAATGACGTCGGGGTTGGCTAATGCTGCAATGCGGCTGACGGCGTGGGAAACATAGGGAATCAGCGCCTGTTGTCGGACTGCTGACGTCGCCCAACCACTTAATGGGGCCAATAAGGCAATAAGCATAAGCAACTCAGGATTATCGTGATGGGCCGTGGAGGTGGGGTTTTCGAGGGGAGAGGGGAATCTGAAGACACTGGTACTCACGCGTGACCGTCATATACACCAGCATACAATGTTTTGCTGCCTCCAACCCCCTTCCCGACAGCCACGGCCCATTCATCCTCGACGGGGTTATTGCTGGCTACACGAACGACGTCGATTCTTCCGTTGCCGTTGTTTCCGCCAAAGGTGAAGCTGGTTGCCTGTTGTCGAGTTTTGGCGTCTGCCGCTTTGAGACTGTGCACCTCGACAGGGGACCTGACGGGAATGTGGTCCTCATCTGCAGGCTCGACGAGGGACGGCACGCTGTGCAATGGCCCGGACTGACTGAGGAAATAGAAACCGTAGGCTCCGGCGATCAAGGCTCCAAACGTCACAGCAATGGTTCCAGGCGAGTCTCTTGGGGGCTGAGAAGACGACGAGTAGGCCTTGGTGTTGAGGCAGGAAACACGCGGATGCGGGGGGTGCTTGTGGTGCGTCGAAACATGATGATGAGCACGCAGAACAACGGGAGGGTTACACTGTCGGCCCAGAGGCTGGGTCTAGGTCTGTCTGGAACGCATACGAAAAAGCTGGAGCTGGTAGTTGAGATCGGGCACGCAATTGCAAGTGTTGAGCGCCGACAGGCAAGGGGAATATTGAAACGTCAACTGCACATGTGAACGGTTCCAAGGTTTGGAAAGACCAGACGCTAGAAATGGCCGTTGACTTGACCAGTTGACGTCTCAAGCTAGCGCGTTGCAGTGTCCTAGGTGCTGCCCGACACCAGTTGACAGCGATCCGGAGCCCGGACGCCGTACATGTAGCGCATTTAGTGCATCCAGATGTCCATTGTGGTGCCAGCATTTAGTGTGTTGGGTGTCTGGTGCCTCTCAGCGCTTCGGGTCTGGTGCGTTCAGGCCCTAGTTCGCCCAGCTGGCACCGTTGACCAGTTGACAAGCCGAGTCCGCTGTGACCCGAGCCTAGCGACCAGTTGACGTCAACTGGTGCTGGTGCCAGTACATCAATCTTGGGGCAACCTTGAATATCGGCAAACTAAAGTACCAGACCTCAAAGTACCTCCCGAGGTTCTCTCCGCCCTGACGCCACCTGGTCGTGTGTCGTCTTGCTCAATCCGTCCTTCAACGTCTCCTTTACTATCTGTAGATTAATTTCCATGCCATCTTGGACCCTCTCACCAAGAGGCCTTTCACAAACTCTCACCTACATGAACCTGACTAGTCTGGGGGATGACGAGGTGTGCTTGTAGCACCAGGCACCCTGCCACGCTGCACCACTCCTGCACCCTTGCACCAAACCAGACACCACCGGCGACTTGTGGCCCCGCAGCCGCCCTCGGCCTTGAGCGGTGGCCGAGCTACCGGTTCTCAGAATCCATCTCCCGCATTTCCCTTTTCTCTTCACATTTTGTATCCATGGCCATAGAAGCCTTCTATTATCAATCGTAATATCCTGCCCGACTTACACCTGCCCAACATAGTATCCCATGGGTTCCACGACCCACTGCCCAAACGAGCACAAGTAAACTGTCCCACTCGCCCGATTAATGAATTTATTCTGCTGCATAGGAGCCCCCGCGGCCATGCCAGTCAATAATACAACTTGTCCGGTTAGTTACCACGACGTAGCCGCACCGTTATTCTGATGACTATGAGGCATTTCCGATGGAGTGAGTGGACAGCCCTAAACATGTTCTAAAACTTAGCAAGGTTTATGATTTAGTTCGAGATACGGACATTAGCCGGTCTTGATTCGGAAACCGGTATTGACCGACTGCAGGGTAGCTCGAGCCTCGACCAGACATGTCTTAACAGCTGCCAGCCAGCCAGTTTCGTTTCTATCTTATTTCCTTCTCCCCGCCTCTCTCTCTCTCTTTCCCCCCCTTTGCTCAATAAACATCTGTTCTTCTTTTCCACTCCTTTTTTCCCGACGCTATATTTCAATTGACCCACATCTCTTTCCAAAAAGTCCCCTCTAATGCCCTCTCGTATTTGTCCCCCCGGGGAACCTGCAACGGCCATCTCCGTTGCAAAATTCAAGACACAAAATATGTAAAGGCGTAGTACAGTCGCAGCAATTATGGAACATTCTAGAACCGCATCTACGTCTGCATCTCCCGAAACATCATTATCCATCCTCCCGCGTAAGCACTCTCCATCCCGAAAACTTATGCTTATCCCACCACCTTGCAGCCGCTACCCGCACAACCGCGTTCCCCACGCAAAGCACCAATTCTCTGTCACAACCCCGTCCCTAATAAAGCTCTCTGTACGAACGAACGGTCCCTCCACAACCCCGTCACGACATTTCTCCGAACAAAAGAGCCCCTTATCCGGAACCGGAGGGGTGTACATATCTTTTTCCCCGCCGGAACTGTGTCCCGCGGCTCGCCCGTGTTGCACAAACGGCTTGCGATGCTACCGCACGTGCCCATAAACGTCTGAAGTGAAGAAAAAAGAAAATTAAATCCCGGCATCTTGGTGTAAATTCCACCGACACTCGGCGATGTGTTACACTGTGCTACCCCATAATCGGACGGCCATGTGGTCACCGAACTGTTGGCCGAAAAATGCGACGGTCGGGGGAAGGAGAAAGGGGGGTTTACTAAACGTCAGGGAGATACGGCAAGAAAATGACATGTCGGAGACTCCGCAATTGGCTTCCTGTCCCTGTTTACGAATCCTGATGTTAATGATACCATAGCAAAGCTAAATCACTTGATCCAATAATTGACAAACTCCAATGGCATCACACCGTCTGTCCAATGCCCTCACGGTCATCACGATTGCGCGGACTCCCATAACTGGCCGCCCTGGCCGCCTCGACTTTTGCCGTCGTCCCCAGTCCGCCTTGCCATATTTGCTGCAGCTCCGTCTCTTCCCATGGAGGTTCACTCGTATTATTTGTGTTGACACTATATTCGCTTCTCTGCCATATTTGTAATGTTGATGCTGGTTTTGATACATTTGCCGCAATGTTCTCCGTGCTTTCCGATGACTTGGGCTTGCTATGCCGAATGGCCTTGTCGACGGCTACTTTATGCTTGTTGGCACCGCGGTCTTCCCTATGCTTGCCGGATGAGGCGCGCTTTGTTTTGAGTATGCTGCCAACGAGGCTGCTGAATGCCTCGAGCTGGAGTGCTTTTCGGGGGAGCGCGTAGCAGTGAGGCACGTTGGTGACAATGATGGCGGTGCTGGCTTCGCGAACGTACCAGTAGATCCAGAGGATGCTCTCAGGATGTGCGAAGCAATAATACCTGTTTAGCACAGCGGCAAGAATCTAGCCAATGGTCAGAACGAACGCTCGTATCGTTGAGCTTGTAGCGACGTACGACAAAGATGCCCAAGCCGAATATCCCACAAATGGTCGCTTTTCTATGGCTGGTCAGCGCCGATTGTAATTATTCAAGGTGGGGGAGATTACGCACTTCTTCCAGGGCAGCTGTGACTGCAGCAACATTGATATGGGAGCGGCGAGCATTAAAAGATCAGATGAAATGTTGAAAGCAAACGACATAATCAGATGGTTCTGCGATGTCGTACAGCCGGCTACATCCCCATGGCAACGCTCAATGTTAGTGCTCATTGCTCGCTCCGAGAATATGACTCGGGACGTACGTGTGTTTCCCGCGAAGACTCGAAAGTAATTGCGAAATGGTTGACACCAAAAGCCGAAGAAGAAGGCCTCAGTAACGACCCATCCCGCTAGAACGTAGCCAAGCAACAGCTTGACATGCAACTGTCGCTTCAATCCCAATCTGGGTCCAAACTCTTGTCAGTAAACAACTGCACCCTATGGCATTGAATGTTGTCGCAGTGCTTCCTCACGTCAACTTCATGAACAACAAACACATGCACACCTTGCATAGCATTTGCAAAACCACCATGGACTCCTCAATTGTAAACGTAATCTTGCTTCCGTAGACACGATCACGCATCTCGGCTCCGCTCATGCCACTGGTGCCCGTCGACGGCAGGATATTGGTGTGGGGGTGCTTTTCTTGAATATTGACCCATACAATGACATTGGTGTAGACACCCTGTCAGCTGTCAGTGTCAAAGTGCGGGAAGATCGCCAAGTGTCAGCGCCACATATCGGCTTCCTCCGCGAGTGGGTCAAGCGGCGGACATGACTTGACTTGACTTTTCATTCTTGAATCAAGACGTATTTCCTTACAAAGGCAAGAACCATGACATAGTCTTCGATCTCGAACTACCTAACTCCACCCAGTCGGATAGACCTCGAGACGCTGCATCCTAGTTAGTCCTGGTGCTGACACTGACACTGCTGAAGATAGAGTTTTTGGCACACGAAGCACCGAGCCATATCCGCGGAATAATGCACGTACAAACGGCAGAGTGTGAAGAGGCTGGCGAAGCCATACCATGTCCACGACTCGACTTGCCTCGAGTCGGCCATCTTTTGCAGCTAAACGTTCGATCTCCGACCCGCGTTTATCCCGTCATTTCTATAACAAAAGTTCTCGAGGCTCGGAGACGCGTGGGGAAAATCTGCTTTCGGTGAGCGGACAAAGGCAGTGGCTGTCGTTACGATGGTGGATTGAAGAAACGAACGCGCCTCCGGCTACGGATATCACATATTCGAGCGGATGAAATGCCGTGACGGAATATACTGTGTCCTGATCAGCGGCGTCCTTGAAGATCTTAAGGGACGTAACAGCTTAATGAAATCAACCAGGCACTGGGCCATTCGAGATTTACTGATCCGGCCCCTTTAGCCCAACTTGTCTCTCCATGGCACCCATAGCGGAGTGTCCTTGAGGCTGTCAAATAGCACAACAGCTGGTGGGTGACACCGAGACAAGAAATTGAACGGTATGACTGAGTATCATTCGTTGGCCCGAGTCAAACCCCTGGCATAGCGGCATTTTATTGGCAAATTAGAAGAAAGGTGGCGCTCCATGTCTTGCATGGTCTTTTCCTTTGGTACTTGTGCAAGTCGTGTTCGGTGCCCAAGCAAGCACCTTCTACCAGGCAATATTGTTCTTGTCCAGTGTGGCCTACTTCCAGGTTATTGTTTTGCCCTAATGCTCGGGTGTGAAAATCGATGTCTTGTGTAGAAGGCAAGGTAAGGCTGGGAAGTTCTCGGGCAAGTAACATTAGGGACCTCGGCGTGAGCGATGCCGCACGCATCATCTCAGCTGACAGATTGGCTGCATTACCGGCGCGCATTTGAGCATTTTACTCTGGCCCCCATGTGAGGGCCATGTCTCACGGCAGTACGAATACGACTCTGCTGGCGCGTGGATCTGTTTGTCCGTACAAGACTTGAAAGGCTCGGACTCGGATGCCTAGATGGGTGCATCTTTTTAGAGCTCAAGTTGCCATGGTATTTCTTATCTGGTGTAGCTTTGTGCATTTTTATCACTTCAGCTTTACGCTTTCACCTCTCTCCGACGTAACCAGCAGGATATGGTATGCCGGGTTTGTTGGTCTCGACGCATACCCAGTTTGGATAGACTGAAGGTGAATTTTGTGCTGAACAGGGGGAGCTGTGGAAGGTCTGCTCGACTCGAGAGTGTGGCTCCCTATGTTAGACGTAATCGTGAGTCCTATATCGCTCACCCTTGCGATAAAATGAGGTCACAATAATGTTCATGACTCAGTTTGCCTCGATAGCGGGTGATGACGCCCATGATCAGCGGCGAGCTGAAATTCCCAGTGGCGAGTTCCATGAGTGCGTAGCGAGTAAGCCAACCGATAAATTGAATCTAGTTGCTTGGCCGGATCTATCCTATTAATATGACTTGAAGTAGGAAGTAAGATATGGATTGTCAGAGGAGTTCAGCTATGCCTAATTGACGACGCACTCGTCACTTGGAACATCAATCAGGCCACAGCCGACGTCTTGCGTATAGCTGAATGGCGTTACAACGCTGGCCGCAACCTCAACAACAGTAAATAATAGGCCAACAGAACAGGACGTATCAGTTCCGTCAGTCGCTGTCTCGTTTCTGGGGAATTGACGCCGGCAACGCCGGAATAACACTATCCGTCCGGTGAATGTCGATGGTAAGCTAGGGTTTAATGATCAACAAAACTTTCGTCATACCTATCTGGACCAGCATCAACGGCCAGCCAGAGGCTTCCCTATATCCATCACTAGGATCCCGAAGCTAGAATTTGATCCCTTCCGATTGAAGATCGCTGTAACCTAGAGCAGTCAAGCCGGATTAAGGCAACTTGGGCAATGATAAATGGGTTTTCAGGCTGTTCGTGTCCTCAGTAAGACGAGAGAACCCCTCTTAAACTATCGAACTTGATGTATTGGGGGAGGGGAGTTTATGGAAAACAACCTTGGCAAGGTTGGCATGACGGATCTTGATGTTAGCTGTAGTTCGTCTCAACTTACTACTGTTATAAATGGTCCTGTCTGCTACTCCGTAGCCAGGGGAATGGATAGGATATAAAAGTCCACTCCATGCGACAAAGGGCCCGGCTCTAGTTTATCCACAGTCCGCATCCGATTTCTGGCAAGCCAATCCCAACCTAGATGAGCCCACGTGAAGCCAATGTTTTCCACTGTTAGATTATGAGGAGCTGGGCGAAAACTTCAGCCAGTCCTTGCAGGCTAAGCAAGCTCACTCGCCCGTATCGAGGGCTGCCTGTGCCTGGCCTGTGAGGCCGTAGTTTGCGCCACACCGGCCATTTGGGGATGACATTTGACGTGTAACAAATTATCACGAAAAAGAACGCGCTAATAGCAACTATACCCCTTATATTCCGTTGACACAAATGAACGTGCCAGCAGGTAGGGCTTTGCTTGCCAACACTCCAGGCTCAACTCACGGCGCGTAATAACTCGATCGTATGGAATTATTGCAACACGGGTCCTTTACTTGCGTAGTAGTAATATCAAACACCAGTTGATCTTTCTCGGACATGGACGCTCAAAACGGTCACATAGTTAAACGTTATTTGCAAGGGCCCGGCTGAGCCATTGATAAAAGCGGCGTCATGAAGTAGCGAATGGGATGATGGGATCGTTTTGCAGACCGCTACTTGAGCACGAACTAGGAATGAAAAGCATTTGTCAAGCCTTGGGTCATTTGTCCATTCGTCGACGACTGACGGGATAATTGACGCTTTTTGAGACATGGACGTAGCGTTGTAAGCTTTTAATCTGTTAGCGTCGGACACGCGCCACCTTTGGCTCACTTGCCTGTGACTGAACTGCCATCAATGGTTCCTTTTTCCTGGTGAGTTTGAACTTTCCTTCTGTCCGCCATCTTCGCTCCCTAATTCGTCATGATGAAGCGTGGAAGACCGGAGTTACGTCCATTGTGTTCTTTTTTGAAATCTTCCGCTCCGAAAAGGGAATGCTCACGTGCTTGAGGGTCGGTCGCTCCTGCCCCTTCACCTGGCTGCATCTGAGTGCGTCCCGGATGCGCCGCTCATTTTCTCTGCAACGCAACCCCATTGAGATCTGCGTTATTGTCTATACTACCTCATCTCACAGTCTCGCGTCTCAACTGGGTAGTGGACAAGTGGACAGTGGGCAGACAAGCAGAGACTACATCACCATGCCATCCAGCTCGCCACCATCCACACCTGGCGGGGGCGGCGAGATCGAGAAGCACACCACGCTTCGTCATACGAACCTGAATAGTGATGACTTGAAGGATTCGTCAAAGCAGATATCTGCCGATTATGGTGTGATACAAGGATTGATGCCATCCAGCAAAAGAACCCTGTCTTGAGGTTCCTTGCGAATCTCGAAAGTCGAATCGACCGGTTTGCCAAGTTTGAGGCCATGGGCGTGGCGAGGGTTCCAGAGGACCAAACGCAGACCCCCGCAAATACTCAACGTATGTATGTAATGTGGTAGGGCGTTACGGGCTATGGCGCTAATATGGCTATCCAGATGATCTTTTTCTGGTTTTCCGTCTTGTTCAGCCCAACCATGATTCAAATTGGTATTTGGGTCCGATCCTTGGACTCTCAGTCAACACCTCCATAATTCTCACTATCTTCGCAACACTGTCTGGATCGACTGTGCCCGCCTTTACCGCACCCTTTCACCCATGACCGGATTACGACAAGTGGCAGTGTCGCGGTATTCCTGGGCCTTTGCGGGTCAAAGTTTGCCGCTGTGCTAAACGTCGTTATCAACATTGGCTATGCAACGATTGCCGCTATTCTTGGAGGCCAGCTTCTCCGTGCCGTGTCAGGGGCTAGTCTGGCACTGGTTGTCGGCATCGTCATCGTCATTCTTGCAGCCTTTGTAGTGTCTTTTCTAGGCTACGGAATTATCCATCATTACGAAAGATATGCCTGGTTCTTTGCTTTTGTACTCATCTGTGTTCTCTACGGACAGTCAGCCAAGTACTTTTCCCGACACCAGACGCCGGTCTTAGCTCTGGAATTGATCTTAGCGGGGGCTGTTTGTCGTACTTTGCCATCATCTTCGGCGTCTGCGCTTCTTGGTGTCCGATAGCGGGCGACTACTACATCCACTACCCGGTCACGACTAGTAAGTGGTTGGTTGTTTGGGCTGACATATATTGGCTTGATCGTGCCTACAATATTTGTTGGAATTCTAGGTAATCTCCTCGGGGGGGGTTGTTCTGACAAACGAGACACTATCCGACATTCACCGCCAGAGTGGCACTGGTGGTCTCATTCTTGCCATCATGTCACCTCCTGATGCCTGGGGCAAGTTTGCCTGTGTCTTCTTCGCCCTTTCGTTTCGTAGGTTTAATATGTAGTTCAGGCGGCTGAACCGACTCTTATGCTGACTGAATTCAAAAAACAGTTGGCGACACGATGCAAATATTTACTCCAGCGCGCTTTGCATGCAGCTCCTTGGCAAACACTTTGTTGCTGTTCCACGGTTCTTCTGGTGCACAATTTTGAGTCTCGTCACATTTGCGCTCGCCTATGGTGGCCGTAATGTGTTGGAGGAAATCATCAACAACTTGCTCTCAATTCTTGGGTATTGGACTCTTGCTTTCGCTGTCATTCTCTTTATTGAGCACTTTTATTTTCGGCCAATGATTGGAGGGTATGACTTGACGGCGTGGCAGGACCCCAAAACGACTACCGCTGGGCTTGGCCGGTACAGCTTCTCTGCTGATTGGCATCGGATTTTCATTCTTAGGCATGTGTCAAACCTGGGTATGTAACCAAGAAGCTGAGCGGCTGATTTTGGGACTGATGCTAACGGCGCGATTAGTATATCGCGCCCATCGCCAAGAAGATTGGCAGGTATGGAGGAGATGTGGGTGACGAGCTACTCTTATCTCAGTCACGATTGCTTATCCTGTCTTGAGAACGCTGGAGCTGAAACCGGTTTGGACGGGTGAATGGGTTGCAAGAACAGTTGACATTTAGCTGAGCGGGCCCCTGAAAGTGGCTTGCAAGCCTGTCAGAAGAGAGATGAGCTTCGGGCCCGACACCATCTCGCGGGTGGGCCATTCAACATGGAATAGTCCGGGGCGTTGTGGCGTCCGGTGGAGATGGCAGGGAGTAATTCATTCACCGAGACCCTGAATATTAATATGATCAGGATTGTACGTACATATTGTATAGTCAGGCACCTATGTATTCCGGAGCCATTGGCAAAGAAGGCCTTTTGTATTTGGGGTTTTGTACCGGATTAGTTTGGATCGCGTCGTGTTAGATGAAATGTCGTGGGAGCCCACATTCGAAGTAGTGAGGCATACGGGGTAGGTAAATCGTTCGCCATTGAACTACATGGTAGGCATTCATGCGAGCCAACGCACGTATAATTATGCTCACTAGAAGCAGCAGGCACCACCAGCTTGATCAGGGTCATATCACAATACAACCTGGGGGCCAACGGCTCTTTTTCCACGTCCATAACTTCGAGCCACCCTCACCACAAGTGCACCAACAATTATAGACTGACCTCCGCTTCCTCCCCTCATCTGGACATTCCACATCATCCAACACTATATCTCATCCATCCTTCCGTATCCCTCAGCTCCTCTGATCTATTATATATTTCAAGCAAAACAAAATGACAACAAACGACAGGTCTCACGCCTTCCACGGCGTCGTCATCCACGCCACATCCCTCTCGAGCCTTGCCATCCTCGATAACGCCCTCTCATCGTCACTCCCACAGGCCAAATTCGCCTCGCTCGAAGCCGACCATTCCCGCCGATCAGGTCCCCTCCAAGCTGAACTCGCTCGACTCCGCCTCTTGTCCCATCACATACCTGACTCGTGGGCAGTTCCTCATGCCCGGCTTCGTAGACACGCATCACCACGCTCCGCAATGGCTACACCGCGGCCAGGCCAGGGCCCTCCACATTCTCGAGTGGTTGGACCAAGTTGCCTTCCCCAACGAAGCGCGCTTCGAGGACGCCCTCCCACGCGAAACGAGTCTACGGCCACGTCGTGGACGGCATGCTGCGCCAGGGTCGTAACAACAGCCAGCTACTACGGCTCCAAGCACGGCGAGGCCACCCAAGATCCTGGCAGACCACCTGCCTCGCCCGCGGCCAGCGCGCCCTCGTGGGCAAATGCAACATGAGCAGAAACGCACCCGACTACTACCGCGACGCAGACGAGCGCGAGTCCCTCCAAGTCACGCTCGACTGCATCAACCACATCCGGCGCATCGACCCCAAGGGCGAGCTGGTGCGCCACGTCCTCACGCCCCGGTTCGCAATCTGCTGCGAGCCCAGCCTGCTCGCGGGCCTGGGCGACCTGGCGCGGCAGTACCCGGACATGGCTATCCAGACGCACCTTCAACGAGTCGGAGCAGGAAAAGAAGGCGACGCTCGCGCTGTTCTCAGACTTCACCAACCGAAGCCGACCTCTACCAGCACTTCGGCCTCCTCAACGACCGCTCCATCCTCGCCCACTGCACCATCATGACCGACTACGAGACCCAGCGCCTGGCCGATCTGAAGTGCGGCGTCGCCCACTGTCCCACCGCAAACATGACCATAGGGGGAGGCTTCATGGCCGCCCCCCGTAAAGGCCTTTCTGCGCAGCGGCATATAAAGTAGGCCTGGGCACGGACTCGGGCGGCGGCTACTCGTCATCTATGCTCAAGCCATGCCAGCACAGTCTCGTGGCGTCGTTTGCACGGGACTACTTGGAGGCGCGAGACGGCACGGCGGCCGTGTCGTTTTGAAGAGGTTTTCCACATGGCGACGTTGGGAGGGCGCAGGTAGTCGGGTTTGGTGGGGAGGTGGGCAATTTCGAGTGCGGCAAGGAGTTGACGCCCTGGTCGTGGACGCTGCGCGGGGAGGTGGGCGGTGTCAACGCGCCGCTAGAGGAGGACGATTCCGTGAGGACGATGCTCGAAAAGTTTGTCATGACAGGCGATGACAGGAATATACGGTTTGTGTATGTCAGGGGAAGAAAGGTGCACGGCGTCTAAGAGAAAGGGCCAGCGAATATGTCAATATACTAGTTGCCCGACATGATATGGGGGGGCAAAAAAAAAAGGAAAGAGTGATGGTACCGTTTACAATACAGTTACATTGTACTCCGTATCATCTATCCGGGTATCTGAACGCCTGCATGCGCCGAAAAAAAGAAAAGCAAGCCTATGAAATATCCAACGCCCAAGCTTACTCATCATCTTCCAGGCCATATTCTGCATCCATATCGGGATCATCGTCATATCCACCTTCAAATTCGCCGCCGTCGCCACCGCCAAATTCCTCCCCTTGGCCATATTCCTCCTGCTCTTCATATGCTTCCTCCTGGGCCTCGTCGTCACCGGCAACACTCTCCTCTGGCTCTTCATTCGCGTCATCACCACCCAGCGTGCTGCCAGCGACGCTGGTTTTGCGACTCGTCGCTGCCGATCCGAGACCACCTGCATTGGGAATGTCAAAGATGCTGCGGATGGCATCGTAATTGATTCGCTTGGACCAGGCCCGGTCCTTGACAACATTGATGGCTGCCTCGGCCGCAGAGCTCGCTGGGCTAGTCTGGCCTTCGCCCATCCTGGCGCGCTTCCGACGTCGACGTGTCTGCTTTGGTCTCTCTGCCTCAACCTTCTTTCGAAACAGCTTTTCCTGGTGCTGTCGCAGCCAATCCTTGTTCTGGTTTACCCAGATGAGCTCTTTGATACGGGCCTCATCAGGCGAGAGCAGACAATTCTGCACCTCCGGATCGTCGGCAAATTCGTCCTCTGCGACCTCCTCCGCCATGGATACAGCTTTGGACGGCCGTTGCTGAAGAGCCCAGTGGGAGTGGATCCTGGCGCGCTGTTCAGCGTTCGCATACGCAAGCGCGTGCTCATAGGTCAGCGGATCGTTGAACATTTCTTCGATTTGGCCTTCAAGCTCTCGTTCATCTTCTTCCCAGTTCTCATCGATGGGAAGTCGTGGCTTGGCGCGGCGTTTACCCTTGTTGGAAGACTGCTCGCCCTCCCCTTCTTCCTGGTCCAGCTCGTCGTCAATGGCATCGCCGAATTCGTTGGCCAGGTTTTCTAGGTTCTCCGTTGTTTCGTCTTCCTCCTCGCCCTCGTCGTTGACGCGGATCGTTGGCATGTCTTTTGGGATCTGAGATGGCAGGGGTGGAATGATAAACCCTTCAGTGTCCCGGCGGAATTTGACGGCGGGTGCTTTTGACAAATCGGCGCCTCCTTCCGTCATTCTTCGTTGACGAAAAGCGGTTTCCACGCCTGAGGTAATGTCGCCATCTTCGCCGTTTTCAGTGGCTCTTCGTTTTCTTTTTCGTGACTTGTCCTCCATCATCTTCCTATACTCATCCGACTTCCGATAAAAGGACGGAGGATCATGGGAGCTTTCCAGGAAATCTTGCTTCAGGAAGTCCTCTACTGACATCTGACTCGACTCGGTGACGTTGAACTCTTGGAGTCTGTTCTGGATGGTGTGATTGGTAACCTTGACAATGTAGACAACCTCGCGGACGGTACGTCGGAAGTTGTGCATTCGAGCAGCCATCAGCAGACAAGCGCCGCAGATGCCGGAAGGACGTCGACCCATGACCATCCAATCTCGGCTCATTCGCTTGACCAGTCTGACAGCGTCCTCGGCAACCTTGGCTGTCTCTTGGTGAAACTCCATCTTGGTTGCGAATCGCCAAATAAGATCCTCGGGGTACACTGGAATAAGCCCGTCGTTCCCAATAGGGACAACTTCGTTGAGCTTCTTGAAGATGCGCCCGAGTTTGAACACATTGAGTTGAACCAGATCAGCCAGGTCAATCAACATTACTTTGCAGGGTGGTTCCGCACGGCAAGCGGCATACAGGCAAACGGCGGCGACACTAGCGAGCGTCCGCCCCTGGATGAAGTTGGCGCCGGAAGCCAGCTTGAAAACCTGCGTGCCAGCAGTCACCAGGCTTTCGCTCACATTGAGTTGCTGAGCGTACCCTTGCATGAGACCGCGGGCCTCACGGATACTCTTCTCGCGATCCTCTGTGCCGCCAACCCTCCGGAAGGCCGGGCCCATGCTGCGAACACCGGCTTGATCGGCCCCAATGAAGGAACCGTGGACCACTGCCGCACCCGATGAGGATTCGCCAAACTGGACTTCGGCCACAATGTTGCTGTCGTCGGCGACACGGCCGCAGGTTTGACAGGTACCATCCACGACATTGGGCTTCGGACAGGCCTTGTTAGGACATTGTTGGCGAGCTGGAGCCGCGACGCTGCCGCCTCGATTGGCCGATGAAGATGCTGAAAGTGCCTGTCCCGAGGCCAGCATCTGGCGGCGTTCCTCACGCTCCCTCAGAGCCCGGGCGGCATTTGGCCGAGCAAAGGGAGACTTGGTTGGGCCGCCGCCCGCGCTGGGTTTTCGGCTGGGTGTTAAAAATGAAGACATGAGGTTGAAGTGGTGTATGTGAATGTCGAATAAGGATTGATGGTGAATATGTAGTCTTGGAACCCCCCTCACAAAAAAAAAAAAAGACAAATAAATGTACAACAAAAATCTATCCCAGTAACACAGTACTACTATGGTCAAGACAGAAATATTTTTGGTCCCCCCTCCAAGACCGGACAGATCTGGAGCAATGCCACGAGCAGCAATGGTCTACCATGGGATGGGCGTCGTATGCGTGTCGACGAGTCTGCACTGTGACGATGTGTTCGGCATGGATGGGGTCGAGGAGAAGTGTAGAAAAAGGTTGAGCATGGGGCGACGACTTGGTCGTGGGTGCAGCGACGGGGTGGTCGAGTGGGGAGGGACACGAGCAAAGTTTTGCGTCGCGTCAAGCTCTCTTGCTGAGTCACCGCCGACCTCGAGGATTCGAACGCTCTCGAGGGTGACTTATTTTGGGCACCAGCTGGGGTCGTCAATCAAGACGACTGTGAATTGCTTGACGATTCCAAGGACAAAGGCAAGCTGGCGACAAAGCACTCGGCAAAATTTCTGGACAGGCTCGTCAAGATGGTCGCTTGCTCAATCGCTCTGGTCAAGCTGGCAAAGGGACGCTACTGCGTGGTTGCCACCGACCAGACGTCACGTGCCTGAAGGTTCAGGATGACGGCGGGGACACGGGCACGACAGCAAGTTGTAGGGGTAGGGTTGATTGTCACGGACTCGAGCTGTCCTGGCTGTGAATATGCAAGCACATCTATTGTTTGTGGTTCCAGCCATGGACTTTTTTCAAACTTTCAAATGTTGCATGAGCATATGTGAGAATCTGGTGCACATGTACTGGAATAGCTGACGTAGTTGACACCGAGTCCGAGGTTGGTACATATCTCATGGCAGTTCAGCACACAAGCTGCTTTACGTCAAATTACGTGCCCGTGCCCATCTTTATTTGAATCGTAGTATTTGCATTACTGCTCGCCATTGCTCCCAAAGACGGAGCACAGACCGTAAAAGCCAACCCAGTCAAGCCCATTAGTTCCAGTGGACAGTAAACTCGGTAAACGTGGCCTCCAACTTGTCCGCCGTGTCCTTGAAGGGCCTCGCAACGGCGGCGGCAACCTCGACCTCCCACCCATGGCCGGCTGCCGTCCCAAACGGCCAGGTAATTTCCCTCAGGGGCGCCTTCTTGCCATCCTGGTCGATGTGGTACACCCACAGCGTCATGCCGGCCCCGTCGTCGCTGCGCTCGACAGAGATGGTGACGGAGCGGGAGGCGTTGCGAATCTCATGGCCGCAGGGGGCGTCTGAGACGCTCCAGTCGGGAGTAGTTGTCGGTGCAGACGGTGGACAGGCGGGGCGCGTCGTTGAAGAGCTCGATGCCCGACTTGATCCATTTCCTGTCGGCGCCGTTGGTGAACTTGAAGAGGATGCCGGCCTGGTCGAACTGGTGGGTGTATGTGGCGAGGAAGGTGATGCTGGCGGATTTGAAGCCGAGAGTTGGGCCCTTGGAATGGACGCGATAGGGGGCTGCGATAAATCAGACAAGATTCTCTCTTTCTCTCTCTCTCTTTTTCGAGGTTTGCAAGAATAAAATTGTGCGTGGTCTGGTGATGACATGGTGGGAGAGACGAGGAAAGTGGTTTTACCGGTAAAGACGTCATGCGTGGGAGGCTTCTTCCAGATGTCGGTGTTGGCATCGGCCGCAAAAGTAAGCGGTGTGTGCATTTTGATATTTCTTGACAGTATATAGTTATATGGGTTGTATATGTTTTCGGGCGTGTGATTTCATCCCACTCAGCTTTAAAGAATGGCAGCCGTGGTATTTATACCGTGTCAAGTCCGTTTGTATCGCGGAGTCTCGGCCACGCCAGAACTATTGACCGTCAATTCCACCCTCCTCCGCAATGGGCTCTTCTTCACAGGTCAAAATAAGCTACTAGCCCGCGTTGCCTAACTGGTGGCTAGTCGAGGCCGTGCATCGAGTCTATGGGCCCCCAGACCCTAGTCTCCCCGTGTTCTCACCATTATTAATGACTTTTATGGAGTTTTTCATCAAGAAGCTTGTAAGGAAACGGCTACTCCGCTCAAACATGCAACATGGATGGTGGGTCGACCTGGCTCGAAGAGAATGGATGCATGGGCCATCTCGGCGAGACGAATGCGGTAGTAGTTGGAACGAGCATGGACGAGGCGAATTCGGAATGCACGACAAAAACAAGGCTCATGAGCAAGTCGCAACGCAAAAAGTGGACAGAGAAAAGGCCAAGAACTGGCTGTTCTTAAATCACGATGACGGCAAAACTTGGCATTCACCACCATCAGACC